>NC_134807.1:1575886-1590886 GCF_046742065.1 Oratosquilla oratoria
AATGAAATCAAACCACACGTGATATTAGTCTCTTAATACTAAGAAATATAGCATAACATCTTACTCTCTCAAAGGGGTGACACCTCAAAGAAACAGGACAATTGTTCCCTTCGAATCTCTTGTCCGCTGCCTAATTATCTTGACCAAACAATCGCAATTCAACTGAAAAAATAATAAACCAATCCACACAAGATATATACCATCTTATTTTATCAACGGGATAATACCTCCAGAGAAGAGGACAATTGTTCCCCTCGGATCTTTTGTCCGCTGTCTAATTATCTTAATAAAACAAATGCAACTCAAGTAAAACAAGATTAATCCACACAACATATTAGTCTCATAATACCAAGATATATATACCATCTTGTCAACGAGATGATACCTCCAGGAATCAGGACAATCGTTCCACTCGGATCTCTTGTCCGTTGTCTGCCTTCCTTGTATACCACTTCCTCGAAATGCGCCTCTGAGGTCATGTAATATCTTTGTCGTTCCATTCCGTTGCCTGTTCCCGAGTCTCCTATTTCGTGTCTACGGCAATCAGGTACGCCAAGCCATGGCCCACGTTTGCAATAACTCCTCTTCAATTCCTCCACTCCCCATTCCAACCTCTACAACCTCCCCTTCTTCCCCCCACACCCCTCTTCCGGGCCTCCTCTTCCTCCTACCTCACCCTTCTTCCCCCTCACACCCCTCTTATGGAACCTCCTCTTCACTCCTCTTCCCTCCTCCCCACCTCTACCCTCTAACCTCCTCCCCCCTCTCACCTCTAACCTTCTCCTCTCCTCTCTCCTCTAACCCCTCTCCTTCCTGACCTCTTCCTCCTCCTCCTCTCCCCTCTCTACCCCCTCACCCCTCTTCCGGACCTCCTCTTCCTCCTCCTCTTCCTCCTCCTCCTCCTCCTCCTCCTCCTCCTCCTCCTCCTCCTCCTCCTCCTCCTCCTCCTCCTCCTCCTCCTCCTCCTCCTCCTCCTCCTCCTCCTCCTACCCCTTCACCCTCTCTACCCCCTCACCTCTCTTCCGGACCTCCTCTTCCCTCCTGGTCTTCCCTCCTCCTCCTCCTCCTCCTCCTCCTCCCTCTTCTTCTTCCCCACGACCGCGCCAGCAAAACCCAGGATCTCCCGTTTGCTCGCTCCTAACACAACTCGGCTCTATTGGCTCGTGTTTGCTTGAGAGAGGGTTTTTGTCCCTGATCCTCCTCCTCTTCTTCCTCCTCCTCCTTCCCTCCTCCCCTCCTCCCCTCCTCTCCTCCTCCTCCTCCTCCTCCTCCTCCTCCTCCTCCTCCTCCTCCTCCTCCTCCTCCTCCCCCTCCTCCCTTCCTCTCCTCCTCCTCCTCCTATTCCCCTCCTCCTCCCCTCCTCCTCCTCCTCCTCTTCCTCCTCCTCCTCCTCCTCCTCCTTCTCTCCTTTCTTCTTCTCATCTTCTTCCTCCTCATCCTCTTGCTCCTCTTCGTCCTCCTCGTCCTTCTCCTCTTCTTCCTTCTCTTCTCCTTTTCCTTCCCCTCCTCCCCTTCTCCTCCTCCTCCTCCTTATTCTCCTCCTCTTCCTTCCGCGCCTCTCCTCCTCCTCCTACTCCCCTCCTCCTCGTCTTACTCCTCTTCGTCTCCCTCCTCTTCCTCCTCTTCCTCCTCCTCTTCTTCATCCTCGTCCTCGTCCTCCTCGTCCTTCTCCTCTTCCTCCTCATCATCACCCTCTTCCCCACCGTCCTTCTCTTCCTCCTCGTCCTTCTCTTCCTTCTCCTCCTCATCTTCCTCTTCGTCTCCCTCCTCTTCCTCCTCATCCTTCTCCTCTTCCTCCTCGTCCGCCTCCTCTCCCTCCTCCTCCTTCTACTCTTCCTCCTCGCCCTCCTCCTTTTCCTCCTCGTCCAATTCCTCCTTCTCCTCCTCCTCGCGTCCTCCGCCTTTTCTTCCTCATTCTCCTCCTCCTCCTCCCCTCCTGCTCTTCCTCCTCCTCCTCCTCCTCCTCCTCCTCCTCCTGCCCCTGCTCCTGCTCCTGCTCCTCCTCCTCCTCCTCCTCCTCCTCCTCCTCCTCCTCCTCCTCCTCTTCCTCCTTTCCCTCCTCCTCTGTCGCCAAAGCCACCTCAGTTTTCCCAAAGGCATTTTTGTCCTCCTCCTCACTCTCCTCCTCCTTTCCTTCCTCCACCTCCTTCTCCTCCTCCTCCTCCTCTTCCTCCCATTCCTTCTCCTCTTCCTCCTCCTCCTCCTCCTCCTCCTCCTCCTCCTCCTCCTCCTCCTCCTCCTCCTCCTCTGTCACCACAACCACCTCAGTTTTCTCAAAAGTGTTTTCCTCCTCCTCCTCCTCTTCTTTCTCCTCCTACACCATCTCTTTTTCTCCTCTCTCTCTCTCTCTCTTTCTCTCTCTCTCTCTCTCTCTCTCTCTCTCTCTCTCTCTCTCTCTCTTTGTCTGTCTGTCTGTCTGTCTGTCTGTCTGTCTGTCTGTCTGTCTTTCTGTCTCTCTCTCTGTCTCTCTCTCTCTCTCTCTCTCTCTCTCTCTCTCTCTCTCTCTCTCTCTCTCTCTCTCTCTCTCTCTCTCTCTCTCTCTCTCTCTCTCTCTCTCTCTCTTTCCTCTTTCTCTCTCCCTCCAGCCACTCTGTTTTTTTTTCGAAATTTTTTCCCGTTCTTGAAGAAATTTCCATTTTGGTTTTGCAATCAAAGACAAGGAAAGGGACAAATCGATGACACAAAAACTCTGATTGAGTCAAACCTTCCCTTACCAAAGTTTGATAAAAATCCTTTGTTTTTAACCAGAATAAAAGAACAAGGAATTTGAATAGCTTTAGATTTAAATAGTCCTACCGAGGAGAGGTTGAATAAAATCGCCTGGTGGCATATGCGTCAAATGAATAACCACCAACAGGCATGGAAGGGAATATAGATTCAGACACAGATAAATCATTAAAAAATTTCAGAGGTAAATAGAATTGGCTTGCTAGAACTATGATAAAACGAGATGTATTGTTCTGTATTTAAGTATATTTGTATTTGTACTTGTATTTACATTTTTGCTTATGTTGATGTTTATATATATTTCTATTTGTATTTATGTATATATCCACATTTATATCTATATTGATATTTATAATTGTATATATATTTATATCTGTATATTTATATTATATATTTATATCTATATTTATATTTACATTTACATTTATATTATATTTATTTTTATACTTATACTTATATCTATATTTATATATATATTTAATATTTATATTTATATTTATATATATATTTATATTTATATCTATATTTATATTTATATTTATATTTATGTCTATATCTATATATTTACGTTTACGTTTATATTTGTATTTATAATTACATTTATATTTATAGCTATACTTATGTCTACATTTACATCATAAACTTGTGAATCGAAACTTCTCTGATAGTTCTGCTTTATCCTGGTACCACCTTGTACTCTTTTTTTCTCTTTTTAATTCCTTACACGGAAGAGTCTTAAAACAACATCTCGCCTGTTACAGCGCCGAGCAAGTATGCGATAATATTAATCTGTTTTAAGCGAGAAATGGTAAAGTAAACAAAGCTTATAGCAGTCGATTCACCTCCTTCACTGGATCCGCCTCATTAACCGCGGTCAATAGCCATCACTACGTCGAGGCTTGCATGGTAAGGCTCTCCAACGTAAACCCTGTCGAAGCTTGGATGGTAAGGCTCTCCAACGTAAACCCTTTCGAAGCTTGGATGGTAAGGCTGTCCAACGTAAACCCTTTCGAAGCTTGGATGGTAAGGCTGTCCAACGTAAACCCTTTCGAAGCTTGGATGGTAAGGCTCTCCAACGTAAACCCTTTCGAAGCTTGGATGGTAAGGCTGTCCAACGTAAACCCTTTCGAAGCTTGGATGGTAAGGCTCTCCAACGTAAACCCTTTCGAAGCTTGGATGGTAAGGTTGTCCAACGTAAACCCTTTCGAAGCTTGGATGGTAAGGCTGTCCAACGTAAACCCTTTCGAAGCTTGGATGGTAAGGCTCTCCAACGTAAACCCTTTCGAAGCTTGGATGGTAAGGCTGTCCAACGTGAACCCTTTCGAAGCTTGGATGGTAAGGCTGTCCAACGTAAACCCTTTCGAAGATTGGATGGTAAGGCTGTCCAACGTGAACACTTTCGAAGCTTGGATGGTAAAGCTTCCCAACGTAATCCCTTTCGAAGCTTGGATGGTAAGGCTCTCCAACGTAAACCCTTTCGAAGCTTGGATGGTAAGGCTGTCCAATGTGAACCCTATCGAAGCTTGGATGGTAAGACTGTCCAACGTGAGCCCTTTTGAAGCTTGGATGGTAAGGCTCTCCAACGTAAACCCTTTCGAAGCTTGGATGGTAAGGCTCTCCAACGTAAACCCTTTCGAAGCTTGGATGGTAAGGCTGTCCAACGTGAACCCTTTCGAAGCTTGGATGGTAAGGCTCTCCAACGTAAACCCTTTCGAAGCTTGGATGGTAAGGCTGTCCAACGTAAATCCTTTCGAAGCTTGGATGGTAAAGCTTCCCAACGTAAACCCTTTCGAAGCTTGGATGGTAAGGCTGTCCAACGTGAACCCTTTCGAAGCTTGGATGGTAAGGCTGTCCAACGTAAACCCTTTCGAAGATTGGATGGTAAGGCTGTCCAACGTGAACACTTTCGAAGCTTGGATGGTAAAGCTTCCCAACGTAAAGCCTTGGAGCCATTGGGAGTTCAATGCCTGTCCAATGAAATAAGAGTTTTGAAAAGGGAATATTTACTTAGAAAAAGCGACTCATCCTTTCATCATACGAGTCTTTACAATTTCACGAAGTTGAAAGACCTTTGAAAAATGTTTATATACTAGATCAGCGGTTGCCCACGCTGGGGAGCCCCGAGGGAGCCATGACAAGAATTTAGGGAGGAGAGTTATGGACTGCTGTTACAAAATATGCATTTTGTAACAAAGGCGGGGGGATGGGAGGATAGGGAGTGCTTGTGTGTGAATTATATTTTGACGCAGCCCGAAGGGATTTCTCCCCGTCTTCTCTTTTCCTGCATGAGGGGACGGAGAGGGTGGGGGGGAGGTCGCCGATGAAGTGAAGCGGCCTTGCTGTGAATGTACTGTGTCTTGTTACATTGCTTCTGATCCAGAACAGTGTGGGGGGGGGGGATACAGGGATGACTCGTCATCCACGAGGAGCTAAGATTAGAGGGGGGGAGAGGGGTAGTGGATGGGAACGGAAAGGGTGAGATTAGATATGTGCCTTTGACTTTGGCTACCTCCCTTGTAAGGGGGAAAAAACAGCTCTTGGTATAAAGATAGAAGATATATGTTAAGCATATCACAAATATGTATCAAATATAGAATGATTATAATTCATATGGTCGTAATAAAGCAAAATATTTCTATCAACATTTTATCACTGTGTGTGTGTGTATATGCATATATATGTATATATATATATATATATATATATATATATATATATATATATATATATATATACACATACATCCTTTTTTGTCGGGGTGTGATATGGGAGAAAAATGAATAGGAATCACATGAATGTTGATGAGGTCGATAGAGCAACGTTAATGACGGCTAGTGATCATTCCGATTTTCCTTCTTCATCGTATAACTCAGACTATGCAAGAATCGTATGAACTAAAACGGTACAGAACAAACTAATAATATATCTCCCATTCTTGAGTGGATGAAGGAGTAAACAACGATTAAGTTTAACCCGTTCTACACCAAAAGTCACTCTTCTCTTAATGTTAGCAATCCAGGGTTATTTAGTGTAACTACCCGCGTTTATATGGGAGCTGTAGCCTCTCTCGATTAAAATATGATAGTCTAGTATTCTCTTTATTTTATTTATTTATTCTACTTATCTATTTATTTTTTCTTATTAAATCATTCGTTCATTCTATTGTTATTATATCTATCTATTCTGTGTTATTGATTGACTTGTTTTATTTGTCTGTTTATATCATAATTTATATGTTTGTTTATTAAATTATGTGTTAATTTACTTTTTCTATTTTTCATTTTCGTTTATTTGTCTATCAATTTATCTATTCATTTATATATTTATTTTTTATGTTTATATTAATGTACTTATTAATTTTATTCATCTATATATTCATTAATTTATGTATTTATTTATCTATGTATAAATTTGTTTATTTTATTTATTTTTATTATTTATTCTAACTTATTTATTTACTTGTTTATTTATTTGTTTATTTATTCATTTATTTATTTTATTTCTATCTATCTATTTTTCAAATATAGAGCTCTACGTCTTTATTCAACTTAATGTGACTTTACGCCTCTCGAACCTGTTGGTGTTGTTCTTTCCATTCTGAGCCCCTTCCCCTCCCACCCCACACTCACCCTCCCTGCACACCCTCACACACTTACTCTTACTTACTCTTACTCCGCTGGTCTTCGGGCCACTTGGTGATCCATAACCGCTTTCGAAGCGTCTCGCCATGTCTTTCTGTCCTGTGCCACCACATCCTTCCACTCTCTTGGTTCTATTCTACACACAAAGGATTACAAAGGCAAAGCATGCCGACAGGAGACCTTTTGATCCATATCTAGGTCGGATGCAAAAAAAAAAAAAAAAAAAAAAAAAAAAAAAACCATATTAATAACACAATAGCACAGAAATCACTTGGACAAAAAAAAAACCGTGATATGTAACTGCTCATGTACTGTACGATGTAATGAATAAGAAAAGTTAAACTAACTTCCAACCCTTCAGAGAGTATAGCCAAGATAAGATCAATACTTTTCTTGTACATGAACGAAATCGCCTGGCAAAATTTGGAATAAGTATAAGGATTGTTGACGTTAATGAAGGGGATAGACGTTGAAAAGAAAACGCGACAGAACTATCGGAGGTATTCTTAAAAAAATTCTTTCCTTATATACATATATTTATATATATATAATATGTGTGTGTGTGTGTGTGTGTGTGTGTGTGTGTGTGTGTGTGTGTGTGTGTGTGTGTGTGTGTGTGTGTGTGTGTGTGTGTGTGTGTGTATCTTCCCTTATATTAAATATTATATAAATCCTTGAAAGTGAAAGAATTTTTTTTAAGAATACTACCGTAAGAATCTTACAGTGGCATTCTTAAACAAATATTTCCTTGTATAAATCTTACCTTATATAAATCTTATATAAATCCTTGGAAGTGAAAGAATTTTTTTTTTAAGAATACCACCGTATGATAGAACACAGATTCCCTCAGTCCATCACAAACCATAATGTTGACTTAAGCTATTTTTATCTGTTTATGTCTGAAAGCCTTGTGCTTAACTTGTCCAGTCCAGTCTTTACATGCGTCCCCTTTTATTGACCTAACTTTGGTGTTTGCGTGCTTATGTTTGTGCAAGTTTAGTGTGCGTGTGTGTATGTACGTGAGAAAGAGACTATCTCTCTCTCTCTCTCTCTCTCTCTCTCTCTCTCTCTCTCTCTGTGTGTGTGTGTGTGTGTGTGTGTGTGTGTGTGTGTGTGTGTGTGTGTGTGTGTGTGTGTGTGTGTGTGTGTGTGTGTGTGTGTGTGTGTGTATGTGTGTGTGCGTGTGTGTGCGCGCGTGCGTGTGTGTGAGCGCGTGTGTATATGTGTGCGCATGCGTGTATGTGTACTGACGCGCGTCCACAATTGGTGGATGCATGTGTGTGTATTTTCGTATGAACCCGTGGGCATATAAACTAAAATGTGTGCCTACGTAATTACCGACAAACTTTAAACCTACTAAAATGTCAGACCAATTTGCAATCGCGTTCTATAACGATGCTTGCTTTTCCGCTTTTATCGGTCATATTCGTCAAAATATTTCAATAATTCAAGTTTCCCTAAATACACAGCTTTTGTGATTTGTTGAAGATAAACGAATGCAAGGTGGTAATCTTTACTTTCTAGCTGCCACTACACAATTTTATTTCACGAAAAATACTCCCTATTCTTTAAGACAATTATACTTAACCTATTTACTGTGTATTGAATCAGGTCTCCTTGCATTAGACACAAATGAAATGTTTAAAGCATATCAGTGAGCTACGGGAACTCACTAAGGTAGTCGTATCTTCTTCAGAATAGTATTTGTCGAAACTTACTAGCGCTTATATCCGTGGAATTGAGATGAAGCCAAAAAATCCTTAGCATTGAGTCGATAAAGTCGATATCAAAACTGGAGAGAGGAACGGAGGACGAGAAGTTAAATGGTGGCCAGCATTCTTTTTTTTAATAGAAGACTAGGCACAAAAGAATGCTACGTGAGTATGGTCCGTAGAGGTGGCACTAAAGTTCCCTTTAGGAGCATTAACGTCCCCTCAGATGAATAAAATCGTATGATAAAGAATATCACATTACTGAAGATCTTAATCAATGAAGGTGATCCTAACCCCATCACTCAAAGTCATTATGTTTAAGCCTAAGCGTAGACTGAGACACAGGTGACGCAGCACAGGTGACGCAGCACAGGTGACGCAGCACAGGTGACGCAGCACAGGTGACGCAGCACAGGTGACGCAGCACAGGTGACGCAGCACGGGGCAAAGGGAGACATCCTGTTGCTGAACTGATGCACAGTTTGAACTTCTCTCACTTGAAATTCTGAGTTAGTACATCTAGAAGCATTTCAAGTGATAATTTAGTTCAGCAACAGGAAGTCTGCCTTTACTCTGTGCTGCCTCGCCTGTGTCGCCTGTGCTGCGTCGCCTGTGCTGTGCCGCACTTTGCGCAAAGGTTTAGTAATTCAATTAAAAAATCTTGACCTCCTCAATATAATGACGTCTCCTTGATTGACTCGAACCGTCTAACAGCAGCAATAACAGATGTACAGCTCATGAATAGCAATGGAAAGGTTGAGAGATGACGATGGAAGGTAATTCAATTTCCATCGGAGTTCGATTAATCTTGATCTACAAATAAGCGGGTCTGGATCTTTTTCATCCACCGAATGGGATTCCAAATCGACTCCGTTTCATTCCGAGAGATGATTGCTCATCACCGAAATATCAAAACGTAATAAAAGGATATATATTGCTTTCCAATCATAATCTGATGTCTTATTGCCGGGCATGTTCGCCGATAAGGCGTACATCGTTTGTTTACACTGTACATCAATTTTCATTTCAAAGTCATAATTTATTTGCTTCATAAGAGGGGTGACCGTAGCTGAATGAAATATAAAGCTCCAGTCAATATATTTTCCGTTATCAAAAGGATGTTACATAGATGAATGAAATAACCTAAATAAAGGGAAAAGTGCTACTCAGTATGTAAGGGATTACTTGAGAGAGGCTTTAAACTCTCTGATACCAAGGTAATACCACAGTGTGCATCACAACATATGCAAATTCTCCCCGCCACGCCATCTCGTAAACCCTGAATTAAATATATATACTGTATATACATATATATATATATATATATATATATATATATATATATATATATATATATATGAAACCAATCCTAAACATCCAACTTTCCGATATTCAAGCTTTACCCAACATGAGGAGAAATAATACTTTTGGAACTAGCCAATCAGCAATGAGAACGTACAAGACAGTGAAACCATGTCTTAATTACCGGTTGTGCCGCAAACCTGTTCATTTTCACCTCTACTGGTGATACAACAACTCACTTGTACAATATTGAATGAAAGTCGATGAAACTCGAAATCACGATATAGCAGGATAGATGCCACTGCATAGAAATAATCAAAAAAGATATTATTATCATAACACAAAGCGAATTTCTTATTGAAAACACAAAATACTAAACTTCCTGTTTATAGCTTATATGTACATATATACGGGTGTGTGTGTGTGTGTGTGTGTGTGTGTGTGTGTGTGTGTGTGTGTGTGTGTGTGTGTGTGTGTGTGTGTGTGTGTGTGTGTGTGTGTGTGTATGTGTGCGTGTGTGTGTGTGTGTATTGAGCATATACATTTATATTACACATGTACATATATTTTGCTCTCGTATGAATCTTCCAGTTAAGTATTATCCGATGAGGTCATTTTTCACGCATTGTGGTTTTGCCCTTTGGTAACTGTTTCTCAACGTTCTGGATACTCAAGGAATGATTGAAGGGAAATCGTCTGACGCAGAGAAAAATCGAGACAGGTTTGGGCGTAATTGAGAAGGCTTTGATTGGTTCTCATCCGAGAAATCTCAAACACAAAACCTTTAGACAAAATATCTCCAGAAAAAAAAAAAAATTAATTCCCTCCTGGATAGACTAGCTCTGAACATGGAACAATATATATATGTATATATGTGTGTGTGTGTGTGTGTGTGTGTGTGTGTGTGTGTGTGTGTGTGTGTGTGTGTGTGTGTGTGTGTGTGTGTGTGTGTGTGTATACATAGTATATATATATATATATTATATATATATATATATATATATATATATATATATATATATATATATAATATATATATATATATATATAAAATCCTCTAGTAGCAAGAAGGTTTATCATCATTTCTGTGTACAGATGTGAAAAGGTCATGTTTAATTAACAAAGTTATTATTTAGAGTGTGGACTGACAATTTAACAACCATTAGCCGTAGACCTGTCGACTTTCCCATAGTTATGGAAAACTATTCAGAGTTTCCAACAGAACACTTCTAGCGTCGTAGTCATCATTTTTTTTGAATTCATATGTATAAATGCATTTGGAGTATGTATAAATGTAAGAAAAATATTTTTTTTTCTAACTTGCCTCTGTATAACGTTGTTTGATCTAGAGTAAAAACGAAATGAGTTAATTATTTAAGACTATCTTGCTGAAATGGGATGGGATTTTCTATAAAAAAAAAAAATCTACGTTGTGTAGTAATCCCTGATAGCAAGGTGGGGATCAATGAAGGTTATAACCAAGGCCCAAGTCTATGTGAATCCATCAGAGAGTATAGACAGAATCCCCATAACATCATAACCTTAAATTCCATTCATCATCGGACAAAATTTTAATTTTCCTTTGAAAGGTGTTTGCGATATCCTCTTGTTGAATATGGGCTTGGAGACATTTATCTATCTGATCAGAGAAGGCAATTTCCTGATATGCAGCACCAGAATTCTAATGTAAATTTAACTTTGAGTTTATTGGCAAATTATCATCAATGCTTAATGGTTTGTTTAAGCAGTGTATTTCCCTTATTGCTTTCTAATAGATGGAAAAATTTTCTTGATATTTTGAATAGTGAAGTCCGCATGAAAATTGTATGCGAGATATAGAATGATAAATTTCACAATTTTGTTGGATAAGAATTTCAATCAGCGTAGAAAACTATTCAGGGTTTCCAATAGGACAATTTTTCTGTCATAGTCACAACTGAGCACGATGCAGTTAGTCAACGACAAATTTAGATTTAAGAAGGAAATAAGCAAGAAATGGTTCACCAACAAAGTCGTTAACAAATGGAATAGATTTAGTAACCATGTCGTGAGCGTTTAAACAACTAGCTGTTTTTAAGAGAAAATTAGATAGCTTTATAGATAGGAATGGCAGGTGGTAAGGGACATGGAACTACCTAATGTAGCCCTTATGGTCTGTTGCAGCCTCCTTTATTCTTACTTTCTTGTGGTCTTATGAACGGTGGAACGGTAAAGAAAAAACTTGTTGATCTGTAGAAACGTTTCAATATTCTGTGCATAGCCTATAGATGCGGTCGTAAAGGTATTTCGTGATATACACTTAAAACACACTATCGGAGAAATAATATCATATGTACAGGTGATCCGTATATTCCGACTACTATCTGTAGTCCTCTTCAGCAGAATGGTTACAAAAAGAGGACTACAGGTAGTAGTCGAAATATACGGATTACCTGTACTTCTGATACTATTTCTCTGATAGTGGGTTTTGGTGTATATTTACATATGTGTTGTAACATTAAAATTCCCATATTTCGTGATGTTTTATGGTCTTGGACAAAACACATACATCACTGGGATGACTAAAATGGACACGTAGGTTTTTTTTTTTTTTTTTTAAGTGGCAGTTTGCCGACAAGATTGACGAGATAAACACCATATGAGGACGGAGCCTTTATTTGTACGAATGCTTCACAATTCGTGTCAATTTTTACACGAAAGTGTCCTTTGATGTAATACATCAAAGCAAACTTGTATGTAAAAATAGATAAGAATTTCAAATAGAAAATGAACTAAATAGGTTATTTGTGAATAATATGTAAATGGAGATAGTTAATACCATATATGTCTCAATTTTACATACGTTATTAATTCAGGCATTGAATTAAAATATTACTGGTATTCTGAGTTTAATCATTTTGGGGAAGTGTTTTGTAAAAGAATTGCTTAATAAACATTTACCCAGTGGACAAATGTTCATCGTCGTGACATTTCTTCCAAGTATTTTTTTTTGTGACACATTACTTTTATACCGCCTGTAATATAAGTACATAAAAAACTAAATGTTTGCAGTAGAAAAATGTAACAAAAAAGTTATACTAGGACAAAAATTCTACTGAGTAATTGTCCCCCTTTTTTCCTCCGGTGAGCATCTGTCCTCCGGACTTTTTTTTTTTTTTTTTTTTTTTTTTTTTTTTGTGGGGGGCGGGATGACGTCATTCAAGACATATTTATAGTCAAATAGATAATAAAGATTGCGTTTCATGAACCCAGTTCAGGTCAAGTAGCCGGATTTCTGATCAATTAGCCAGCGCCAACATGACATGTATCCGGATAAATATCTACCTGATGCAAACACTACCGTCGTGTCTACGTTACAATCTAACCAAGAATTTTACTCATCAGCTAATATCAGTTTCAGCTTCCACTGCAGATGTATTGCCTTCCCGCGGTCTGTGCATTTGAGCTGACAAATATTTACTTTGAATTAATTCAAGAGATGGTTATTTGTGGTATTATAGGACCATTTGTTGAGGTTGCCTGCAGATTGTGATGTTTGTTAACCATTAAATATAACTGTATAGCTTCCAGCGTCAGGAAGTTACAGAATCTCTTTCCATTTGCGTGCGTGGAATCTATGTAAACGCATTCTTAATAAGTTTGTTTGTACACTCAGATATGCTCGTATATACATCAAAGCGCACGCAAACTCATATATGTACATACACATGCACACAATACATGTGATTCACCACAGTCTTGAGTCACGCGTTGGACTCATGATTAACAGCTATTTCCCTCCCGGAAGAGAGCTCAGAGGTCCTATATGACCGATCTATGGATAATGCTGTGACCTTACATACACACACCCAACTCCCCGCCCGCGAAAGCTGAAGTAACGACTCACAGCGCAGCGATACTGAAATTATTTCAGCCCTGGGAGGAATTCGAACCCAGACCTCCGTAGTGGCAGCCGGGAACTCTACTAACCGCGCTATCGAGTCGTGTGTGTGTGTGTGTGTGTGTGTGTGTGTGTGTGTGTGTGTGTGTGTGTGTGTGTGTGTGTGTGTGTGTGTGTGTGTGTGTGTGTGTGTGTGTGTGTGTGTGTGTGTGTGTGTGTGTGTGTGTGTGTGTGTGTGTGTGTGTGTGCGTGCGCGTGTGTGTGCGTGTGAGTGTGTATATGTGCGCATACAAGCACACAAATGCCCATACAACACACGAATACACATACGCCAACGTATACACGCATACGCACACGCACACACACACACACACACACACACGTGTTTACACACACATAAGTCATAGCTGGAAGAAAAATCGAACCTTTTTGTCAGGGAATGTATTGGTAAACATCAATCTCTACTGTCCCTTTTGCGCCTCAAAGGTTTCCGGTGTCGAAGCTCGCGAGGATTACATTGTCAACCGCGATTGATTAATTGATGGATCGTCCAACTGTCTACCGAAGTGAGGTCACAGGATTAACTACCTCCTTGGTATTTTCCCACGGTTCGCGGTTGAATTGTGCTCGTTGCTGATTGGCCAATATCACGGCGGTTCGTGGATACAGGTTCACGGGGGCTAGTATCGAATCAACACTAGTTGGAATGACGTTGATATAAGAAAGCCAATTAACCAACCACGCGTACATGCATCATATCATGGGCCACTACATATCACTATAACAGTCAGTTGGCAGCCCAGTCTGCCTTGGATTACATAAGAACATAAAAATGAAGGAGACTGCAAGAGACCATAAGGCCTACACTAGGCAGCTCCGTAAAGGATTCTTTGTCTGATTCTGTCTCACACTGCATCAGCGAACTTGAGCATCTCCCGTTCGGTTCACAAATTGCAGCAAACTCGACCCGAAGGGCAGGACGTATGGAGGACCGCCATGTTCCGGCAGACACGACGAGCCTACGGCGCCCTCACGACCACCACGACCTGATGACCTCCCTACCCGAAGACCACAATGGCCCAATAACCATCACCACGTGACGATGACGACCACCAGACGACATGTACGACCTGACCGGACGATCACCGGAACCTTGGTGAACAGGAGACTCGCATCACAGTGTCGTATCCGCAACAGTTGCAGACACTTGACACAAGCTCAAAGCGAACGATTATCAGACAATATTTAGTTGGCAACACATAAACACTACATGACAGAAAACAACACCTTTTTGAGATAATCTACATTTTATAGCAGACTCTAGCCATCAACACACAGACTGACACACAGGGTACTCTCCTGCTGCAAGAAAAAAAAAAAAAACAGAACAGCAGAACAACGACCTCACAGTCATGAAGACATGCAAATCTACGGACACCATCCCAAAAAGCTCCATCAAAAACAAACCTCTCATAACTACCTGACTGCTGTATACGTATCTTTCCACCACGGACCTTTGTACCTTTGAACTATCATTTTGTTTATTTTTGCCCAAAGATGGTTACATGCATCAACGGAAAGTTTGCATTTTTTTCTGTTTTCAAATTATCTTCCTTATCTTGGTAGTTTTGTGTTTGCACTTCATTCGGAATATAGAAAATAATATGCACGTGCTCATTGCATGTAAATGACCATGTGAATGGATGCATATTTATATATACGTGTAAATACTCGTATA
>NC_134807.1:1595886-1605886 GCF_046742065.1 Oratosquilla oratoria
AATGTAGATTAGGTTTGGTCAGTTGGTGATTAGTTAGGTGCTGCTAGATTACGTTACGTTACGTTACGTTACATTATGTTGCGTTACGTTACGATATGTTACGTTAAACTACATTATGTTAAGTTGTGTTACGTTAAACCACGTTACGTTATGTTGTGTTACGTTACGTTACGCTATGTTACGTCAAACTACGTTACGTTTCATCACATTACGTTAAACTGCGTTACGTTACATTATATCACGTTACGTTAAGCTACGTTACGTTACATTACGTTACGTTGATCGAGACACATTTATCCATATTCTGGAGTTCCATCCAAGACTGGAAGAAGAAAATGAAATAAAATATTAAGAATAAAAATCTTCACTGTTAACGATATATCATGAAAAAGTTTATCATTGCACATACGTCATCAGTCCCATCGTATCAAATCCCATTATTACGAAGAGAAATCTAACCTATTCACAGTGAAATCTGGGAACCGGTCTTTCTCCATAGATCTCCTAGATTCAATGAGTTTTCATAGAGCCGACTGTTATCTGTTATCAGTAAATGGTTTGCTAGAAAATAGATTTTACTTCACACTGTGAAGGAATTGATCGTAAGTATATACAGAATTTGGCAGGAGAAATCGATAGCAACATTTGTGTACACAATAATTTTGGTAAAATCTTTTGGTAATGAATAACATATGTAATTAACATGTCTTATTTACAAAAATAGAATACACACAGCACATGACAGCTGCTGAAAACGAATATAATTCACTTAACAAAGTTATAAATGTACATATATATATATATATATATATATATATATATATATATATATATATATATATATATATATGCAAAGTAGACCACTTGGAAAAAGAAACTAACGAAGCAGAGCGCTTTCGTATATTACATCTTCAGTGCAACAAGATGTAATATACGAAAGCGCTCTGCTTCGTTAGTTTCTTTTTCCAAGTGGTCTACTTTGCATAAGTGAACACACGTACCCGTGTTCTTATTTGCATATATATGTATATATATATGTATGTATATCTATATATATATATATATATATATATATAATATACATATAAATTTTTGGGCAAAGTCTTTCTTGTAAACAATTCCTGTTAAATGCTAAAGCACAAGTGACCTCTCCCTGCCGTTTTTACTCGGCCTTATATACCCATGTTTGTCTTGATGTATTGTATTATTCTGGAAATGACCATTTATAATGGTTGAAACAGCTGTCGGTTAAATGAATCAACATTCTGAAGCCTTTTACTATTTCCTTCAGAGTTTGAATTATGAAGAAAAAGGAAATACAGAGAGTTAGAGAAATGTTCTCCTAAAATCATATATATACATACATATATATATATATATATATATATATATATATATATATATATATATATATATATATGTTACAACAAGTTAAGGGGTAACTTTAACAAATCCCACCGTGTAAAACTTTTTCGTTCCTTAAACTCCTCCCCCCTCCTCTCCTAGCTTCTCCCTCTCTCCCACCCCTTCCTCCCTCCTTTGCCCCTCCCCCCTTCCTCCCTCCTTTGCCCCTCCCCCTTCCTCCCTCCTTTGCCCCTCCCCCCCTCCTCCCCTTGGACGCTTGGCTTCTTCCATAGGAACCCACATCTTCATTACTTCTGACTAAACATTTTATGAAGGAATTAATCGTTAGTTTAATTACTTGCAAGACGTACCCCTCTAAGTTCGGTAATCATGATATTGGTTTTGTCTTAAAGATTAAAAATAGAAAAAAAAAGACGTTGAATATTTCATTGAAAACTGGTTTCCTCTTTATTGATCGTTTCAATTGAAGTTGCCTTGCAGAAATTCGCATTGAATTGATTTCGAAGACTATTAATACACAAGGAGATGGGCCTACGCCAGGAGGCGCCGAATAGCTATGCCTGTTACCCACTTTAGAGATTGTTGGGGCAGGTAATAAACAGTCATTGCTAGGAATCGGAGAGGAGTGCAGGATTCGAACCCACGAATAGGACACTGCGAGGACCAAAGGCTTCCTATTGCACCAGCTGCTATACAAGACGAAACGGAAATTGACAGTATAGATAATGAAAAATCTAATTTATTTTTTGACGGAATTCATCTTTATATAAATATAGAAGAAAGCATATATTACCTTTTTTGCGTGTCCTTACATAAACAAATTTTGAAGAAAAAAAAATCTTAGAAATTAAACGAAAAATAATGTTAACCATAAACCTTCTGTCAGTAAAAAGAATTTCACTCAAATATGAATTCTCTAGTCACTATAATAGAAAATTATAAATAATCACTCAAAACTCAACTGAAGATTTTATATTAATATTAGTAAACATCTCTCTAAAATATATTAAATTCTTCAAAAAATGTATGTTTCCTCCAGCTTGATATATCAGTCACCCAAGGCCAAGCCAGAGACTTATTCTTACTCTTCTAATGTATAAGACCATAAGAACATAATGAGACTACAAGAGACCATATGGCCTACACTAGGCAGTTCCATGTCCCTTATCATCTGCCATCCCCATCCATAAAGATATTTAACCTTTAAACTACCAATTTATTCAGCGTTTGCTACTCGGTTCCTAACTATTCCATTCGTTAACCAATTTGTTGGTAAACCCTTTCTTGCCTATTTCCTTCTTGGATTTAGATTTGTTCAATTTAAATCCATTACTACGGGATGCAGGTATGACCCGTCATCCACGAGGAGCTAAGATGAGAAGGGGGAAAGGGTGGTGGAGGGGAGTGGAAGGGGTGGGAGTGGAATGGGTGGGAGTGGAATGGGAGGGAGTGGAATGAATGGGAGTGGGTACATGCCTTTGGCTTGGCTACCCCCTTTGTAAGGGGGAAAAAGCTCTTGGTATGCAGATAGACTACGACTATTAGCATCACCCTTGTTAAAGCCCTTCACCCATTTAAACACCTCTATGATATCATAACTATGAAATTTGTCTAGACTTGAAGCTAACAAGACTAATGGAAATTACAACAAAAGAAAAAAATAATGATAAGCAATTAGAAGGGGATAGAGATATTATTGCCTATATTTACTCATAATTTCATATAAATTGGTCCAACCATTTTACCATAATGTTGCTAACAGCCAAACGATCAATAAACCAACGTATCAACACACTAACCAAATATGCAAACAGAAAATTATCCAAATGAGCAAACAAACAAACAAAGATTCAGACAAACAAGCACACGCCCAACCAACCAACCAGCCAGCCAAACAACCAACCAACAAACCAGACAAACCCGCAAAGAAACAAAATCTCTCAACTCCCGAGTGACTCAGCAAAGGACATGGAACTATCACACTCACAAGTACACCTGTGTCTACACTTACGGGTAATTATGTGTAGGCGCGGTCATAATCACCCCATGAAGCTTTACTGAGCTTTTTTCTTCTTCTTTTTCGTGCTCCAAATACCAACACCATAAAGACAATGCTTAATTCAACACAGTTGTGTATATGTGTAAGTGTGTGTGTGTGTGTGTGTGTGTGTGTGTGTGTGTGTGTGTGTGTGTGTGTGTGTGCGTGTGTGTGTGTGTACGTATATGTGTCTATTTATGTGCATGTGTTTGCGAGCACTTGTGAACATAATTTTGCTATAAAATGAGTTATATTACCCTACTCTCTCTCTCTCTCTCTCTCTCTCTCTCTCTCTCTCTCTCTCTCTCTCTCTCTCTCTCTCTCTCTCTCTCTCTCTCTCTCTCTATCTATCTATCTATCTATCTATCTATCTATCTATCTATCTATCTCTATCAAGCTCGTCAGCCGGAACTAACACATAGATGCATTTACAAATATATAAATATACAAATACATATAAATAACACTAAAAATGTCTCTCTTGGCATGATATAATCGGCAAGCGGCAATTTTACCAGATATATAAGTCTTAAGTATCAATAACAGGCGTAATCTCAGGGATGGGCAACTATTGGCACGCGTGCCATACTTGGCACACTAACGACTTTTTTCCCCGGTACGCGAAACCATGAGCTCACCTTAAAACAAATAACTAAGAAATCTCCAATTGCTTTTTTGTGGCCATTGGTAAGGGCTGGGCGGCGAATTGGGGCCATTTTAGGAGTTGAAGGGAGTGAGGGGCCCTATACTCGTATGTAGGTCTATCATTTATGTTATTCTGTTGGCAGGTGAGGACATTTTGTATAAAAAAAATCGGCTGATTCTGGCACGCATGTTTAAGAAAAGGTTGCCACACCTGCTATAGTCTATCTGCATTGATAACACACAGGGTAAAGGTGACGGGTTTGTTTACAGTCAGGTACCTTTTGATTTAAGAACCATATGATTTGTGTTAAACTGCTTTGGAATAAATATTCATACAAATGTTTCTATGTATTTTTTCAGGATGCTTGGCTACAATGAGATCGAGAGTATTGACGAGAGTGCCTTTGCTGATTCCTTCATTGGTCTTTTGTAAGTATTCTAAAGAATTTACTTCTTTGGGTGTAACTGTCTAAAAATATCAAATGATCCCGACTGTCGTCCACGGACTCGAACCGAGACTCGTGAATCACAAAACCATCGCTCTACCAATTGAGCTACCGAGACTATAGATTTCTCCAACCAGGGAGTTGATCTACTCCCGAGGAACTCGGGATTAGAACTCGGGAGTAGGACAATTTTATAGGTTCGGTAGCTCATTTGGTAGAGCGATGACTTTGTGATATTCGAGTCTCGGTTCGAATCCTGGGACGACAGTCGGAATGATTTGATCGACATCACCGTCACTGGTGATTCTATTCAGGTCTAAAAATGTATATAGTTGCTTGAGTGATTGGCCTTTTGTAAGTATTCTAAAGAAATTACTTCTTTGAGTAACTGTCTAAATATATATATATATATAGTTGCTTGGTTGGTTGGTCTTTTGTAAGTATTCTAAAGAAATTACTTCTTTGAGTAACCGTCTAAAATATATATATAGTTGCTTGGGTGATTTGACTTTTGTAAGTATTATATAAAAGAATGTTGTCTGAGTAATTGGCGGAGGCCGAGATGGTGGCTGCTTGAATCCTGCCGCCAGCGAGTTGGACCAAGGGCATGCTTCGTTCAATTCCAGGCTACAAAGTCCTGTATAAAGGGCACCGTTCTAGCCTCCTAATAAAGGGGAACTCGCAACGTTAAACCGGATTGATCGATCAAGATTCTTACAACTTAACTCGTACATTCTAGCTGTCGTCAGTCGATTCTATTCTTCTATTCGTCTTAGGCAGCGGCAAAGTTAACTAAAGACGTGAAAAATCTCTTGCTTGGCGCAAGAAATAAGTTTCGCCAAAAGAAGAACGCGTTTATGGCGCTCTTCCTTCCACGCTGAAAAATGGATCCGACGAACATTTTACCCCCGTTTCTGCAGTCTCTCTCTCTCTCTCTCTCTCTCTCTCTCTCTCTCTCTCTCTCTCTCTCTCTCTCTATCTATCTCTTTATCTCTCTCTCTCTCTCTCTCTCTCTCTCTCTCTCTCTCTCTCTCTCTCTCTCTCTCTCTCTCTCTCTCTCTCTCTCTCTCTCTCTCTCTCTCTCTCTCTCTCTCTCTCTCTCTCTCTCTCTCTCTCTCTCTCTCTCTCTCTCTCTCTCTCTCTCTCTCTCTCTCTCTCTCTCTCTCTCTCTCTCTCTCTCTCTCTCTCTCTCTCTCTCTCTCTCTCTCTCTCTCTCTCTCTCTCTCTCTCTCTCTCTCTCTCTCTCTCTCTCTCTCTCTCTCCTCTCTCTCCTCTCTCTCTCTCTCTCTCTCTCTCTCTCTCTCTCTCTCTCTCTCTCTCTCTCTCTCTCTCTCTCTCTCTCTCTCTCTCTCTCTCTCTCTCTCTCTCTCTCTCTCTCTCTCTCTCTCTCTCTCTCTCTCTCTCTCTCTCTCTCTCTCTCTCTCTCTCTCTCTCTCTCTCTCTCTCTCTCTCACCCCGATCCTCTCTTTCCTAACAAGCTACACCGTCCATCACTCCCTCTCTAATCTCTTTTTCTAGGATTATACTATTCTTCTCCCTGCCTTGTCTTTTATCATTTCTTTCTTCCCCTGTTCCTCTCTCCTCTCTCCTCTCTCCTCTCTCCACCGACCCTGTAATTTCCATTACTGTGATTATCCGTTTCTTCCCTCTCATAGTTTCTGCCCCCCCCCTTCTCTCCTTCCATCCTTCCCATCTTCCCCTTCCCTTTGTCTCACCTTCCTTCTCTTCCCCTCCTCCTCCTCCTCCCCTATTCCCCTTTCCTTTCCACCCCTTCCCTCTTCTTCCCTCTCCTTGGATGAGGTTGATCATGAAAACATATGATCCGTTGATAAAGAATGAAAAAAAAACGCATAATAATTCTTTTGTATAACCATACTGAACAACGTGGCTACAAGGTGATTTGGGTGAAGCATATGCATTCATTTAAGACCATTAAAACACAGGCTCCCCATAATACATCTTATTTAGGTCGCCTACGAGGCTCCCTTTAATATATCACAAAACTTTAGGGAGACACAAAAACGAATAGGTTTGGAAATTTTTCTTCTCATTCTTCTCGTTCTTCTCATTCTTCTCATTCTCATTCTCATTCTTCTCATTCTTCTCATTCTCCTCCTTCTCATTCTTCTTATTCTTCTCATTCTCATTCTCATTCTTCTCATTCTCCTCATTCTACTCATTCTCCTCATTCTCCTTCTCCTTGTCCATCTCCTCCTTCTCCTTCTTCTTATCAATCTCTTTCTTAATCTTCTCCCTTTTCTTCTTCTCTTTCTTCTCCTTGTGCTCATTCTTCTCCTCATTCTCCTCCTTTTCATCCCTCTTCTTTTCCTTCTCTTCCTTCTCCCTTTCCTCCTCTTTTTCCTTCTTCTCCTTCTCCTTCTCCTTCTCCCTCTCCTTCTCCTTCTCCTTCTCCCTCTCCTGCTTCCCTTTTCTTTTCTCCTTCTTCTTCTCCTTCTCCTCCTTCTCCTTCTCCTTCTCCTTCTCCTTCTCCTTCTCCTTATCCTTCTCCTGCTTCCCTTTTCTTTTCTCCTTCTTCTTCTCCTTCCCCTCTCCTTTCTCCTTCTCCTCCTTCTCATTTTCCTTCTTCTCATTCTTCTCCTCTTTCTGCATCTCCTTCTCTTGCTCCTTTTGCTTATTCTTCTTTTCCTTATTCTCCCTCTCCTTTCGGAACCCTTTTTTTTTATTCTATACCCATCCCTTCCTTTCTCCTTTCTTCTACAAATCTTCTTCAACGGTATTATGCAGTTGTCGTTTTCTCTTTCTCGTTCTTCAGGCTCAAGACTCCCCAGGCGACGTAAATCTGTTGACTTCCGTCTCTTTTCTCTTTGTTCTTTCCAATCCATTTCCTTTGTTTTAGTTCCCCCTTCAGTCGGTGTACAAAGGTTTCCTTTATCTCTTAGACATCTCCGTCAACTTCTCAATTTCGTAAGGTACTTCCTAAGACGAAGCAGAGGCTCTTTACTTGTTTAACTTACGTATCCCTTACTTTATGTTTTCCTGTTGCTTAGCCTTCTGGCGACCGCTTTAACACTAAATTGTATCGTTAGGGATCCACTAACTGACACTAGCTTTCGACCTTTAGATCAAACTGTAGCCTGCAGGATCCATAAGGACCCACGGACCCTAAGGTGAAAATCCCTGGTCTTACGTTAGACTAAATAAAAACTATAAATCTATAGTCATAGCAAATAGTGACCGGAGGCAAACGCTTTGCCTATCCAATGTGACTTCTTTACCTTAAGATGAATAGATATCATCTTCAGTTAACCAAAAGAAAATCAGGAAAGATTTCATTATAGTAAAGGAAATAAAAGAGACAGCGTTAACTTCTGCAGTGTTTCTTTAAATGGATAAGATCATCTGTTAGGATGAACGGGATATTCAAATACATTATTGCAACAAGGTGGTTAGTCGAAACATCCTTACCCACTTCAACATCGCGTCCTTACACTTGATTAAATTATTTTGGAAGTAACCAGAACTAAGACGTTAAAGTATCTTCAACTGGAGGGTATTCGTATGCATATACACTTATGACCTATTTTAACCCTTAGAGAACTAATATATAGAGTTTGTTTTGGCTAAAACTGGGAAGTTGCAAACACCACTCCAAAAGGTCACTTTTCTTTATCGTCAGTGGAGCTTCTCAACCGGCCTTTCGTCACGTATTTCAAACGCTTATGGATTGCTGTTCTTTAGCCCCCTGGAAACGATCACTTCAACATTAAATTCTGCTTATGAAACCATTGCTCACATTCACAAATTATCTATTAAATGATCTCTTTCCATACCTAATGTAATCTACAACATCTCTACGATATTTATATTGATTTATGTTGTCATACATTCTTCTATTACTTACACATCTCTTCGATCACTCTTCACATTTCCTTATTACATTACTTTCTCTTCATCGCCATTGCTCCGCCATCATATATTTACTTTTGTTTTGAAATTTCCCCCATTCCTCCTGGATGACTTGATTCTTTCATACATTTTGAATATACACCCAAACTACTGCCACTGTGTTCTCCGCTAAAACAACTAATTGTTTCAATTTCACACAATGTACGCTCCCTCCTCACCTCACCGTCCTCTTCATCTGTTTCATCATCGTCTTCACCCTCCATATACCTTAAATATACAAGAACAACACAATATTCTGTGACGTCTCATTGTCAAAGAGCCATTGTGTTGGTGCTATTTGTCTTCAAGAACTTTTTTTTTTTTTTTTTTTTTTTGACTTCAAGAACTCGTTTTGCAAGACCCCGTTTTTTGGGTCGACTTGACCTTTTTTCTGTTCTTGCTGGTATTGTTCCGATCTTCTACGTTACAACTCCAGTGTCGTTGTTTACACTCAAGTCCATAAAAATATTGTCTCAAAAATTTCCCACCTCCTCCCTCCCCCCTACCCCTCCTCCCTCTCCTCCTATCCTCTTTCTCCCATCTATCTCCTTCTCTCCTTACCCTTCCTCTCCCCTCTCCCCCTACCTTCCCTCTCCTCTTATCCTCTCCCCTTACCTTCCCTCTCCCCTCCCTCTCCTTTACCCTCCCTCTCTCCTCTCCCCTACCTTTCCTCTCCCCTACCTCTCCCCCTACCTCCACATTCCTTCCTCCCCTTCCTCTCCCCTCACCCTCCCTCTCCAACCCCCCCTCCCCCTCCCTCTTCCTTCTTCCTCCCCCTCTCCCCTACCTCTCTCTTACTACAGTGGATCAATTTTTTTTTCAAGAGTACAAAGGCATGCCTACAACAACGTCAGTCTTCTTCGTGTTTTGATTTGCAATTCCAGTTGCACAATATACCAACATTTACAGTCTAGAATAAAAAAAATGAAATTGATGTTTACACAAGCTTATTGGAAATCTTCATTTGATTTTTTTTTCACTCATTGTTCATCAATATATCTACGAGAACAGAAAAAAATATTTTTAGCTTGTGTGTGTGTGTGTGTGTGTGTGTGTGTGTGTGTGTGTGTGTGTGTGTGTGTGTGTGTGTGTGTGTGTGTGTGTGTGTGTGTGTTGTGTGTGTGTGTGTGTGTGTGTGTGTGTGTGTGTGTGTGTGTGTGTGTGTGTGTGTGTGTGTGTGTGTGTGTGTGTGTGTGTGTGTGTGTGTGTGTGAGAGAGAGAGAGAGAGAGAGAGAGAGAGAGAGAGGGGGGGGGGCAGAAAGAGAAAAAGAAAAAGTGACAGAGAGAGAGAGACAAAGAGGCAAAGAGAGAAATAGAGAGAGAGAGATAGATAGATAGAGAGAGAGAGAATATCTCCCAAAGCTTTTTCAGTTTCCATTTTATTTTCAATTACCAGCATCCGTCTCTGTGTGTGTGTTTTTTTTTTACAAACATTTAATCCTATAGCCACGTCCTCTCTTTCTCTTCTCTGGATTAGGGAAAGAGAAACAAGAGACAGACCTTGGAAGGTATTTTATTTCCAGCTCTACGTTCTTTTCGTTCGCCCACTGGAGGAGGGAACGGCAAATGTTGTGTTTGACGTGACCTCCGCCCGTTTTCT
>NC_134807.1:1610886-1618386 GCF_046742065.1 Oratosquilla oratoria
TCTCTACCTGGTCGTGGTTTGACCTCGGGCAAATTGGATTTGACAACAGTTCTATTCGACTTTGGGCATCGACTTAAATAAACTCACCACCAATACTTCGAAGCCATGTTCCATTGCAAAGACATGATTATAATAAGCGGAAAGTTTATGTCATTCAACTGAACCATGAACATTGACATGAACTCCGTCTACGAAGACCTTGTTCGCGCCGAGTTCATCCACGGGAACAACATCCTACGCCATTTGCAAGAACTAGATTTATACAATGCTTTGATGCACTGAAGAGGAAAAACGAAAAGGCAAAAACGCCCAAACTTTAAGCTTTCAGCCATCGTCATCATCAGTTACACTTTCACGCAGTGGCAATATGTCAGTATTAGGGAACTATCGGGTGTTCGTTATACCGCCAGTTCCACACACTCTTCCACCTCCTCCACCTCCTCCACCTCCTCCTCCACCTCCCTTCCACCACCACTCCCCTCTCCCGCCCCCTGGCTCCCCCCCCCTCCGACCTCCCGCTCTGTCAAGAAATGAGCTATGAGAATCTTACAGGCACTTGATAGCTCTAAGTGCATTTCATGTTGGCTTTTACTAATACATATGATTTTATTTCTACACATACTCAAGAGCTCTTCCTAAGTGGATAAAATCGCCAGGCTTAAGTTAGAACATATTTGTGGCATAGGTTCTATACAACAGGTTTGAATGGTTTATACAAACAGCTTTATTGAGATGGCAGGATATACTGTTTAGACCCTCGGATTTCTTTAATTAAAAAAAAAAAAAAAAAAAAAAAAAAAAATCTATGGCATTTTCGAAATAAAAAATTACCTATTGCCTTAAATTTCGTTCAGTTGGTCTGTAGGCCTGTATACAATTGCCCTCATCTCCTGCTATAACACACATTCGAGAAATGCAAAGACATATTAGTTCAAGGGTTTAACAAGGATGATTCAGGCAAGGTCATCATATTAAGACTACAGGATAGGACTCGTAGCAATGACTTTAAATTGGACAAATTTAACTTTAATAAGGAAATAGGCAAGTTATCTTTAACCAGGAAGGCGTTAGGAGTAACGCAATACATCCAAAACCAATGAACTACTTTGATCGAATTATGAAATTAATTCTTCGACGGTGGCAAAAGGAAAGTCGTACTGTTATTTATTAATTCATTCATTTCTCCTCCACCTCGTTTCTGGAAATGAGATTTCTCCCCGCGTGTGGTAAACGTGTGTAGTCCTTCTGCATCTTCCAATGTATGCGTGTTTAAGTACTTCTTGATATTTTATGACTTTGATTGATTTTTTTTATAACTTTCATAATGTTATTGTATTTATTATATCATATGTGTTTATGCACTTCAGTTACAGCACAAATAAAATGAGATATTTTAAAAGTGGTCATTATATATATATATATATATATATATATATATATATGTATATATATATATATATATATATATATATATATACAGATATATATACATATATATATATATATATAATAGATAATTTGTTTACATAAACTGAATGGTCCCCAATGAACAAATTTTCATCTTTATATATACATATATTAGTGGAGGTTGATATCTAGCAAAAGAATAATACGTGACCCTAGCCCGTAGGGGCACCACCGGTCTTCTAACGTATTGACTCCATAGCAATGGTTTTGTAAACAAGACTTCACTCTTTCATTCGTTTGAGACCTCACGGACACGAGAGACCAAAAGCTAAGTGTCCTTCCGAACGCTCTTCTATAGCACTGCAGTTCGGTTCGAAGCTTTGAGATTCGTTTAGATAAACACCCAAGCAAGATGCTGTAATGACTGCCATTTATTTTGTATGATTTATTTGTTTATTATTATATGTTTGTTATTATTTGCTTGGTTTTTATTTATCATTAGTTATCTGTCAATTTATTATTATTTAATATTTATCTGTTTGTTTATTATTTAACTATACCTATGCATTTATTTTTTATTATTTATATTATCATTTTTATTTATTTTTATTTACTTATCATTATTATAATTTTTCCGCACCCGACCTAGTTATGGACCAAAAGGTCTCCTGTCGGTATGCTCCTCCTTTGTAATCCTTTGTAAAGTCCGTCAGCACTCCCTAGTGTAGGCCTTATGGTCTCTTGCAGTCTCCTTCATTCTTATGTTCTTATGTCCTTAGTCTTAGGGTTGTAACTCGCCAAGGTTGGCGTAATATATGTCACCCTAAATGAAAAAGTGACACGCGGTATGCAAGGGGTGAATCAAGACAGGCTATGTCCCTTTCATTAGCTAAATGACATTTTTTCATGAAAGTAGCAATTTCCGACAAGACTGACGAGTTAAACACCATGTGGGAACGGAGCCTTTATTTGTACGTTTCGTTTATTACAGCTTTGTACTTGAAAAAGCTGTAATAAGCGAAACGTCGTACAAATAAAGGCTCCGTCATCACATGGTGTTTAGCTCGTCAGCTAAATGACCCTTAAAAGATGAACAGGATCGACTGACGGTGAGAAGGGTGAAAGGAATTGTTATCCGAGTACGAATGCAGAAAGACGTAAGTGGGATCCCGTTTTCTATGAAAGATCAAGAAAGCTGATGCTCGTCTTTCCTCGCCTTTGTGTTTGGTGGTACAATAGCATTGCAACTTTTGCAGCAACTCAATACATCAACCTGCCTATCTTTTTCCCCTCCCCAAACCACACACACACTTTTTTACGAACATCTATGGTAGTTCTAGGATTCTCTTTATTTTTAAGGAACTTCTAAGACGCTTGTAAAAAGTTGTTACCTGTCTTGTTATCCGACACTTTGATATCTTTTTTTTTTATCATCAACTTCCCGGGTATGAAAACACACAAGACGCCTTTTCATGGGATGTTGTCTTTCTTTGTATTTCAAGAAAGCATGATTTTTTTTATTTTGTCTTAGAATTGAATGAACTTTATGTACAGTCGGCAGCATTTTTGTGTGGTTTTACCTGTTTGTTTAGCACGGGTGTTATATAACCCATACGAGAGTATTTTCGTTTTTTAATTTCATTTCAGTTTCGAAAAGTAGGACAAAGACCCACAAAGTAAAGAGATATGTACGTAAATGAATAGACAAATAGATCGAAATAAAATTTAAATAAAGCAAAATAAAAATAAAGCAAATTGAAATCAAATGAAATAGAACAATACAGAATAAGATAAGTTCACTATAAACCCACTATCGGAGAAATAATAACGGAAAGTACAGGGAAACTGTATATTTCGACTACTATCTGTAGTCCTCTTCAGCAGAATGCTTACATGAAGAGGACTACAGATAGTAGTCGAAATATACAGTTTCCCTGTACTTTCCGTTATTACCAATTTCCAAGAATAAGATAAGATGAAATAAGATAAAGAGAAGATCTACGGAGGGCCGTTTCTGAAGAGAGATAACTAAGAATTCTCCAGTTCAAAGTCTTGTAATCCGATTACACGATTGATTCTACCAAACTTTGATCACATTTTCATCAATCTTAGAAAACTTCCTTTTCCGTGAACGTACACGAACATTTTTACAACATGTTCCATGTCGTCACAGTCCATAAGTATTAAAAAGGATTACAAAGGCGGAGCATGCCGACAGGAGACCTTTTGGTCCATATCTAGGTTGGATGCGAAAAAATCTTAATAATGATAAATAAATAAATGAATAAATAAAAACTATAATAATATGAATAATAAATAAAATACATAATTTACATTATTATAGTTTTTATCTATTCATTTATTTACTTATCATTATTATGATTTTTTCGTATCCGACCCAGATATGGACCAAAAGGTCTCCTGTCGGCATGTTCCGCCTTTGTAATCCTTTGTTATACTTCTGCATTGTGACGATGTATTCCCAGCTGTGCAATAGTGAGACAAAGGAGATGAGGGGCTCACTACGCCAGGAGGCACTGAGTAGCTGCGGCTGAAGCCGTCACTATTGCCCTATTATGCGCTTTAAGGACTGTTCGGTCAGGTAACAGCCCCTGCTGGGAATCGGAGATGAGTGCGGGACTCGAAACCAAATCACCATCACGAGTCCAAAAAGAAGGAAAATGGCTACTGTGACCGCTTCACTTCCTCTGTGCATTTCAAACTCCGCTTTGATAGTTACCTTTTACTCGAGGTGTCCTAATGGCTGTGAAAGAAATTGAGATCTGTTTGGTCTATTACAAGATAGAGAACTCAAAAATAGGGTTACACCCGTATATAGTACAAACTAACGATAAAAGGTAGTCTTCTCAATAAAGAATCAACGTCAAAGCTTTTCATTACCCTCCACCTCCCTCCCTCGTCTCTCCACCATCGCTCGCCCCTCCTCCTCCTCCTCCTCCCTCACTCCCTCACTCCCTCACCTCCACCCACTCCCAGAACTTGCATCACTCTCCGTGTTTTCTTTCAACACAACGTGAGCCCATCACGTGAATTTTTTGCCGGGGCGCAGACTTCCCACTGTCGCGCTCGCTGTCTCTTGACGTCCGTCTACCAAAGCTCACTTCGATACAGGTTCCACATATTGTATATATCTTGTTCTGGCACTCGCCGAACGATTTTATTCAGCTATAGAGCGGTACCCCAGCTCTCAACATGGTCTTTATTGATCTCGATTTATCTTCGGCTATGGTCTAACATTCAGATGAATAAAATTCTCAAGCGTTTTAAGGTAATGAATTATACATATCAGACATACTATAGAACAGGTCGATGTCGGTGTTTTTGTTAGCTGGTATGTGTGTATCAGGTATGTTTACTGGTACTGGTACCGTGATACCATCTAGTTCCATATTTTGTCTACATCGTTTCTACTGGTAGCACAACCATTCTAGTAACTGTTTTGCACTGTAGTAACCCAGCGCTTCTATTCATGTAGACAATCTCGCGCCGCAATCTAGAAAGATATACAATTTTTCATCAACATCAACGATCTGCCTTTTCTTATCACAGTTATAGTCATTATCACCATAAACGTCACTATAATAATCACCGTCACCACTCACAATTCATCATCATAATATTCAGGATACTCACCATACTGCTCATCACCTTCACAATCATTACTGACACCACTTGATATTACCATACCAAGCTTGAACAGCATCAACGTCGCTTTCGTTAGTATTCAGTGTCGTCCTCTCTTTACCACCATCACTGCCACCACCACCAAGTCCATTAAAATTACGACCCTTGCCACCATTGATACTTGCACCACTACCACCACCACCAGTGCCATCAATATCATCATCAAGATGATGACCATCACTGCCACTTCCATATCACGCCCGCCACCATAACCACAATCATTACGATCACCATCACAACAACAACCACCATCACCAACAGATCCATCACCGCCTCCTCCTTCTGTCATTCTTCTTCTTCTCCCTCCTCCTTTTCTTCCTCTTCTTCTTTTTGCTCCTCCTCTTCCTCTTCCCCCTCCTCTTCTTCCTCCTCTCCCTGCTCCTCTTCCTCCTCGCCCTGCTCCTTCTCCTATTCCTCCTCCTCCTCTGCCTTTTCCTGTTCCTTCTCCTCCTCATACTCTTTCTCCTTCCTCTCGTTTTTCTCTTCCCCCTCCTCTTCCTATTCCTCCTCTTTCCTCTCGTCTTCCTCTTCCCACCCCTCTTCCTCCTCTTTCTTCTTCTATCCCTCCTCCTCTTCCATCTCGTCTTCCTCTTCTCCCACCTCTTCCTATTCCTCCTCCTCTAAAGGCCTTTTTATCCCAATAGTTTTCACAGTACATTCTTTTGCGTTCCGCTGTCCTCGCTACTCTCCCCATCATCCTGCACCTCCTGTGACAACACTTCATACTTTTGACACAACCTTTACCGCCGTCCTAACCCTCTGGTCCATCAAGCACTTTATTACAGTGACGCGTTTTACATATTCTACTCTGGCAGGCATAAAAGAATAACAAAGAAGGTATCACCATTGTAAAAGGTTGAGTGGTCATATCTTCAGTCACTCCACCAGCCCTAGTAAACACTTTCTATTGTTAGAAAGTCGAATTTAACCTGGTTACTTTCTATCTAAGTTTATCTAGCTAACTGGCTTATCTATAAAATCTACCGACAATTTTCGTAAGTATACACAGTAATGTTAGTGACATTCTAATGTATTGTAATGTTAGAAAACAATCGTGAGTTCTGCCGACAAGTTTTAAAAGTCCTGTTCTTTTGATCGTTTCAGTCAATACTTTCTATGTAGTGACATATTTCGTTCATCTTGCAGTGAATGTCGCCAGACGATTTTATTCAGATAATAGGATTACAACGCAGTGAAAAGATTAAAACTCAAAAACTATCAGATGACTCTGCCTACAGGATTCGAACCTTCGGTAGTGCAGAACTATTTAATAAAATTGTCAATACGAGGTTTTTTTTCGGCTGACACCTTATGATTGTGATCGATCACAGAAACGTCACTCCAGTGAAGGAGATAAACACATTAACCTAACCTTGTCATTGCACCTGTCACCGTCAACATCAGCCTAAGCGCATACCGAGAGGCAGGCAATACAGGTGACACAGGCAACACAAGCGACGCAGGTAACACAGGCGACGCAGTTGACACAGTTGACGCAGGTTCCTTTATACCTTAAGACTAATTTCCACATAAAAAAAAGGGAATGATGATCACCTCAACAATCCCTCGTTTGTTCTTTGCTCCTTGACTTTGTCCTTGACTACTCTATGACCTCTCCTCTTTGGTGTGATGTCATCTCCAAGGACAGGAACCCCGGTTACTGATGACGAAATACTAATGACGTCACTAAATCGTCATACCACAGTTCGCCTTCCCGGGTGACCTTGGACAACTCAGCGAACGGCTTGAACTGACCTCGGTCACACCTAAGCACCACTATCACCGCCATCACCAACACCCCCTGATATCCATTCCTCTGAATCCTCTCTTCCACACAAGGACAGAGTCCACCTGTCCAGAATGCGTTGCGGCCACCACCCAGCCCTTCTAAGCTACCAGAAGAGACTGGATGACCGCATTGTGGACAAAATGCCCAGGATGTAACACTACTTCACCCCATAATATTCAACACGTCATGGAAGACTGCATTATATACAACCATGCACGCAAACAACACAACATAATTTACATAAAGGATTTGTGGGAATACCCCGTTCCGGCCGTGGTATTCCTTAGGGAGACGGACAGTCTAGGCAGCAGCAGCAGCAGCAGCAGCAGCAACAGCAACAGCAACAACAACAACAACAACAACAACAACAACAACAACAACAACCACAACCACAACCACAACCACAACAACAACAACAACAACAACAACAACAACAACATCACCATCCCCACCACGACCCCAAACTCTCTTGCTGCGACACAACACAACGTGCCCTGAGCCCTAAATAGCCCCGCTGGGCCGCATCACGCAACCAACTCGCCATTACGACCACATTAAGGGCTCTGAAGCCCCTGAACTCACGAGCTCCATCAAACAAA
>NC_134807.1:1620886-1635886 GCF_046742065.1 Oratosquilla oratoria
ATATTTATATCTTTTTTTTGTGTATTTCTTTATTTTTCATTCTTTGTTTCGTTTCCCTAACGTCTAACTGTACTTCGCAATGAATTTATCTACATCGCATCTGAGAACACTGAAGTGAATTACCATATTACTTTTGGAGGGGTGTGGAGTGTATTCAGGGATGGAATGGGTGGGAATGATTTTATGCCTTTTTATTTTTGGCTACCCCCCTTGTAAGGGGGAAAAAGCCTTGGTATATGTATGTATGTATTTATATTACTCTCCAATACAATACCACTGGCTCTACTGTGCTCTCCACCATGAGTGCGTTATTATTTAGACTCTTCAGCTTTTATCCTATACCATTTCTTTCACTTCGACGCAAGCACCACCCAACCCGCGTACCTATTCCTGGTTCATCTCCAATTCCAACATCACAGACACTCCTGAGTGATTGAACGTTTCTACTTAATCCTTCCTCCTTTCTTTTCTTTTCTTTCTCTTTTTTTTTCTCAATAATTAATGAGTTCCCTTTCTTCTTCCTCATATTTTTACAGCGCCGATCTGAGACGGAAGGAATGCCTAATGGGATATAATTATGTATTATCTGAGTGTGAAATGGGACTCACCCTTTTTATAATGGAGAAAAGTATTTTGGTATACATGTATATATATATATATGTATTTATACATATGTATATATATATTTATATACGTATGTATATATATATATATATATATATATAATATATATATGTATATATATATTTATATATATGTATATATATATTCATATATACATGTATATATATATATATGTATTTATACATATGTATATATATATTTATATACGTATGTATATATGTATGTAAATGTATATATGACATGGACTGTTGCTATGATTGGAGCTATGACGTAGACAGTGACAGAAAAGATACTCGGTAGTACACACACGCCCATATACACACATACGTACACACGTTCAAACATGCACAAAAAACACACACACACACACAGTAGGAAACTGGACCCCACGAGCGTTGCTATTTTACTATATACTGCAATTAGGTAAAAACGCGCGCGCGCCTATATTTTGAAATTGGGTTTCACTAACCGTAGATTTTCTTTCTTTCTTTCTCTCTGTCTTTCTTTCTTTCTTTCTTCTTATTCATTTATTTATTTATTTATTTATTCATTTGTTTCCTTCTTCTTCTTCTTCTTCTTCTTCTTCTTCTTCTCTTTTTCTTCTTCTTTTCTTTTTCTTCTCTCTTCTTTTTCTCTCCTCCTCCTTCTCCTTCTCCTTCTCCTTCTCCTTCTTTTCTTCTTCTTCTTCTTCTTCTTCTTCTTCTTCTTCTTCTTCTTCTTCTTCTTCTTCTTCTTCTTCTTCTTCTTCTTCTTCTTCTTCTATGTGATTACCAATGATCATACAAAAGAAGTTGGAGATTTACTGCATTAGTTGTCTTTTTTAAGATGAGCCCTGGGTTTCGCGTGCTGGCAAAAAGTCGTTAGTGTGCCAAGATTTTGCACGCGTGCCAAAGGTTACCCACCTCTACCTTAGAATAATATTTTCTGAGTTTTAACAGGTTAATAGACACTTGAGACAAAAACACTTCCTCCTTACACCTTATGTAAATCAACGGAGCATAGCATTCCAGAAAACAGCACAAGACGTTTAATCATGCAGTTTAATTAGGAGCAAGCTTGATTAACTCCAGGCAGCCTAAGTAAATCGATTAAGGCCTAGTTTCATACCTAGATGCAAAAGAACTCCATGCAAGACTAAATTGGGTGGATGGAAAGGCAACGAGAAGGCTAAGAACATCAAAGAGTTTCCGAAGTTCTTCGATACACTTTCGAAAATTGACGAAGAAACTTTCTTCGTGAGGTCTTGCCTGAAGCCGAAAAGAATCGTTTGGATTTAGTACCCACGTACATAAGAACATAAGAATGAAGGAGACTGCAAGAGACCATAAGGCCTACACTAGGCAGTTCCGTATCCATCACCACCTGTCATCCCCATCCATAAAGTTGTCTAATCGTTTCTTAAAATAACTGATAGTTTCAGCGCTTACTACATGGTTACTAAGTTTATTCCATTCGTCGACCACCCTATTAGTAAACCAATTCTTGCCTATTTCCTTTTTAAATCTAAATTTGTCCAGTTTATAACCATTACTGCGAGTCCTGCCCTGTTGTTTTAATATGATGACCTTATTTGCATCACCCTTGTTAAAGCCTTTGATCCACTTGAACACCTCTATTAGATCACCCCGCACTCTGCGTCTTTCCAGCTGAAAACAATTGGTTGTTTTAAGAGAAGATGACAGGTGATAATGGACATGTAACTACCTAGTGTAGGCCTTATGGTCTCTTGTAGTCTTCCCCATCAAATAGGTAAGAGCTGGTTTACCAATAGAGGAGTGGTTAACAACTGTAATAGTACCCACGTAAAGAGAACTGAAATAATTGGTTGCTTTAAGAGAAGATGAAGTAACTTTATGGATAAGGATGACATGTGATAATGGACATGGAACTATCTAGTGTAGGCTTTATGGTCTCTTGTAGTCTCCCCCATCAAATAGGCTAAGAACTGGAATAGACTTAATATCCACGTTGTGAAAGCTGAAACCTTTTTTGTTTTTGTTTTTTGTTTTTTTTTAGAAGTTGAGATAGCTTTATGGATAGAAAAGACATGTGCTAATGAGCATGAAGTGGGAACCTTTTTGTAGCTCCCACAGAGCAATCGGTAAGCCGTTGATTTAGCATTGAACGAGACGGCGGTTCGAATCCCGTATCGACTCTCTGAAATTATTTATATACATATATGTTATGCGACCCACCGGGTACCCCAATTCCTGCATCGCAAGGGACCTGTCATTCCACAAGAATCCAATAGATCTACCAGACCCTATTGGATCTACAGGACTCTACCAAATCTACAGGACTCCATCGGAACTACCTGGCTCAAGTGGATCTACAGGACTCCACCGGATCTACAGGACTTCACAGCATCCACAGGATTCCACCAAATCTACTAGACTCCACTGGACCTACCAGCTTCCACCGGATCTACATGGCTCCACCAGATCTACAGGACTACACCGAATCTACAGGACTCCAACGGATCACTCTACCAGACTCTATTGAATCTACTAGACTCCACCGGAGCTATAGGGTCCCATCGGATCTACAGAACTCCACCATATCTACAGGATTTCATCGGATCTACAGGACTCCACCGGATCTACAGGATCCACTAGAAATAGAGGACTCCATCGGATCTACAAAATTTCACAGGATCTACAGGACATCACCGCTTTCTTGACAAAATCTCATAATTTGTTTATTTTAGAAAAAAAAGAATGTTCGAAAAAATGGTTTTCGTATACACTAAGATGTAATAGAAAAAACACAGGAAACGTGTGTTGAAACAATGCACGAGTAACTTCTTAGAAAATTAAAGCGACGAAGTAAATGTCTTTTGTATATTAAATATTCAGTGAAAAGTACAAAGAAAAGAAAAGAAAATGAGACGATTAACATGTTTTATTCTGACAGCTACTGTGGGTGTTTCTCTCTCTCTCTCTCTCTCTCTCTCTCTCTCTCTCTCTCTCTCTCTCTCTCTCTCTCTCTCTCTCTCTCTCTCTCTCTCTCTCAGTTTTTATTATTTTTTTTGTTTTCTTTTTTGTTTTTTTTTTTTTTTTTTTTTTTTTTTTTTTTTTTTTTACGTGAAGCTTCCTGCAGTCCCAAAAACAGTTCTTCGGAGAAGAGTGATATATTATTTGTTTACTTTTCTTTGCCGTCAAATGATTAATCTAGCTGAAGGAACTACTACACATGAGCCCTCATCCTCCTCACACTCGCCCTCAACCCCTCATCCTCACCCTCATCCTCATCTTCGCCCTCACCCTCCGTTTAAAAGTTGAGTCCTTTTTTCTTAGACTAAGAGGCTTAATTCTCATTTTAATTACTTTGTTTAAGAGGCCCCACACCTGGAACCTCAGCCAGAAGGCTCTCTGGGTCTTGTGGTGTGGAAGGTGGTGGTATAGTGGGGAGGTAAAGAGAGAGAGAGAGAAAGAGAGAAGAAGAAGAAGAAGAAGAAGAAGAAGAAGAAGAAGAAGAAGAAGAAGGAGGAGGAGCAGGAGGAGGAGGAGGAGGAGACTTTGGTGTTATAGTAGGGAAGCAAAAAAAAGGGAGAGAGAGAGAGAGAGAGAGAGAGAGAGAGAGAGAGAGAGAGAGAGAGAGAGGAGGAGGAGGAGGCTTTGGTGTTATAGTAGGGAAGCAAAAGAGAGAGAGAGAGAGAGAGAGAGAGAGAGAGAGAGAGAGAGAGAAGAAGGAGGAGGAGACTTTGGTGTTATAGTAGGGAAGTGAAAAGAGAGAGAGAGAGAGAGAGAGGAAGAAGAAGAAGAAGGAGAAGGGGACTTTGGTGTTATAGTAGGGAAGCGAAAAAAAGAGAGAGAAGGAGACTTTGGTGTTATAGTAGGGGAGAAAAAGAGAGAGAGAAAAAGAAGGAGGCTTTAGTGTTATAGTAGGGGAGAAAAAGAGAGAGAGAAAAAGAAGGAGGCTTTAGTGTTATAGTAGGGAAGCAGCAAATATATATATATATGAAAAATAAAAAAGAGAGAAGAAGAAGAAAAAGAAGGGAACTTAAGGGATATATTCGACTAGGAAGCCAAAAAATAATATCCATCTAAGAAGGTAAAAAAAAATATCCTTCCAGTAAAGCAAAAAATATCCATCCAAGGAAAGATGTATATATATACATGTATATACATGTATATGCTAGTATGTATATATATATACATATCCTTTCGAAAAGGGAATCGAAAAAAATAATCCTCCAGAAAATAGAAATAAAAATCCGGGTAACTTATGAAATATTCTTCGGTGAAGGTAAAAAAATATCCTCTCAGCAAGAAGAAAATACAAAACGAATTAAGACGATTTTAGAGTAAGATCAAATCCTTCCGAGAAAGCAATTCAAAAATTTTCATTCCCTTGATTTCTCTTGAGTAATAATGAGAACTTCCGGTCCATACTGAGAGAGTCTGTAAAAAATAATTAAAAAAGGTAAAAATATATAAATGAATAAATGAACGACTAATTATGTTTGCTACAACGACACATCCTACAGACATTGTTTTGATTACCATCATACAATTTTAATCAGTTTTGGGAACGCCATGATAAAAGGATTAGATCATAAAGAAGTAAAAACAAGGATTTAGCTCGTTGTGTTGCGTAAAAGGATTACCAAAGACTTCAAGAACATAAAGAATTACTGGCGACAAGAGAGCGAGACTAAAGACTTTTCGAAAAAAAAAAGGGTCAGAAGGAGTTAAGATTTCTTGAGTCCCATACCAGATAGATCTGCAGAGGCCAGAACTTAAGTTTCAAAAAAAAAAAAAAAAAAAAAAAAAAAAAAATTAAATACATGAACGCTGCGGTCCATCTGCTATCACAGGAGGGTGAGGTGGAGTGGTAGAGGTGGCGGGTCAGGATTGACGGTGGTGGTGGGGTAAGGAGGTGGAGGAGGAGGTGGAGGAGGGAGAGAGATCGAGAGAAAGAGGTGGAGAGAGGAAGTTCAAGGAGGAGGTGGAGGGAGAGATGGAGGGGGAGAGGTGGAGAAGGGTAAGTGAGAGAGGGGAAGTTGGAGGGAGAGATGGAGGGGGAGATAGAGGGGAAGATAGAGGGAGGATATGAACGGAGGGCAGGTGGAAATGGGAGGCAGGCAGACGAAGGGAAGTGGAGGGGGAGGGGGGAGGTGGAGTGGGAGGTGGAAAGGGGATATGAAGAGGAAGGTGGAGGGGGGGTATTAGGGGTGATATTGAGGATTGGAGGTGGACGGAGGGAGGTCGAAGGTAGGGGGGTTGGGGGTGGGAAATGGAGGGGGAGATGGATGGAGGTGTTGGCTCGGTGGAGGGAGGGAGGGAGGGAGGGAGGGAGGGAGGGAGGGAGGGAGGGAGGGAGGGAGGGAGGGAGGGAGGGAGGGAGGGAGGGAGGGAGGGAGGGAGGGGGGGTTATATTGGAGTGAATTAGTCTTAGTCACCTTAATGAAGAGTTAAGGACAGAATTCCTTGGCGCCGAAGTGGATGGCTTGGCACCGAAAGGGAGCAAGGCTTGGCGCCAAAGTGGAAGGCTTGGCGCCAAAGTGGAAGGCTTGGCGCCGAAGTGGAAGGCTTGGCGCCGAAGTGGAAGGCTTGGCGCCGAAGTGGAAGGCTTGGCGCCAAAGTGGAAGGCTTGGCGCCAAAGTGGAAGGCTTGGCGCCAAAGTGGAAGGCTTGGCGCCGAAGTGGAAGGCTTGGTGCCGAAGTAGAAGGAGGCTTGGCGCCGAAGTGGAAGGCTTGGCGCCGAAGTGGAAGGCTTAGCGTTAAAGTGGAAGGCTTGGCGCCGAAGTGGAAGGAGGCTTGGCGCCAAAGTGGAAGGCTTGGCGCCAAAGTGGAAGGCTTGGCGCCAAAGTGGAAGGCTTGGCGCCGAAGTGGAAGGCTTGGCGCCGAAGTGGAAGGCTTGGCGCCGAAGTGGAAGGCTTGGCGCCGAAGTGGAAGGCTTGGCGCCGAAGTGGAAGGCTTGGCGCCGAAGTGGAAGGCTTGGCGCCGAAGTGGAAGGCTTGGCGCCAAAGTGGAAGGCTTGGCGCCAAAGTGGAAGGCTTGGCGCCAAAGTGGAAGGCTTGGCGCCAAAGTGGAAGGCTTGGCGCCAAAGTGGAAGGCTTGGCGCCGAAGTGGAAGGAGGCTTGGCGCCGAAGTGGAAGAAGGCTTGGCGCCGAAGTAGGAGTCTTGGCACCGATGAGAGGGACAGGAACATGACGTCTGTTATAGAAATAGAGATATAATGAGAGGAACATCGAACAGTGGATAAAGCCTATTAGACCTCATTAGTAGCAGTGGATACCGCGTCGAACTTGCGAATAGGTTGTCATGAGTTCGATTCAAGGGACCAACTGCGGGCTTCCTACGTTGGTTTCCGACAGCCCTGGTGAGGCGGGGAAGCGACCCAAACGTCGGCCTAAAAAAAAAAAATCTCCTGCCAGGGGTTTCTCACTTCCCACTTCCTGGGAGTGGGATGGTGAATGAGGAGAGTTAGTAGAAATTTTGATCGTCTCCCATTTCTATCTTAAGGATTAGGAACCTAAAGTCTTGTAAAGAATATAGAAAATATATTTAGAAGTGCTCGAAGAGGAATAGAAAGAAAAATATTTCGTATAGTCTGGAAAGAAAAAGAGAAAGAGAGAGAGAAAGAAAAAAGAGAAAGAGAGAGAAAGAGAGAGAGAGAGAGAGAGAGAAAGAAAGAAAGAAAGAAAGAAAGAAAGAGAGAGAGAGAGAGAGAGAGAGAGAGAGAGAGAGAGAGAGAGAGAGAGAGAGAGAGAGACACCCGAAGCAAGTGGACAAAAGACCCTATCTCCTGCCCACTGCCCTGGGCCAGACGCAATGCAGCAAGGCGTCACATCCACAGCAAGTCCGCTTCACTTAATCGGCGACCCCTCCCCTCTCAGTCCCTTCATGCGGAAAATAGAGAAGACGGGGAGAAATCCCTTCAGGCTGCTTCCAAATATCATCCACACACAACCATTTCCCACTCCTATCCCCATCCTCGCCTCCTCCCTTCCTTGCTCGACAGACATAAAAAAGAGAGAAGATGGGAAGAAAATCCCTTCGGGCTGTATTAAAGTATTATCCATACACAGCCATTTTCCATTCACCTCTATCTCTTCCCCAGCTCCTTTCCTTGTTCGACAGACATAAAAAAGAGAAGATGGGAAGAAAATCCCTTCAGGCTGTATTAAAGTATTATCCATTAACAGCCATTCTCCATTCACCCCTATCTCTTCCCCATCTCCCTTCCTTGTTCGACAGACATTCCCCTCCTATAGTTATAAATGCAAGAATAAAATGTATATAATAATAGGCAGCGCTAACTGTACTTGAAGTTGTATTTTTGCACTGACACTTCACCAGCGTTTCTATCCGTAGGAACAATAAAGTTCCTGAATTGAAGATCTTAAAGAGGTTATGAAGTTATGTGAAAGCGTTATGTGGATCTGTTAGTAGTGTGTGGAGTAAACGTGGAACCGTGGAAACTTTGAACTGGAGGAAGTGTTTGGGATGTTACGTTAGATGTCTGTTTGGTGTTTTGTTATAGCTTGGAAAAGAACTTTGGTTCCCGAAGAAAAGTGTAGAAAGAAAACGGAGTTTTGGTGTTGGCTTTCCTGAGAGTAGATGTGATATATATATTACAAAGATTTTACAAAGAAAAAGCATACCGACAGGAGACCTTTAGTCACTTTTCAAACCATTTTTGTATTATATCTAAATATTCTTGAGTATCTAACTGATTTAAGTGATCATTTTCCATTCCGCACAGTTTTGTATTATCAGCAAATATGGAGGCAATAGATTTCAGTCCGTGGACTTTATCATCCTCCACCAGTCTGTGGTCTATATTATCCTCCACCAGGACTTCTTCTCACCAGTCATTCCACTATTAAATCAATCCCCGCACTTTTTTCTAGTTCCTAGTAGTGACTGTTCGTTACCTGCCCCAACAGTTCCTAAAGAATACACACAGGACAAATCTATTCAGTGCCTCTTGGTATTGGCTCCATACCATCCATTCAATCAAGGTGCCTCTCCATTTTTCATCTCCTTTAATGCTATTTATATATTCCTCTTTTTTCAATATCATTATGATTCTCATCAACCATCATAGTAATTCTCCTAACATCTCCCTCACACACAACAAAAGACTTCCTGGTCTTCTCTAGATTCAGCAGCTTCTTGAGAAAAAAAGAAAAAAAAGTTGTTCTTCGTTTCAGTTCCATCTCTTTCATTTCTGTCTATCTGCTCCCTTTGCTACCTGACTCGCCTCGTCACACATTTTTTCACTTTCTCTGAAAAAATCCTTTTATCAATTTGTCATTTGTTTACATACCTATGTCGCCTAACTTCCTCTCTTCTCTTGCTTTCTATGACCTTAAGTTTTGCTTCTGACCTTTTTACTATGTACCTGCTATGTAAACCCTCGATTCTTGTCAGAGTAGATAGTATACGAAGATGAAACCTTTATTAGAATACAACGTTTCCTTTGTCGAAGTATTTTCAAGTACAAAGGTCTGAGTTGTTTATGCATCCCGGAATAGATGAGGAATGGACGCTAGGACAAAGCACCCCACGTTGCGCCACTTGGAATCTTTATAACTACAGAAATCAAATTAATTAAAGCTGGTGCAATATTGAACATGCCTCTGTTTTGTCACACAGGTGTACCAATTAAAATTTTTGTAACTACAGGAATTGAATTAGTTAAAGGGGGTTGCAATATTGGACATCCCTCCATTTCATCTTTGTATGGTGTCTTTTCTGATCATTTTGTCAGAAATTGCTATTTTAAATCACCCTCTTTTCATCTTTGCAATCTTTCTTTTTATGGTGTGTGTCGTTATGACAAATGGATTAACAAACTCCCACCATTGAGAGAACGACCAGGTGTTATTCTAGGCAGCTCCTTTTTGTGCGACCACGCGTGGCTCAATAGTATCGTCCCTGCCTCATAATAACCAATCGCTGTGAATATACTGTGTTTTGCTGCATTGCAGGGCAGTTGGGGGATGCAGGTATGACCCGGCATCCATGAGGAGCTGAGATGGGAGGGGAGGAGGGGGTGGTGGAGGGGAGTGAAGAGGGTAGGAATAGGTGCGTGCCTCTGACTTAACAACCTCCCTTATAAGGGGTAAAAACCTCTTGGTGTATAGACAGTCGCTCATGCGAGGGTTTGAGTCCCACCGACGGAGTTTATTATTATTTTTCTCGTATGCACGAACACACTAACTTCTTCATTCCACAGCTCATAGCCCACTAACCTTCCTTTATTACCTCCTTCCCCAATTCTCCCACACTAATTTCCTTTGAAGTATCCTTTTTCTAATCCTTCCCTCACTTTTTTTCGCAATATTATCATACAATATTCAGAATACAATAAAGATATTCACCATCTTTAAAGAATAAGTATCCATTCCTAACAACTTTTTAGGGAAGGCAAAGTGAAAAAAAAATAGGTAATTGATGCTTGTGAGCGTTCTGTGTGTATTCAAACACTCGAGAAGATTTTCTCGCCTGTATTGGTCATTCAAATACAACTTCGCAGATCCTACTCGATCTACGTTCACCTACTGACTGCCGGCCTCTTGGTTCGGTTCTGGTTTGTACCAGTAGAAATGTTGATAAAGCATTTCTAATGGGGGTTGGCAATCTTACAATTATTTTTAGTCAAATCTAGTAACACGGAAGTTAGTTATTCATATATGGTATCATATTTTCATTATAAGGGTGTGTAGTTGTTTCTTGTGATTGAATTATTATCCGTATTAATCTATATACGGAATATAACGTGTATGTTGGAAAATGTGTTGTTTGGGATCTGATTATTTCACGGTTTGATGACGTGAAGGAAGAGCCTAGGGCAGAGGTGGGGAACCTGCGGCCTTCCGGGCCATCAAGTGCGGCCTTCTGCGGCCTTTGATATACATATTATCTTTTTTAAAAGACCTTGAATATTTTTTTAAGTCTGAAATCATTATACACCTGAAACTTATAATATACACCACACACATAGACGAAAGCAAAGTCCCCTAAAAAGGGATAAAATAATAATAATAAAAAAAGAATTGTTCAGTGCGGCCTCTACTGTATGTGGAACGATGAATTGTAAGGTGGCCTTCATGCACAAAAAGGTTCCCCACCCCTGGCCTAGGGGTATGTGTGTATGTGTGTTCGTATGTGTTGCAATGCGGTTTTCCATGGCCGATGTTGCAATATAAGTTAGCTACAATACTATTCTTTTTCTACTCCCTCCACGCTGACTTGTCATACAATCTTCAGAATACAGTATAAAATGTCCAAAATCATCTGAAATTAATTAGGCTCCCAACAATTTGTTTGGGAAGGCAAAGTAAATAGAAAAGAAACAGAAAACTATGTTTTTCTCTTTCTACTTTAAAATGCCATACAGAATTCAGAAGAAATCAAAAACATTCAACACCATCCGAAATTAATTAGGTATTCGTTCACAACGAATGAATTCGGGAAGGCAAAGAAAAATAAACAATAAAAAGAAAAAAACCGCAATACATCAAAAACACACACAAAAAAAATCTGTTTTTCTCCGAATAACCCACGATGACAAATGAAGTTTGCTTTATCATCTCACTATCAGACGGGATAGGTCGAGCTCGTGTTTGAAAAGATAAACAAGGTTCGATTCCTCTCACGCTCTGACTACTTCCACCTTGTCAAATTTAGAATAAATTCAATCTGATGAAGATGATATGTTTTAACGTCACAACCACCGCTAGGGAGGCTAGTACGATTCCCCTTATAGTGGACTTATAGAGGACTAATGAACCATGCCCTTGGTTCAACTTCGCCGGTGGCAGGGTTCGAACCACCATTCCCTCGACCTTCGCCGGAAGTAACGACACCCTAACTCGTACTGCCAGCGAGCTTCCTAAATTCAATCTATTTCTTTCAAAATACGTCGTATGCGGCTGCAAGTTTAATCGTTGATTTCATGGAGGCAAATGTTATCTGATAAGGAAAAGGGGAGTAGAATAAAGATAGACAATAAAGATAGATAATGAAATCATATTCTTCTTCTTCTTCTTCTTCTTCTTCTTCTTCTTCTTCTTCTTCTTCTTCTTCTTCTTCTTCTTCTTCTTCTTCTTCTTCTTCCTTTTCCTTCTCCTTCTCTTTCTCCTTCTCTTTCTCCTTCTCCTCCTTCTTCTTTTTCTTCTTCTTTTCCTTCTTCTTCTCCTTCTTCTCCTTTTCCTTCTTCTTTTCCTTCTTCTCCTTCTTCTCCTTTTCCTTCTTCTTCTCCTTTTCCTTCTTCTTCTCCTTCTCCTTCTCCTTCTCCTTCTCCTTCTACTTCTCCTCCTCCTCCTTCTTCTTTTCTTTCTCCTCCTTCTCCTTCTCCTTCTTCTTCTCCTTTTCCTTCTCCTTCTCCTTCTTCTTCTTCTTCTCCTTCTCCTTCTTCTCCTTCTTCTTCTTCTTCTTCTTCTTTACTTAAGCGACATATCAGAATTGCAAATAGTTTTACATTAATCACTTAACCTTCTTGCAACAAGGTGGGGTTTCCTTCATTAAGAAGGTCGCTACAGCAATTATCTAAATTTTGAATGGAAGTGGCTTTATTAAATTCATGCTACTGAGTAATGTGGTCTTCCATGGTTGTGTCTGGCTGCCCACGGAGACAGTCTTACACGACCTCAGAGTCTATAAGCTCCACAAATGCTGAGAGGATGTCTTTTGTTTTCTTGCAGAAGTCTCAGAGGGAACCGGAAGTTGAAACACCTGCACCAGGACGCCTTTAAGGACATTGGAGACGTGAGGGAACTGTAAGTAAGAGAGAGACAGTGAGAGAGAGAGAGAGAGAAGGGGAGAGAGAGAGAGAGAGAGAGAGAAGAAACTGAGAATAGAAAGATATGCGAAAGAGATGTGATAAGGAGATGCCGTTAATATTGTTATTCTTGTTATTAATATATGTTATTGTTATCATAAATATTATTAGTATAATTGATATCATTATCATCATCATCATCATCATCATCATCATCATCATCATCATCATCATCATCATCATCATCATCATCATCATCATCATCATCATCATCATCATCATCATTACCATCACCATCACCATCTTCATCATCCTTTCTATCATTATTGTAATTTTCATTATCATTATTATTATCATCATTATTTGTTTTTTCTATTATTACAATTATTTTAGTAGTAGTTGTAGTAGTGCTATCCTTGTTGTTATCTTAGATATGACACAAAGCCTAAGTGTTGTAACTACAGGTCTGTTCGATCCCAAAGACCTCTACACTCCGAGAAACCTTGTGCGAGCAAGGCTGTGATTGATTTCCTTTGCTTGACCGCTCTGTGTGCTTCCTGTCTCGGGACCCGAAAACCAATCAACTCTCAAGCAATTGGACATTGCAAACTTCAGAAGGAGAGGAGAACTGTCAGTACTCTTGCTTCTAGATCGAGAGGGACCAACGCATACCTTCCAGTCGGTTCTGTCCATGCCAGTAACAGTTTTGAAGTTAAAAAATAAAAAATCTCATGGCGGACACTGATAGTCTATAGATTCAAGGTTGCCAGAAAACATCTCTTCCTCTTCAAGCACCTACTGCAATAAGAATGATAAAAAAAAACAAGGTATGCTTCAACATCCAGTAACAGTTTTGAAGTTAAAAAAAATTCTCATGGCGGTCACTGATCGTCTATACATTCAAGGTTGGTAGAAAACATCTCTTCCTCTTCAAGCACCTACTGCAATAAGAATGATAAAAAACTGAAGGTATGCTTCAACATCACCGGCATCATACGTTATGTCGATGCCAGTAACAGTTTTGAAGTTAAAAAAAAATCTCAAGGTGGACACTGATCATCAAGTTTGGCAGAAAACATCTCTTCCTCTTCAAGCACCTACTGCAATAAAAAAGATAAAAAAAAAACAAGGTATGGCTCAACATCACCAGAATCATACATTCTGTCGATGCCAGTAACAGTTTTGAAGTTAAAATTCTCATGGTGGACACTGATCATCAAGTTTGGCAGAAAACATCTCTTCCTCTTCAAACACCTACTGCAATAAGAATGATAAAAAAACAAGGTATGCTTCAACATCACCAGCATCATACGTTCATCAACCGAGGTACATACATACATATACCAAAGGCCCTTTCCCCCTTACACGGGGGGGGGTAGCCAAAAAGAAAAAGGCATAGAAACCACTCCCACCCGCTCCATTTCCTATCTATTCCACTCCCCTCCACCCTCTTCCCTCCCTCTTATCTTGGCACCTCCTTGTGTCTCCTATAATTATTGGTAACCCCTATAATTGCGGACCGCAGTCGGCTCGACCAATAATAAGTGTTAAAGGCCATTTACACGGTCGAACAGTTTGACAAACCCGGTTTGTCAGGCAAGTGTTTGAAGTGATGTTTGACCGTGTGAATGGGGTATTTGGTCGTCAAACACGTTTGTCGAACGTGTTTGACAACCAAATACCCTATTCACACGGTCAAACATCACTTCAAACACTTGTTTGACAAACCGGGTTTGTCAAACCGTTTGACCGTCTAAATGCCCCTTAACCCTCGCGATCGATCTCCCTTGTACCCGGCCTCCGTACGTTGGAGTCCCGCAGTCTATTCTAAACCTTCAGAGTTCAGCCAGTCAATAATAAAGGGTAGACGAGCGTCCTTGGAGAAAGTAAGAAACTAGATATTAATAACCAAGAAGACAATAAAACAAGAAAATATGAAATCAAGAAAAAAAATACAGAAAATCAAGAACCTAAGAAATCCGAAAACAAAAGAAGCAAGAAACCTATCAAACAAAAAATGTAATATATAAAAACAAGAAACAAGAAAAAAATACTCCAAGAGAACACATAAAAACAAGAAGCAAAGAAATCAAGAAACAAAACAAACGAGAAATCAAGAAAAGACAAGAAACCAAGCAACCAAGAAACTAAAAAGAAAAGAAAAGAAAACAAGACAAATAAGAAACTGTGAAACCAAGAAATCAAACCGCCAGGAAAACAAAAAAGTAAGAAACAAAGCAAGAAAATAAGAAAACAAGAAAGCAAGCTATAATGAAAGCAAGAAACTAAGAAAACAAAACAAAATAAAAGGGCATGGAAGCAAGATTGTATGAGATCAAGAGATCAAAAAACAAGAAAACAAGAAAACAAGAAAACAATGAAACAGTATCACAAAAAAGAATGAAAAACAATCGAGCAATAAAGCAAGATAGTAAGAAAGCAATAAAGCCAAAAAATATGAGATCTAGAGGGCAAGAAAAAAAAAAAAAGCAAGAAAACAATGAAACAGTATCACAAAAAAGAATGAAAAACAATCGAGCAATAAAGCAAGATAGTAAGAAAGCAATAAAGCCAAAAAATATGAGATCTAGAGGGCAAGAAATAAAAAAAAACAAGGAAACAAGAAAACAATCAAACA
>NC_134807.1:1643386-1653386 GCF_046742065.1 Oratosquilla oratoria
CTAATCTAGCCTAGCCTAGCCTAACCTGATATAACCTAACCTGACCTGACCTGACCTGATGTAACCTATCCTAACCTAACCAAACCTAGCCTAGCTAACCTACCCAACCTAACCTAACCTAGCCTCACCTGATATAACCTAACCTAACCTAACTTACCTAACCTAACCTAACCTAGCCTGACCTGATATAACCTATCCTAACCAAAAAAATCTAACCTAATCAATCTAACCAACCTAACAGCCTAGAATTAGGAAAATTGTAGAAAATAAGAAAAAGTAATATATATATTCATTTATTAGTGAAAAAACAGAGATTATTCTCCAATCATAAACAGCAGAAAATAGGATTATTTTTTTTTTCATTCAATCGTAAGAGAATGCTGTTTTGCTCTGGTTCACTGAAAAGACACTAAATTCCCAAGAGGACTGACCACACAAAAACTTAAGCAGTACGTACCGCATATGGGCTTGCATGCAGCAGTAGGATAAGGGAACATGACCCACTAAATTAATATAGCAGATTTATTTCCGCATAAGTTTTACGGAATCATTATTTTAGTTGAATGCTCACTGTCCGAGTGGGTTAGAGCGTCGTTACTTGCGGCGGAGGTCGAGGTGACGGCATTTCGAACTCTGCCGCCAGCGAGTTGAACCAAGGACATGGTTCATACAATTCCACGTCACAAATTCCTCTGTAAGGGGCACCGTCCTAGCCTCCTGATAGAGGAAGTTCGCGATATTAAACCGAATTGTTATTTTAGTCTTTAGTGAGTCCCTTACGGACCAAAACCACATAGCACTATTTCATGATTGGTGACTAAACTCTTTTCAGGAAACATATAGTGCTGATCACTTTTACTTTAACAACAATTTCTTTGTAATACATATATATATATATATATATATATATATATATATATATATATATATGTCAGATTAATTTAAGTTAGGATAAGTTAGGTTAGGTTAGGCTAGACTAGGTTAGGCTAGGCTAGGCCAGGCTAGACTAGGCTAGGTTAGGTTAGGTTAGGTCAGGTTGGGTAGGTTAAGTTAAGATAGGTTAGTTTATAATAGATTAGGTTAAGTTAGGCTAGGTTACGACGCACTGTAACAAATTTGAGATACATATATATATATACATACATACATATACATGTAGGTTAAGTTAAGATAGGTTAGTTTATAATAGATTAGGTTAAGTTAGGCTAGGTTACGACGCACTGTAACAAATTTGAGATATTTAGGTATGGAATTAAACTCGTCTGCTGGGACTCGAACCCTCGCCTAGGCGGCTTGCGTCTTATAAGACGAAGACCTTACCAATCACGCCATCCTCGTCTTCGTCTTATAAGACGCAATCCGCCTAGGCGAGGGTTCGAGTCCCAGCAGACGAGTTTAATTCCAAATGTCAATTGACACAAACATATTTCATTCTAGCTATCGTCAAACTATTTTTCAATATACCATACACATACTGTAAAGAGCATCAGGCAAAGAGATGACACAGTTCGTTATGTTCTAGATCGATGGCACCTTCCACGGATCGACCAGACCGGAACCAGGGCATTCCTTTCCTCACGAAGTCCCCAGAAACCCATTTGGATTCCACCCACTGGTCCCCGGAAGCAGCGGCAGCACCAACGGCTCCGTCCTCCCGGCGGCAGATCATGGTGGAGTCTTTGACCACCCAAGGATCGACGACTCCTTCGGAGGGGACTTCACATTCGGTCCTGTGGTCCCGCACTCGAGAGGGAGTGCTCCTGGGAGTCCCTATGCAGGGCCGATGCCTGACGATGTGGCGTATCCTCATAACGGGGAGTTTGGTCCGTCCTTGGATTACCACCACGGAAGGGCATTCGGACACCCGTACCCCGAGAACAACTCAGGTCGTGGGATGCCTCCTCCAGATGTAGACTCCTTTGGAGACGGGTTTGCAGACATCCTGGAGGGCAATCCACGGCCACGTGATGACGACTTGAAGCAACCGGGGACGTTCCTTCCAGAGGTAAAGTTTTCCATGGTTGTTGTTCTTCTGTATTCGGAATGCTTTTCTGATAACTCGTATGCAGACATCCTGGAAGGCAATCCACGGTCACGTGATGACGACTTGAAGCAACCAGGGACATTCCTTCCAGAGGTAAAGTTTTCCATGGTTGTTGTTCTACTGTATTCGGAATGCTTCTCTGATAACTCGTGTAGATTCCGAGATACCGAAGTAAATTTCCGAGGTAGTCACCAAATTTCTACTAGAGGTAAAATCTTACATAGTCTTCTATATTTCGAATGTTCCCTGGTAACTTATAAAGATACCGAGGTATCGAAGTAAATTTCAGAGATGGTCAGCACATTCCTACTAGAAGTAAGGTCTTACATAGCTGGTCTTCTATATTCAGAATGATTTCCTGGTAACTTATAAAGACCCCGATTTTTTATCAAAATAAAAGTTTTGAGTCGTTTAGCACATTACTCCCAGAGCTAACGTCTTTCTGATCTATTCTTCTTCTATTTTAGGAACGCATGTCTGCTAACTCGTAAAGATTCCGACTTATCGAAGTAAAATTCCGAGTTGTTTCTAATTTGCTGCTTCCTCCACTCGGCAGGTGTTCGTTTCTAACAAGACAATCACGGCTTACTGCGGGAACCTATCACGGGACTTCAGAGACGTCATCTGCGATCCAGAACCAGACGCCTTCAACCCTTGCGAGGACATCATGGGGAACATAGGCCTCCGTGTGGCCGTGTGGTTCGTGGTCGTCACGGCCGTTCTCGGGAACCTGGCCGTGATGCTTGTCCTTTTATCCTCCAAGTTCAGGTAAGGTTAAGGATCCTCCTGTGCGTCACATCCAGATAGCATAGACTGTTACTTAGTTACATGTTGTCAATGACACTGTATATACGCTGATGGGGAATGTTCCTTGTTCAGCCACATGTTACGGTTTGTTATGTAGGTTAGCTGAATGCTATTCATTACGTTGTATATAATCACATTCAATGTGAAAGCTACACTTTACACCAAAACACTCAGACTTAATCAGTTATCCATACATTTTGGTAAGTAGAAAAGAACACAACACACTCTATGTTAACATTAGGTAAATGTACACACATGTATGTCCTCGTACATCTTAAAACCCTCGTACAAACATACACGGTTTGTTAGTGTAGTGGTAGTGTCTTGGACTGCAAACTGAGCGGCCCCATGATCGGTCCCTACCCAGGACTAGAAAAGAAAAGCATTAGAACATTGTAGGCTATCACCTTCTCCCCCTTATGCGAGGATTTCGAGCGTGTGTTTAAGGTTATATGAGTAAAGCAGCTCTCTTTCAAGAGGAAAATAACTACCAATCATGACTCCAGCACGTGATCTAAGACCACACACACACACACACACACACACACACACACATCCATCCATACATACATACATACATACAGACATACATACATACAAGTATGTATACGTCGTGAAGTGTGGCAGCAGATTCTTTCTTAGGCATATCATATTGAAAACGACAGCAAAGGAAATAGAAATGAGACTGTTTTGTAAGCCTTTAAGTTTCAGTATGAGGATTTCTGCTGGGAGATAAGGGAAAATAGTAATGTGATAAGATTCATTGGGAATATTTAAGTAAATAGATAAATAAATAATTAAATAACACAAAAGAAAACCAAAACGTTTCGAGGAGCATTCAGTATCCTCAGTTGGAATGAACTGGTTATAGATGGGCCAGCATTTATGATGGTGATTATTCGTGAATGAAGCTTTTAGAACTTTTTTTATCATTATCAAATTGGCAACTGTAGTGGGTCTAGAGATGTTATTTAGAACGTCCATGTTGGAGATGAAGGGTCATACGTCTAGACAGGGTTGTAGTTGCTCTTAACCACGTTTGTATGTAGCAAGGAGATATATTTACATAAGTACTAGTTTCAATGGGTGACAATTAATACAGGAAATTAATGGTGCGCGTACATTACAGAAAACTAATTCTTTAAGGGGTGACCTTGCTACAGGTAGACAGGGGCGTACAGTCCTTCTCTGGTGGGGCTTTGTTATTCTTCAGGAATACTAAGGAGGTTCTCCTAATCCTGTAATAGACTAGTAATGGATAATTCAGTTTTCTGTGTGTGTGTGTGTGTGTGTGTGTGTGTGTGTGTGTGTGTGTGTGTGTGTGTGTGTGTGTGTGTGTGTGTGTGTGTGTGTGTGTGTGTGTGTTAACCTTTGTGTGTGTATGTTCTTGTGTTTCAGTGTATTCGTTTGGGTGTATGATTCAATGTTGCCTCAGATCACGTGCTGGGCTTATGATCGGCAGCTATCACATTCCCGATTGAGAGCTCTGATCTAATATATAGACTAATCTATGGGGAATAATGTGACCTTACACACAAACATCATCTCCTTGATTAAGGGGGACAGTAACGGCTTGTAGTGTTCATAAGGCTTTCAGACACTAAACTGGGACCGATCTAGGGCCTGAATCATCATGAGCCCTCGACGCTAAACACTACATTAAAATCTCGTGTGTATTTGTGTGTGTATGTATATGTGTCAGTGTATTTATGAGTGCATGTATGCATGTGTGCGTATATATGTGTGTCTGCATGTATGTGTGCATGTATGTATGTGTATCGTGTGTGCATGTACGTATGTGCATGTGTGTGTGTGTGCATGTGCGTTTTGGTGTGTGTGTGTGTGTGTGTGTGTGTGTGTGTGTGTGTGTGTGTGTGTGTGTGTGTGTGTGTGTGTGTGTGTGTGTGTGTGTAAGTGTGTGCGTTTGCAATCCATTATGGACTTGAATCACGTGCTGGGACTCATAATCGGTAGCTATTATCCTCCCGGATGAGAGCTCCATAATTGTGATGGACCTCTCTATAATATTCTGTGTGTGTGTGTGTGTGTGTGTGTGTGTGTGTGTGTGTGTGTGTGTGTGTGTGTGTGTGTGTGTGTGTGTGTGTGTGTGTGTGTGAGAGAGAGAGAGAGAGAGAGAGAGAGAGAGAGAGAGACAGAGAGAGAGAGAGAGAGAGAGAGAGAGAGAGAGAGAGAGAGAGAGAGAGAGAGAGAGAGAGAGAGGGGGGAGGACACAAACACATAGCCGTATAATTCACACACCCAAAAAAAAACCTCATCACACTAGACTGCATGACTCATCATGACGACCCAAGCTGTACGTAAAATGCATGAAGCCCATTTGCTTGAACCACCACTTCTTCCACACCAACTTTAGTACACAATCATCCTCCTCTTCCTCCTCTTCCTCCTCTTCCTCTTCCTCTTTTTCACCACATGCATCCGTACAGACAGCATGATGTTCTATCACCGCTCTTTTCTTTTGCCTGTGTTCAGAAGATCTTCTGTGAGAAAAATAAATCTAAGACGATATTGCAAGAGAAGTCCCCGCAACTTCGAACCCCTAAGAGCTTCTTCTTCCCCTCCCCTTTCAAGACTGACAGTGAGCAAGTTCCTCATGGTCAACCTGGCCTTTGCGGACCTGTGCATGGGGGTTTATCTTCTCCTCATCGCGGCCATGGACCTACACACCATCGGGGTCTACTTCAACTATGCCATCGATTGGCAGAACGGTGAGTAGCATTTCTGTTTTTTTTTTTTTTTTTTTTTTTTTGGCAAAATGGTGTCATCTTTCTATTTTTTTTTCTTTTTTACTTTTTTATCTATATCGATTGGCAGAACGGTGAGTCGCCTATTAATTTGTCTGTTTATTTTTATTCTTTTATTATTGTATTTATTTATTATTTATTTGTATATTCTTATTCATATATTTATTTATATATTTGTTGAGACATTCTGACAGGTTGACGTAAGCGGAGTAGGAAACACAGGAGTCTTAGTCTTGAGTTTATTCCTGACTAGTTTCGCAGGTATGCTTTTTCAAAGGAATGGGTTTACAAACGGGCTGTGCAAGTACTCATCGTTGATTCTTCGCGAAGATCATTTCGTTTCTGGTTCGTCCTCTACAGACGAAGTCACTGAGTTCGTTTTCGACCTATTATCCTCTTCCATGTCGTCTTCAGACACTGTGTGCTCTGTACGTCGGATCTTAAGTCACACAGTTGTTGTTGTTGTTTTTTTACGAGGGTAAGCGGTTGGGTGGGCTTATCCGAGCGAGTGGAGAAGTCTTGGTAGCCTCTAGAATGGCAAAAGTCAACCAAAAAAAGGTTTAAAAACTTACCTAAGGAGTTCCGCACGTCTGAAGGAATCACCGGCCATTAGAGATTATTATCATTATCATTATTATCATTATCGTTATTACTATCATTATTATCATAATCATTATTATAATTATCATCATTTTCATTATCATCATTATTACTATTACTATTATCATTACTATTATCATTACTATCATTACTATTATCATCATCATTATTATTATTATTGTTATTATTATTATCATATTATCAGTATTATTATTATCATTAATGATTATTATTACTATTATTATTATTGTTATTTAGAATAGTCTTTTTCGAGAAGAGCACCAAATTTCTCATTCTTGAAGATTTTTTTGTTTTTTGTTTTCCAAGAATCCTTTACTGCGAATGGTCTTCTTTGAGACTCCAAAGGCAAATTTGTCGCTCAGTTGACTCCATTTTCGGGAGAAGAGAACAACAGCTACCTCGAGGGAGAAGGTCCTCTGATGAAGACGATGGCCTTCATCGATTTGGAAGCCAGCCAGAAGAGAAACAAAGAAACAATCAAACGAACAAACAGACAGACAAAGAAACAGACCAAGAAAGACACAAAAGAAAGAATGAATGAATGGATGAATGAACAAAAGAAAGAAAAATAAAAGAATAAAGAAAGAAAGGGAGAAAGAAAGAGGGAGAGAGGGAGAGAGAGAGAGAGAGAGAGAGAGTGAGAGAGGAGGAAAGACAGAAATAAAGAATAGAGAAATAATTAAAAAGAAAGAAATAACGGAAGAAAAAAGAAAGCGAGAGAAAGAAAAAAAGAGAGAGAGAGAGAGAAGGAAAGAAAGAAGACATAAAAGGCTAGAGATCAAATAATAACTTTCATGTGAAGAGATGAGAAAAATAGGAGAGGGAAGGAGGGAGACAGAGAAGAGAGGGAGGAAAAGAACAAGATAAAGAGAATGAGAGAGAGAAAAAAGAGAGAGAGAGAGAGCAAGAGAAATAGAAAGATATATAGACAGAGAAAGAGAGAGAGAAAGAGAAATAGAAAGAGATATAGACAGAGAAAGAAAGAGAAAGAGAGAGAGAGAGAGAGAGAGGCAGAGATATATGGATTGAGAGAAAGAGTGAGAGAGAGGTACGGCCATTCCTTTTACTAAGATTGGTTACATAATAATCTATGCAATGGACCTGTCAGATTATGACAAATTATACACCTGGGGGTTTCCATTCACATGCCATTCTTCCACTGTCATTGTGTTCCGTTCCATATTTCATTTCCATTCCATTCAATTGCAATCCACCATACGAACACTAGGATGATGATGATCATCATCTTCTTTTTCTTCTTTCTTTTTTCTTTCTTCCTCTTCCTCTTCCTCCTCTTCCTCCTCCTCTTCCTCCTCTTCCTCCTCTTCCTCCTCTTCTTCCTCTTCTTCCTCTTCCTCCTCCTCTTCCTCCTCCTCTTCCTCCTCTTCCTCCTCTTCCTCCTCTTCTTCCTCTTCTTCCTCCTCTTCTTCTTCTTCCTCTTCCTCTTCCTCTTCTCCTCAACTCCTTTTTCAAATCAATCTTCTCTCTCCATTTCATTGGCGTTTCTAAGCTAAATAAAATCGTCTGTTGTTAACCAGTATAGAATATTTAAAGTACGCCACTCTAACGCAAATATTAGTTACCAAGATCTTAACCAAGTTCTTTTTAAACCAAGTTCACTTAACCTTCTTCCCCAACTTGTACCAACCGGCGCACCGGGGTGGGCGGAGCATAGAGGCTCTGACGTCATCTGGCACGATTTTCAAGGTCACGACTGGTCACGTGACTTTATACCCACCTCACTGACCTCAGTAACCCCGGTGACCTTACTGACCTGACGACCTGGCCGTGAGTCCATTCCAGCCGTTTGGTTTTACTATCTTCACGCATTTCATGTTATTCACACCAAGTGACGTCACATTCTAGCCACGCCCACTTGCGCGCGACCCGTCGCGTTATGCAAACAGACTCGGATCTTAAACACATTCTCACGAATAAAATGTCCCTGTATTGGCCAGAATGAAATATATGTAGTGTAGCTATTTTTTGAAATGATTAGTCTATATTGTATAGTTTTACTTTACCAAAGTATTTTAGTCTAAATACAATGTTTGTAAACGTTAAGTTATCAAATAGTCTTGCAGATTTCTGTTTCTTCACTTTCTGATTGTAATTTCACGTGAGCTTTCTGTTTATAAGCTAAAATCAGAAAAAAGTTTAAGTTCGTTAATTAGTGACATAGTTTCATTACAGACAAAGGCTTCGTCTAAATGTAAGGAAAAATACCTGGAAATTTTTATCTTTAATGTCCAGTCGTAGTTATTCTTTGTCTTTTTTATGAAGAATATTTTTTTTTTTTTATGCTGATCAAATTCCTTTTTAACTTCTCCTAAGAGGAGAATTTTTTTTTCTTGTATTCTAGCTGTAACAAGGAAATCTTCTTATATTTATTGATTACTTATTTATATATTTATTTATTATGTTCATGTATTTATTTATTCATCCACTTATCTAACCATCTATTTATCTATTAGTTTATCTAATAATTTATTTTTTACATATTTTTTAAGGAGAAGGGTAATACTCTATTTCGCTTAATCACACCAATATCGGGTCCCATAAATCTTTCCATAAATATATTCATTTATTCAACAAGAACCCACTGTGTTGGATAAGAAGAAATGAAATAGATGATATCCATATATTTCGATCACAGACTGTGATCCTCTTCAGTGGAATACGTACGTATTCCACTGAAGAGGATCACAGTCCGTGATCGAAATATAGGGATATCATCTATTTCATTTCTTCTTATCCAACACAGCGGGTTCTTGTTGAATTTTACGAATGTGTTACGACGTTACTTTGTGCTTATATTCACTTATCTATTCATATCTTTATTCCTTCACCAATTCATTTATTCACTTATTCATTTGTACTATTTTACATATTTCTATTTTTAAAGATACGTGGTAGGAAAAGTAAGAAGTTTATCCTAGTTAATCTCAACAATTTCGGGCTCCATTTTCTTTCCCTTTTTTTGTCGTTGGTTGGTCAAATAGTTAACTAGTTAGTTAATTAGCCATCTAGTCAGTTAGATAGCTAGTTAGCTATTTAGCTAGTTACCTAGTAAGTCAGTTACCTAGTAAGTCAGTTACCTAGTTAGCTAACTAGTTAGCTAATCAGCTAGTTAGTTATTTGTTGATCTAATTTACTCTTATTCATTTATCTTATTTACTAATGTCTTTATTCATATATTTGTTCACTTGTCTACTTTCTTTTATACATTTCTTCATTTATATATGTATTCACCTAATATACCATTTTTTATTTGATTATTCAATTATTTAACTATTCATCTATTTCATTTCTTTCTTTATCCATTCGTTTATTTATCTATTTGTTTCTCATTTATTGGCTTACTTATTTATGCCTTTACTTGTTTATGTATATATATATATATATATATATATATATATATATATATATATATATATATATGACTGTCGCATGCAGGAGTCGAACCCCCTGCTTTCGGCCACCGTAAGATCACCGTCCCAGAGCCTTAACCCACAACACCACTAGCGAATTTCTCTTTCATATATATATATATATATATATATATATATTTTTTTTTTTTTTCTTTTTTTTTTTTTCTTTCTTTCTTTTTCTTTCTCCCTTTTTACTAACTCATTGTTTTACATCCGACCTCATTATAGAAAAACGTCGCTTATCGGCCTTTGTGCTCTATCGTTGTTCCATCGAGGTCTGGACCAATTCCTTCTTTTGTCGCGGCTTTTCCTCGCGCCTGAATGAAATCTTC
>NC_134807.1:1658386-1665886 GCF_046742065.1 Oratosquilla oratoria
GTGTGTGTGTGTGTGTGTGTGTGTGTGTGTGTGTGTGTGTGTGTGTGTGTGTGTGAAATAACTTTATGAGAACAAGACCGATTAACACATTTTTCAGAACATTGAGACCAAAGTAGAGTGACTTTGGACAGTGATACACAGAACCTTGCAATGATTCTTTGATATTACGTATTTCCCCAGTCCTTTTCATCATGTGTACATATACATATATGCATTCACACACACACACACACACACACACACACACACACACACACACACATACATACACACACACATACATACACACACACACACACACACATACATACATATATATGTCTATATGTGTGTGTGTGTGTGTGTGTGTGTGTGTGTGTGTGTGTGTGTGTGTGTGTGTGTGTGTGTGTGTGTGTGTGTGTGTGTGTGTGTGTGTGTGTGTTTAGTTCATTAGAGGAAAGGAGGTGGAGGTGAGCTACAGAGTAAAGGAAAGGAATAAATATCAGAGTAGAAATAATAATCAGTGTTTAATGTGCACTCAGGACTAAACGCAAAGACAGCGTTGTATGAGGCGTGGTTCTGCCCACGGTACCACCCGAAGCAGAGACTTTGAATAAAAGAGAAGATGAAAGGAACAGATTTAATGTCTTTGAGTTGAGATAACAACCAGGCTCGGCCGTCGGAGAGCTTTGAACTCGGGTCCCTCTCATCGTGTATCCCAACCGCTACCACCTCGCCACTCAGATCGTACAAAGATATAATAGAGCTTCGGACTCACGCTCATAGGGACCCGAGTTCAAAGCTCTCCGACGGCCGAGCCTGATTGTTTGACTCACACTGCTGCTACTAACGATTTGTTCCATAATTGAGATGAGATGTTTGATAAGTATTATAGGCATTTCTGGGGATAAATAGAGAGAGATATGGAGCTGAGGCAAATAGTGAGTGTTGGTAGAAAGATATATCTTGAGATAGACCAACGAATTAAGAGATAGTTTGAGTATATGCCGAGAATGATTGACGATCGATTGTTATTGAGGAGAATGTGGACAGTAGAAGTAAGTGAGGTGGCCACAAGTGGATGGAATAGATAAATGTATGAATTAATAGATTAATAGCTAAGTAAATGATTAGATCAATAGATGAATAATTTAATAGGAATATAAGAACTAAATATATGAATAAATTTATTAATAAACTGATATTTGAATAAGTAAATAACGAAATTAATAAGTAAAATAGATAAACAAATAAATACTTATATACATGAATGAATTAATAAATAAACATTTAAATTAGTAAATAAATAAATGAATAAATAGATTAATCAATCAATTAATGAATAAATAACCAAATATTTAGATAAATAGGTAAATGAATGAACAAATAGATTAATCAATAAATAGTACATATATGAATGAATAAGTGCATAGATAATAAATTAATAAATAGATAAATTAATAAATAAGTTAACTAATTAATAAAGACACGTGATATGTACATATCAATGCAAAAAGAAAGGAAAGAGTGCAAATGGCGTGGTTGCGTTGAGGAAGGCTGCGATTACATAAATTCAGTGAAGCAACTCAAAAGAAATGTTCCCCATACATATATATTCATGTATATATGTATATATATATATATATATATATATACATATATATAAAATATATATATACATAATATATATATCAGATTCAATTGAAAGGTTTATTGACATTATAAATGAGTTCACAGTCTTGTAACCGTTATACCCCCTGAAGACAATTCCTGGACGGGAATCGAAACGTCGGGCAAATAAACCCTTCAATTGAATCTGGTGTTTACAGTTTTTCCAATATGGGATCCCAGATTCCAAATCTTCTCATATGTATATAAGTATATAGATTATATATATATATAATATATATATATATATATATATATATATATTATATATATGTATAGATATAGATTTATATATATATATAGATATATGTATATATAGATATATATATATATATATATATATATATATATATATATATATATAATGTGTATATACAGTAGGAGACTATGTTCTCTACTAGGACTTCTTCAGAGAGTGGACATAAAATGCAGAAAATCTCGGCTTATATATTATGCAAACAAGACTGATTACATCGCATTTCTCTCCCCGTGCCCCCTTCGCCTCCCATCCGTCCCCTTCACCCCATTAGCAACCAGCCAACTCATCTATTTATTTGTTTGTTTATTCATTATCTAATTGTCTATTCATTTGTTTCTTTAGTTAATTTTTTATCTATTTATTTCATTATATTTTAGTTTTCTTTGTTTATTTAGTTGTTTATCCATTTATTCATTTATCATAATCATTATCATTATCATCATTACCATTATTGTCATTATTAATATTATTAGTATCATTATTATCATTATTATCATTATAATCATCATCAATCATCATTATCATCATTGTTATCATTATGATTATTATTTTGATTAGTAGTAGTAGTAGTAGTAGTAGTAGTAGTAGTAATATATATATATTTTTTTCTTCTTTTTTTCTTTGAGTAAATCCTTCCAGTAAATCCTTCTCGATGGTTGTTGCAGGAGTGGGAGGCGATATACGCTGCCTTTCTTTCTTTTGTTTTATCCATTTATCTTGTTCCTTGAGCATCACCTCTACATTCTTCCAGTTGCAAAGGTGTTGATATGTTCAGATGAACAACTAAAGCGTTAGACGTTCAGTTACTTATTGTTTCCATTTTTCCAAAAGCCTTCCAGTTTCTCACCATAATAACAAAAGAACATAAGACCATATGAATGAAGGAGACTGCAAGAGACCATAAGGCCTACACTAGGCAGCTTCGTATCCATCACCACGTGTCATCCCCATCCATAAAGTTGTCTAATCGTATCTTAAAACAACTGATAGTTTCAGCGCTTACTACATGGTTACTAAGTTTATTCCATTCGTCGACCACACTATTAGTAAACCATTTCTTGCCTACTAATAGAAACACAATAGAAACACCGGGTAAGGACGGAGCCTGTATTGTATTTGTATGACGTTTTGCTTGGTACAGCTTCATCAAGTACATAATCCCACCGTACAAACCTCTTAGAACAAATAACAACACCTTGACGGATATTGCCATATGGAATCTTGTACACTACATTGCTCTTCCGTCCTCACTTTTTTGTAACGAAAATGACAAATGATTACAAAGGCGGAGCATGCCGACTGGAGACCTTTTGGTCCATAACTAGGTCGGATACGAAAAAATATGATAATGATAAATAAATTAATAAATGAATGAATTAATAAATATATAGATAAATAAAAACATAATATAAATAATAATAAAGAATAGCTAAATGCATAGGTGTAGTTAAATAATAAACAAACAGATAAATAGTAAATGATGATAAATTGACATATAACTAATAATAAATGTAAATCAAGCAAATAATAATAAACAGACAAATTATAACAAAACAAATAGTTGGAGAGATCCTGAATCCTTCATCTTGTCTCGTATGCAAATGTATCCGTGTTAGAATACATGTCAAGACGACTAACGGGGATAACCCGCCACGGCACACTAGTACCGTGTGCGTCTGGTAACCACCGAGGGAGACCAAACGTGTGGGTTCGAATTCTGGTCATGGCGCTGGGGTTAGGAAACTAGGTCACCCCATCCATTCTGAGCATTGCACCCCCCCCCAACCGCAAAGACCAAGCCTCCCCCCCCCCCAACCGCAAAGACCAAAGTCATTTCGTGAATCACCGTCCTCTTGGCCCTGAACAGGATAGCTTATGACGTAAAACTAATCAATGGAGTTAATCAAGTTTGATGTTCATTACATTGTACGTTGTACATTTGTACTACAAGAACCGTGGAGTCTTCTTGGAGTGGTGGACGCACGCGCTCCAATCCTATCGAAAGATTTCTGTGGTTACATTATGTATATAGCAACGTCCAACTCTATACACCTTCGAGACTCATTACTACATCAACCTATGCTTAGCAAAGCACTTAGGTGATATTTAGGTAGTGAGGGTTCTTTCGACATTGGAATGTCCTGCCTGAATCATGAGTCTTATAAGAACACTCTTATACGAGTCCCTTGATATGAATAAAAATACGAGATTAAGTTGAACCTCGGAAAACGAACGCCCCGGTTTACGAACAAGTTTTGTTAAACAAATTTTGTCTCTGTTAACGAACGATGTTTTGGGGTACGAACATACGCATACCCCTATATACACAATCCCACCAGCTCAGTAGTGCCATAATTATTTTGGTTAGCAAACGTTTCGGTTTACGAACGGATTACGTTCGTTATTCGAGTCTCCACTGCACAAGGATGAAGTAATGTTATCTAAACAAGTGTGTGGCCAAAGCTACCCAAAATACATAAAAATTTCAGAACAAAAAAAAATCATATATTAATGTGATCGCAAATTGGGTCGTACCTGAATATAACCTCAATTTGTTTTTCATTATGCAAATTCACAATGAGACTGCGAAAGCAATTCATTCAGTATTCATAGCTCCAGATTAATCAGTCCCCCCCTAATCCAACATTCGACTAATCATAGTCTACCCCGAACCCAACATGTGTGTCGATGTACAAAGATCGAATAGCGTCGGCCTACGCGCGCTTTAACTGCTTCACTTTCTGATTTCATTTCTTAAACATTTAGAAACCAATTCATGTGGTTAAGATAATCCGAAAGATAGTCAGTATAACATCTGAAGAGGCACTCACCGTATCAAACGGGTTGGATGAAATAATTTTAGTAATTTGTGGACAATATCGCATCTGAAAGGCCGTGAAGGAGAAATATAAGGAGAGTAGAAGAACGGAGGGATGGTATACGTTATACATTTTTTTCTTCTCCGTCAATTATGATGAAATGCTGAGTAACTTGGCCCGTAGGAACGTCACTTACAATCCCAAAAATAATGACTGTTTAAGACTTACAACAAATTCCCTTTACGGGACTAAACTGACGAAACGAATTAGATAGTTGTTAGGTGACGCCCCTGGGTTTGATGCAACTAGAAACTAACTCTAGATAAGGCTGGAAAGCTACGGGTTGAGATCCATTCTCTCTCTCTCTCTCTCTCTCTCTCTCTCTCTCTCTCTGTCTGTCTGTCTTTCTCTCTATCTATCTGTCTTTGTCTTTCTCCCTCCCTCTCTTTCTCTCTCTCTCTCTCTCTCTCTTTCTCTCTATCTATCTCTATCTCTCCTTCTCTCTCTCTCTGTCTATCTATCTCTCTCTCTCTCTATCTCTATCTCTTTCTCTATATATCTCTTTCTCTCTCTGTCTCTCTATCTCTCTCTCTCTCTCTCTCTCTCTCTGTATCTCTCTCTCTCTCTCTCTCTCTCTCTCTCTCTCTCTCTCTCTCTCTGTCTCTCTCTCTCTCTCTCTCTCTCTCTCTCTCTCTCTCTCTCTCTCTCTCTCTCTCTCTCTCTCTCTCTCTCTCTATCGCGTTTTTTAACGCCCGTAAGAGAAGGAATGGCGTGAAAAAGTCGAGAACCGCTGGCGTAGTTGAATAAAATCACCTGACGGCTGCGAGAATAAAGACTCAAAAAACCCTAACGTGACCAGAAGAGAAGCAGGAACCCTGAACATTCACATCAACACGTGACCCCCAGCTTCAGCTGAATAAAATCCCCTGTCGGCAACTGAGACAAGAATAACTTCATCGTAGTAGAAGTCGAGGATTTAGAACCCCTGAATGATAAATCTAATGAGATCATCCACGTTGAATTAAAAAAAGAATAATAATAATGATAAATAGAAAAAGGTGGAGGGTCTGGTCAGAGCTTTGAAGTTGAAACAATACGAGAGCGAGCGTCGGGAGTGTTCAAAACAATGTTTTGGTTATAAAAATACGTGGGTCGGACGGGGTACTCGTAGAGTCTTTGCTCCAGCACCGGGGAGTGTTAGTGCAGCAACCAGATTTATAGCTCCCTTTATTTATTTATTCACTTTATTTTATTTCTATTTTCTTTAGTTATTTATCTATTTATTATTATTATTACTATTATTATTATTATTATTAATTTCTTTTTTTTTTTTTTTTTTTTTTTTTTTTTTTTTTTTTTTTTTTTTTTTTTTTTTTTTTTTTTTTTTTTTATTACTGTGGATCCTTTTTCATCATATTTTTCTTCCACTTTTTTCGGGTAAAAAACAACGTCAACTTTTATCATTCTTTTTTAAATTATAATTTGGCGGTCGATAACTTATTTGCTGGTTTAAAACAAAAACGAATTAGGAAGAACAACATGAATTTACCAAACTACAGGTTTTACTACATGATAAATAAAAACAATCTCGTTTTAGTCAATATTATGATCAACTTTCAATTTACGATGCGTCATGTAACTTTATGCAAACTTCCGAGATTCACTCGAAAACATTCGAATGAAATACTGTACCTCGGGTATGGACCAAAAGGTCACTTAATATATTTCTATTTTATTTCATTCTATTTCTTTTTTATTTTGTTTGTTTATTTAACGATTTATTCATTTATTATTCATTTATCTATTTATATATATGTGTGTGTGTGTGTGTATACATCGAGTTGTACTTTTACTTACAGTTTCTAATCACTCGCTGTGACGAAAAGAATAACGTGGATATCAATTACAGGCACATGTTGTAAGGTGATTTCACTCACTTTCACTCCGTGACTTGTTACAATGACTACAATTCTCTCCACATCAACTCCAGGTGCGGGTTGTAAGGTCGCTGGCTTCCTGACCGTCTTCGCTTCGGAGTTGTCCATCTTCACGCTGACGGTCATCACGTCGGAGAGATGGTACGCTATCACCTACGCCATCCATCTCAACAAACGCCTCAAACTCTCCATGGCGGCCAAGATTATGGTCTTAGGATGGGCCTACTCGCTAACCATGGCCTCACTGCCTTTGCTTGGGGTGTCTGGGTACAGTAAAACCAGGTAAGAGGACGTTTTACTTACACAATCAATATTATTGCGCAATATTCCGTATTGTACAGTACTATTGACGGTGTAGCGGTCAATCAATATCATCGATCCTGTTGGACTGGCTACACCATGTCTTCAGTATATTGTGTTATTCTTCAATACCACCCCTACACCGTTAATGATATTGTGTAATACGGAATATTGCGCAAAATTATTGATTTGGGTCTGCTAATAGGGTGTCGCGTCTTGGAGGTTCAGATTGAGGGTGGGTCGAGTCCTGCCTGGCACCAAGTGAGTTCGTAGTAAGGGGAGACGACAGTGAATTCCCATATTTAAGACAACTACATAAGCAGGCACCATCCTCACTTTCTTTAACAAATGGTAGATTGGATAGGAGGTAAAGGGAACACGCGCTGAGGGAAATACTTTTATTCCTGACTAGTTTCGCCTAAGTGGCTTCTTCAGAGAAAGCCACTCAGGCGAAACTAGTCAGGAATAAAAGTATTTCCCTCAGCCCGTGTTCCCTTTACCTCCTACCCACATTCGTCACGATGTATACACAAATGGT
>NC_134807.1:1668386-1689726 GCF_046742065.1 Oratosquilla oratoria
CTCTTCCGGGAGGGAAATAGCTGTCGAGTCCAACACGTGATCCAAAGACCAAAGAGAATACACACACACACACACACACACACACACACACACACACACAGGGAGCAGATTTTCTTGAATACATTTTCTGTCAAATAATAAATCATACTCAACATTAGTAACCTTTTCCTTTAGAATATCTATACTTACTGTTAGTTTACTCTCTGTAAGAGAAAGCAAAGCCACAGTGTTACTAAATAAACCCATGATAGGTCTGTATATATATATATATATATATATATATATATATATATATATATATATATATATATATATATATATCCAATGAGTGTCCTTTCATCAGCTGAACAAAATAGTCTGGACGTAAAAACAAAACAAAAAAAATCACAAGAATGTGTCATTGTTGGACAAGATAGCATTTTGAAGAAATGAAAATGGAATTACCGAGTCTGAAAAAAGAACAAGCAAATGGAATCGACTTATTGTGTTGCTGAATAGGGAAAACTAAAATTGATGATGATGATGATGATGATGAATTAATAATAATAATAATAATATAATAATATAATAATAATGATAATAACAACAAAACAATAATAATAACAATAATAATGATAACAATAATAATAATAACAACAACAACAACAACTCACCATTCGTAAAGTGAAACATTCTGCTGAAGAGGACCACAGATAGTAGTCGAAATATACAGTTTCCCTGTACTTCCGTTATTATTTCTCCGATAGTGGGTTTATAGTGAACATTTACAAAAGTGTTATAACATACCAATTTCCAAAGTGAAACATGTTTCGGTTTCCGTAGCATCTGTCTGCCGATGGAAACGGCCGACGGCATCTCGCTGGCCTACCTCATCATCCTCCTCTTGGTCAACGGTCTCGCCTTCGTGGTCATCACCGCCTGCTACGCCTCAATGTACATCTCCATCAGCCGACACGAGGTCGCCGCCACACACTCGGACCTCACCGTGGCCAAGAGGATGGCCCTCCTCGTCTTCACCGACTTCGCGTGCTGGGCTCCAATAGCTTTCTTCGGGTGAGTTCGAAAGGTGGTCAAAAGAGCTCTCAGGGTCCTATGACTTCCGAAGAATACTGTTTTCTTCTTCTCCTTTTTTCTATCCTTCCCTGAGGATGGCCCTCCTCGTCTTCACCGACTTCGCGTGCTGGGCTCCAATAGCTTTCTTCGGGTGAGTTCGAAAGGTGGTCAGTTGTGGGCAGGCTTGGGAAGGGGTCCGGCGCTTGTTTGACGAGGGACTGGAGGCGCCGGGGGCGTGCCGGCAACGTGGTGGGCACAGCCTAGGCGGAGGATAAGTCGGCGCGGGAGGGGAGCACTTGTGAGGGAGGAGGGGGTGGGAGTTTGGCGAAATAACTGTTGTGGCGGACTTCGGTCGTTGTTGTAGGGGGGAGGAGGAGATGGGGGGAGTGAAGGAGAGAGAAAGTGAAGGAGAAGGAAAGGAAATGAGAAAGGAAGAAAGAAGGAGAAGGAGATAGTAAGAGAAGAGGGAAGAAAGAGAAGAGGGGAAGAAAGAGAAGAAGGAAGAAAGAAGAGGGAAGAAAGGAAAGAGGGAAAGAGAGAAAGAAAAAGAGAAAACAGAGTTGGAGACAAGGAGGAGGAAAGACACGAGCAAGGGAGGAAAGAGAAGAGAAAAGAGAGAGGGGAAGAAAGAAAGGGAAAGAGAAAAAAGAGAGAGAGAGAAAGTGGGAGAGAGAGAAGAGGAGAAAGAAAGAGAAAGGAGAAAGAACAGAGACAGAAAGGAAAGAGAGGGAGAAAAGAGAAGGAGAAAGCAAGAAAGCAGAAGAAAGGACAGAAGAAGAAAGGAAAGAGGCGGAAAGAGAGAGAGAGAGAGGAGAAAGAGAAGAGAGAAAGGAGACAGAAGAGAAGAGAAAGAGAAGAGAGAAAGAGAGAAAGAGAAGAGAAAGGAGAGAAAGGAGAAAGGAGGAAGAGAGAGAAAGAGAAGGAGAAAGAGAGAGAAAGAGACAGAGAGAGAGAAAAGAGAAGGAGAAAAGAGAATGAAAGAGAACAAAGGAGAAAGGAGAATGAAGAGAGAAAGACGAAAGAGAATGAAGAGAAGAGAAAGAAAGAGAAAGAGAAGAGAGAAACGAGCAAAGAGAAGAGAGACAGAGAAAGAAAGAGAAAGAGAAGAGAGACAAGAGAAAGAAAGAGAAAGAGAAGAGAGAAAGAGAAAGAAAAGAGAAAGGAGAAAGAGAGAAAGAAACGAGAGAAAGAGCCGAGCAAGGAGACAGAAAGCGAAAGAAAGACGACAGAGCGAGCGAAAGAAAGAGAAAGAGAAGAGAGAAAGAGCGAAAGAGAAAGCGAAGCGAAGAAAAGAGCAAGACAGAGAAAGAGACGCCAAAGAGCAAGAGACGAGAGAGAAAGAGAAGAGAGCCAAGAGAGAGCGAAGAGAGAACGAAAGAGAAGCGAGAAAGAGAGAGAAGAGACGAAAGAGAAGAGCGAAGAGAGAGAGACGAAAGAGAAAGAGAAGAGAGAAAGAGAGAAAGCGAGAACGAGAAGAGAACAGGAGAGAAAGAGAAGAGCGAGAGAAAGAGAGAAGAGAGAGCAAAGAGCCGCCTCAGCGTCCCGAGCGCGAGCCCAGCTCCTCCTCCCCCCTCTCCTCCAGAGCACACTCCTCCTCCCTCACTCTCCTCCCTCTCCTCTCCCTCTCCTCCTCTCCTCTCCCTCTCCCTCCATCTCCTCTCCCTCCCTCTCTCCCTCTCCTCCTCTCCCTCTCCTCTCTCTCCTCCCTCTCCCTCTCCTCTCTCTCTCCCTCTCCTCTCCCTCTCTCCCTCTCTTTCCCTCTCCCTCTCCCTCCCTCTCCTCTCCTTCTCCCTTCCTCTCCTCTCCCTCTCCTCCTCTCCTCTCCCTCTCCTCCCTTCCTCTCCCTCTCCCTCCTTCTCCCTCCCTCTCCCACCCTCTCCCTCTCCCACCCTCTCCCTCCCTCTCCCTCCCTCTCCCTCTCCTCCCTCCCTCTCCCTCTCCCTCTCCCTCTCCTTCTCCCTCCCTCTCCTTCTCCCTCCCTCTCCCTCTCCCTCCTTCTCCTCTCCTTCTCCCTTCCTCTCCTCTCCCTCTCCTCCCTTCTTCTCCCTCTCCCTCCTCTCCCTCCCTCTCCCTTACTCTCCCTCTCCCTCCCTCTCCCTCTCCTCTCTCCCTTTCCCTCCCTCTCCTTCTCCCTCCCTCTCTCTCTCTCTCCCTCCCTCTCCATCTCCCTCCCTCTCTCTCTCCTTCTCCCTCTACTTCTTCCTCCCTCTCCTTCCCCCTTCCTCTTCCCCCCCTCGCTCTCCTGTCTCCCTCTCCTTCTCCTTCCCTCTTTCTCCCTCCCCACTCTCCTTCTCCCTCCCTCTCCTCCTCCTCCTTCTTCTTATTCTTCTTTTAATATAACTTTTATATTTTGTCAACAGTTTCTCTTTTGCAATCCACACCTTTTTAAACTCAAAATACAGTGTATTCGCATGGATATACCAGGACGGGCTTATCAAAGTCATATGTACAATACGTTGCCAAGTGTACATTTGAAATACAAGGACCGTGGAACGTAAATATCTTAATTCAACAAAGGTTTACATGATTTCATTATATCAATAGCATCGCCCAAACGCTATCGATCCACTTAGCATTGCATTAACCTATGCTTAGCAAAGCACTTGTTTAGGAGATACTTAGCCATTGAGCATCTTTTGACAATAGAACATCCTGAGTGTGGGAAGGCTTTGATGAGTCTCGTGACATAAATTAGATATAAAATACAAGAATACAGCAGTAGTCTTTTCAAGGTCTACAGGAGTAATGCAGGCAAGGTCATCATATTACGACAGCAGGACAGGACTCGTAGTAATGGATCTAAATTGGATAAGTTTATGTTTAAGAAGGAAATAGGCAAGAACTGGTTTACCAGCAGTGGTTAATGAATGGAATAGACTTAGTTACCATGTAGTGAGCGCTGAGACAATTGGTTGTTTAAGAGAAGATTAGATAACTTTGTGGATAGGGTTGGCAGGTGGTAAGGAAGAGGGAACTGACTATGTAGGTTTTATGGCCTCTTGCGGTCTTCCCCGTTCATGTGTTCTTATGTCATCGTGTTTAGGAATGACAGGTGGTAAGGAACAGGGAACTGACTATGTAGACTTTATGGTCAATGTCATCGTGGTCCTCAAAAGATTCCTTTGTTTTGCAGTTTAACAGCAGTGGCGGGACTTCCTCTGATCGACGTCACCCGAGCCAAGATCCTCCTTGTGTTCTTCTACCCTCTCAACTCATGCGCCAACCCTTACCTCTACGCCATCTTAACCAAACAATATCGCCACGACCTCTTTATCCTCCTGGCCCGCTACGGCATCTGCACGAAACGGGCGATGAGGTACAAGGGCGCCATTTCCTCAGCCAACCACACCAACCAGCACCAAATGATCGTCCATTCAGGAAACCATCACAGACTCTCCACGCTAACGCAGATCACGCTGTGTGAGTTGCCCCGTCGAGGGCAAAGGCTTTCTCATCACAGCACGAAGTCTTTCCACAGCGCCATATCACACCAAAGCACCGGGTCTCACCACAGCGGGACCGGGAACACCTTAGCGCTCACAACGTCCTTGGGTTCACAGGACTCTCTTCAAAGAAGTCCGAATTCTCCATCCAGGTAATGAATAGAAGGCGTTCAGCTTGGAGAGGTACCGTGGAACAAGTCACCCGTGACAGCGAAGTCTTTCAAATAACCAACCCAGATACCAGATTCTAGTTATTTTGCTACGCTCACTTGTGCAATTGGTAGTGCGGTGGGCTAGCATTATGATGGTCCCTAGATTGTCACCCGTGACAGTGAAGTCTTTCAAATAACCAACCCAGATACCAGATTCTAGTTCTTTTGCTACGCTCACTTGTGTAATTGGTAGTGCGGTGGGCTAGCATTATGATGGTCCCTAGATTGTCACCCGTGACAGTGAAGTCTTTCAAATAACCAACCCGGATACCAGATTCTAGTTCTTTGGCTACGCTCACTTATGTAATTGGTAGTGCGGTGGGCTAGCATTATGATGATCCCTAGATCGAGTCTCGCGTCGGCCGGGTTGATTATTTGGAGATATATTTTATAGAGTCCTTTTATGTATATTTCTTTTTTTTTTTTTTTTTAGGGGAAGCTTCCCCCACCCAGCTCAATACATGGTATTGGCTCCTGTGTAATAGACTTTATTTGGCGGGTGTTTATATAAACTAGTTAATTCAAATGGTGTATAGAGTTCAGATGTCAAACCCGTAGTCTTCTGAAAGAGCTAGAACGTCTTGTGTGTTATATAAACTACTTAATTCAAAATTCGTACACTGTTCGAATGTCAAACTCCTAGTCTCCTGAAAGAATTCAAGTGTCTTGTGTGTTGTGTAAATTACTTAATCCAAATGGTGTGTAGAGTTCAGATGTCAAACTCGTAGTCCTCTGAAAGAATTAGAACGTCTTGTGTGCTATATAAACTACTTAATTCAAAATTCGTACCCTATTCTAATGTCAAACTCCTAGTCTCCTGAAAGAATTCAAGTGTCTATGGTGTTGTATAAACTACTTATTCCAAATTTCGTATACAATTCGACTGTCAAATTCTTAGTCTCTTGAAAGGCCTAAAGCATTTTGTACGATTTTGATGGTAGGCTTTATTAGGTAGGGCTTATATAAACTAATTCATTCAAAGTATGTATAGAGTTCGAAAGCCAAACTCTTAGTCTCCTAAAAGAAGTAAATAGTTTTGTGTTATATGAACTAGGTAATCCAAACTCCGTACACTGTTCGGATGTCAACTCTTAGCTTCCTATAAGAATCAAAACTTCTTGTATGACTTTAAGATTAGACTTTATTCGTCACGGTTTATATAAGCTAGTTAATTCACATGAATGTATACAGTTCGAACGTCAACTCTCTCATGAAAAAACTAAATCGTGTGTTATGATTTCTAGAATAGACATTATCGGGCTCATATAAACTAATTAACTAAAATTGCGTATACCGTTCTGACGTCATCTCTTAGCCTACTAAAAGAACTAAATCATCTTGTGTATCATATAGACTAATCAATTCAAATCGCATATACCGTCCGGATATCATTCTGAAAGAATGATATGAGCTTCAGAGAAGATCTTATTAGAGAGGGCTTACGTAATCCAGCTAATTCAAATTCAGTGTACTGTTCGGATGTTAAATTCCTAGTAGACTTCATTGGGCAGGTCTTATATAAACTAGTTGGTTTAAATGGCGTATACAATTTGAATACCAACTCTTAGTCTGCAAAAAGAATTAAAGCGGTTTGTGTGACCTTCAGAGTAGAATTCATTAAGCATGGCTTAGATAAACTAGTTTATATAAATGGTGTATACAGTTCGGATACCAAACTCTTAGTCTGCAAAAAGAATTTAAGCGACTTTTGTGACCTTCAGAGTAGAATTTGTTAGGCAGGGGTTAGATAAACTAGTTTATATAAATGGTGTATACAATTAGAATGCCGAACTCTTATTGTACTGGAAGAACTAACGCTTGTTACCCCTTTCCAGGGTGTCAGCGAGAGGGGAGCAGGCTCCTCCCGAAGGAGAGCGCCTAAGTACCGTCCAGGAGATGAGCCACAGTAACGTGAGCGACGAGGAGGACCTGCAGAGCTCACCTCCTCCATATCACGGTCAGAAGAACCGCCTTGAGGAGAACGAGATGCTCTTGTCTAAACCTTACATGCCTTTACTCCACAACGAGCCGTCGGTAGTCATCTCGGAGCCTCAGCGCAAAGGACTGAGTGGTCGGCTCCTGAGGTATGACGACTCCGACTCCTTGACCTCAAGCCCCGAACTCGTGGTGTCGTTCTCGAAGTCGAATCATCACAACCACAGGGGGGTTTCGCCCACCCAGGGTACACTTCCGGCTAACGGGGAACCGACCAGTAGAAGACACTCTCCAGGTTGCCCAGCGCAGGACCATGAGAGTTTATCCTCCCTGGGCGGGGAGGGTTTCCTAACCACCTTCCCAACCGCAACCTCAGCCCTTCCAGTTATCGGCAACGGACAGAACACCTTCGGGTTGCCGCTTCGACCTCGATCAGCCAACCTCGAGGGGAACTACATCCGAACCGAGTCGCTATGTCCTCAGCCGGAAAAACGAGCGCATTCTTGGACGCTCATCCCAAGAACCTACGAGAACCACCTTCCGGCTGGGGAGCCCCTGGTGAGGATCAAAAACCCGCCTAACTCCTTAACCACCAACAACTTCCCTCCGGAGAATGCCGCGAAGCAGAACCATTCTCCGGTGACCATCACCTCCGACGGGACTGGTTCCCCTTCGGAATCTCTTGTCCGGTCGCCGATGGAGTTCCCGTATGAGACGTTAGAGTGTCAACTGGATTCCCCGCCTTCTAAACCCTCAGTCCACGTCATGGAAGCCACCTCAACCAATTCTCTGCTTCTCTCGTCCTCTTCATCCTCCATCTCTAAAGCACAAGACTTCTCATCTTCTAGCAACGGCTATAGATTCATCCAGTGACCGATAAGATTTACTTTGTAAGTAAAAGATAAGATATACTGTTGTGATTGTGAAAACTATAAACGCGATAGTGAGAAACGCTTTGAATGAAAAAGTTTATGACGACTGGTAGCTTGTTGCGTTGAAGAAAACGGACTTCGTCGTGTTTGCTTAGTTGACACCTGCCACCATTGTAGTCGTAAACGTTTTGTTAATCACCACTATTGACGTCACGGATCCGTGACCAGATGTCCCAGACTGAGTTTCGGCCTTGGACAAGCTTACCTCCAAGAGGTTGAAGCCCTCTGGTGAAGCCCAAAGATCCTTAAAGGACGAATAAGGGCTACCACATATATATATATATATATATATATATATATATATATATATATATATATATATATAATTTTATTAACGTGTTGGGACGACGAACTTTGTAGATGACAATTGCGGGTTTAATCTGCCTCAGTGAACAACACGTGTGTATTGAAATCCATAGATTATGTATTATATACATACATGCATACATATATGTATATATATATATATATATATATATATATATATATATATATATATATATGATAGCTATATACATGATATATATATTAATAGGTGAGCCACCCACATCAGCGTGTTTCTGCACATAACTATATATAAAGTTTTAATTTCAATCGTTTTCATTTTCTAGCTGTGTAGTTAATGAAACTCAGTATGTATATGCAGCATTCGACGCCCTGAGGATCTTTGACTTGGGACATGAAATAGACTTACTGGAAGCTTAGCCTTAAGAATACACTACATTTATATTTTCGGATGAAATGCTCGATAGATTTAATATTCCTATAATTTTGTATCGCCAGTATGGGGGACAGTGGTCAATGGAATTCGTTCTTCTTGACTTTAGATCCATCGTCGCTGCTTCTCAAGTACAAATTTTACACCAAAGCGCAATAGGAAGGCTAGTAGGATCTCAACAATGTATGTCCTGTATATAACTGATGTGCTTAAAGTGCTAGACCGTGCTTACTGTATGATTAAGCTTTAATTATTATGGATCCATTGATACCGAAAGCTTTGTAAATAATTCGCAGTATTATCCCTACTTTTTGCATTTGGGGTTTGTATTTTCAATGAGTTACCTTTGTAAGAGGTAAGTTCAAAGCTATCTTGACCTAAGTTAAGTCTTGAGGTGCAGGAGGACTCGTTAGATGACAAAGAGAGCTTAATCTTTAACTATGTTCTTATCTCTAACCCTCTTCCAAATACATGTCCACCCTCTTCCCGGTGATAACCTGTCCATGATCAACTTTCAATCCAAGTTGATCAAACTCTCTTTTTCATCAAACGAGTCCACTTGCCGTGGAGACCGGTGGAGGTGGGTTAAGAGAGCTTCTGGTATACACTGGTGATGCTGTTCTTGCAGAAAAAAAAAATCAAAAAATCGAACCTCGAGGCCTCACAGTCATGGTTTGGGGGACCGTGGTTTGGGGCGTTGGGGAATCGGTCGGGTGGAGGATATGGTGGAGCCATTGAGGATATGGTGGAGCCATTGTTGTTCTTCTTCACCTTAGAAACGCTATGGGTCTCCATAGGTACATTGTGATTCTTTTTATACATATCACTATTTCTAAGTTAACTGAATCTAGCTTCGTCAGAGAAGAGCAGATGTTATAGTTTTGATTCATGTATATTCACTCCAATATCTCAGATGTAAGGTGAAATTAGGTTATGCTGCCTTGTAGGTATCGGGCTTGGTCAACTAGATTGAATTTGGTTGTCCTTTGAAAGTGATAAACGCCCATTGTTAAAAAGAAAATACATATCATAGATAGGTTGCTCATCGCCAATTACATGATAAATGCAAACAAACTTACAGGGAAAATTACATATACGAAGCCAAAAGAAACACACTGACATACACAAAAATACAGTTGAAACAAAAATTTACACACATGAAATGAAACATAAGGAAAGAAACACACTGACACGCAAAAGGACAGATAAAATAAACACATGGGAGGAGATCTATAGGAGAAACATACATACATACATACATATACCAAAGGTTTTTCCCCCTTACACGGGGGGTAGCCAAAAAGAAACACGATGACATATACAGGAGAGCGCATGAAGAAGATTCACACTAGAACCCACTTGTAACATTGTCATAAAACTCTATGAAACAGAACAAATATCAAGGATAAGAAAAGAGAGAGTCATGTCTTAGGGAAGAAGAAATGATCAATAAATGAAGATTGTAATCACGAAGAAAATAAAGATAATACAATAATAGAAGAATGAGAGGAAGAGAGAACAATTGTGAAAGTTATATGAGAATACAAACGAAAGGCAGTCAGTGAGAACGCTGAATGAAAGAGATGTTTTGATAACTGTTGTAGAAACAGTGGACAAGTTTCAAAAAAGGACGCAAATTGTGTCCCTTTAGGTAGAGAATAGATGAGAAACAATAGACAAGTTTTTAAGAGAATTGTATGAGAGAATGAGAGAAATAGATTAAGAAAAGGAAAACGTTTGTACAGGATTTTTACGGTAAAATAATTTTTTTAAGCTCTAAACACAGCCAGGGATTTAGCAGAGTTGAGAATGATTAGTATACGATAGAAAACATTACGATATATAAAAAGTTTTTTGCTACAGGTAGATCATGTGTTTGCAACGTTGGAGAGGTGAGATACTGGGTGTGTGTTGTGATGCCTTGGTTGTTTAATGTATCCTTAGACTAAGTCGCGCGAAAGATGAATACAGTGATAGTAGGAAACAATAAGTACAGGAAGGAAATAGGACAGGAATGATAGGTTATATCATCCATTTTCACAGATAAATCGGCTTTGGTTAGTCATAATAAAGTCGACTCTATTTGTCGGTATGGACATTCCCTCTCTATCTCTTATTCTGACCAAACTTAAACAACTCCCTTGAGAACCTGAGTGTCACAAGACTTAAGAGTTTAAGGAAAGAGAAGGAAGTGGTTCAGATGTTAAGAAAAGAGAAGGAAGTAGTTAAGAGGTTACGGAAAGAGAAGGAAGTGGTTAAGAGGTTAAGAAAAGAGAAGGAAGTGGTTAAGAGGTTTCAGAAAGAGAAAGTAGTGGTTCAGAGGTTAAGGGAAGACTAGTAAATGGTTAAGAGTTTAAGGAAAGAGAAGAAAGTGGTTAAGAGGTTTCAGAAAGAGAAAGTAGTGGTTCAGAGGTTAAGGGAAGACTAGAAAATGGTTAAGAGTTTAAGGAAAGAGAAGAAAGTGGTTAAGAGGTTTCAGAAAGAGGAGGAAGTGGTTAAGAGATTTCGGAAAGAGAAAGAAGTAGTCGAGAGGTTACGTAGAGAGAAAGTAGCTGTTAAAAGGTTAAAAGGTTAAGAAAAGGGAAGGAAATTGTTAAGAGATTACGGAAAGAGAAACTTGTGGTTAAGAAGTTAAGGAAAGAGAAAGCAGAGGTTAAGAGTTTAAGGAAAGAGGAGGAAGTGGTTAAGAGGTTTCGGAAAGAGAGAGAAGTAGTTAATAAGTTAAGAAAAGAGAAGGAAGTAGTTAAGAGGTTACGTAAAGAGAAAGTAGTAGTTAAGAGATTACGAAAAGAGAAAGTTGTGGAAAGAGAAGGAAATGGTTAAGAGATTAAGAAAAGAGAAGAATGATTAAAAGGTAACGTAAAGAGAAAGTAGTAGTTAGGAGGTTATGAAAAGAGAAAGAAGTAGTTAGAGGTTACGGTGGAAAGAGAAGGAAGTGGTTAGGAGATTGTGGAACGAAAATGAAAGTAAATTTGATGACGACAGGTGGAGGAGAAGACAGAGAACTCAAATGACATCATAATGATCGACACTTGGGGTCTCGTCTATGACCAGCGCTCTCGTTCCGACTCAAACTCCTATTCTTGGAAGGAGTGCCTTAACTTCCTTCGTCAAGGTGACTTGCTTCCTGGCACGTGTTCCTGAGAAGGACAAGAGGTTTTAGGAAACTGAGTAGGTGACCTCTGGTCTGAAAGGAATATCACTTGATCGTGACCTCCTGCAGCCCACAGTCTTGTTCAGTTCCACAAAACCATCTGGCCTTATCATAAACTAAATGCATAAAGTAAGTCATCTTGGTAAAAGGGCTGTTTTCTTAGCGTCGATGAATATACTTATCGAAGAAACCTTGTACACAGAAGATGGGTTGATAGATGAAAATGTTGGTTTCTTATAATTGCATTTTCTAGTGTATATTTTTTACAGATTTGTAAATTACACATATTGTGTGATTTGCGCGTTTGTTTCACACACATACACACAATTATATATATGTATACATATATATATATATAATGAGTGCGCGTGTGTGTGTGTGTGTGTGTGTGTGTGTGTGTGTGTGTGTGTGTGTGTGTGTGTGTGTGTGTGTGTGTGTGTGTGCGTGTGTGTACAGAAATACAGTGGAGAAAGAAAACGAGAGAGGGGTGAGAGAGACAAAACAGAAAAACTAGACCTTCATTAAAGGTAGGCATTTCCCTGCTTGTATCACCTAATCGGGGAAGACTGATATTCACTAACTTCAGCTCAACTTTTTTCGTCTATTCAACAGCTCTTTTCAAGGAAAATCTCTCGTAATGCTTTAATACTAAACAAAAAACATGAATCTCATTAGGTGAGTCGTCTAACCTACATAGTTAAATCCATGAGATAATCTAGGAGTTAGAGGCATTATACAATCTGCTCTTCGTCTGAATGTTTCTCATTCATGAAACCATAATATCATGATGAAAATGAAGTTCTGTTCTTCTTGACAGTACAGAACATGCTTAGTTCTAAGGATGAAGTAGTTTTGTTGCGTTTGTAAGTAATGTTGACTTGTAACTAATGTCAGCTTGTACGTAAGTCGATTTGTACGTAAGTCGACTTGTAAGTCGATTTATACGTAAGTCGACTTGTACGTAAGTCAACTTGAACGTAAGTCGATTTGTACGTAAGTCGACTTGTAAGTAATGTCGACTTGTAAGTAATGTCGACTCGTAGGTAAGTCGACTTGTACGTAAGTCGACTTGTACGTAAGTCGACTTGTACTTAAATCGACTTAAACGCAATGTCGACTTATACGCAAGTCTACTTGTACGTAAGTCCACTTGTAAGTCGATTTCTACGTAACGTCGACTTGTACGTAAGTCGACTTATGAGTAATGTTGACTGTTCTTAAGTACCGTAAGTGAGGAAGGACATATCTTAAATATTTTTTGAGGTTTGATGGAAGCAGATAAGGATTAACTACTCCACCACCACATCCTCCACCATCATCACCATTATCATCATGCATGAATCATGCAATGATGATGAATCAGAAGCTCATAACTAAGGAGATTACAAAAAAAAACAGAAACGCGTTATTCCTAACTTAACGTATCGTGCCAACATTTTTGGTAAAAAAGGAAATACTTTTTTTCTACCAAAAAGAAAATATATAGTCTTGTTCATTCCCATATATGGGTAAATACGCAATAACTCACCGAAAGGAAATATATCAAATCAAAATAGAACAACGTAAACTTGATACACTATACAAGTCTTTGTTTACGTAGCATTTGATAGACAAGAGAGCATTTGATAGATATAAAGAGCCTTTGGTTGCGCATGCTATGCACGCTTGCTTGGCTCTGTCACTACAGCAAAAATATTATGTATATTGGATAATCTATTGTTTTATTTAATCCCTGTATATTGGATAATCTATTGTTTTATTTATTCCCTCGATGTCCTCAGGAAATGATTACAAAAATTCCTATCTTTGTAAATAAACTTCTGGAATTCATTAAAATTGAGTGCTCTTGACCGAGTGGGTTAGAGCGTCGCTGCTTACGGCGGAGGCCGGGGCGACGGCACTAGCGAGTTGGACCAAGAGCAAAGGCAAAGTATTACAAAGGCGGAGCATGCCGACAGGAGACCTTTCCTTTTGGTCCATATCTAGGTAGGATTCGAAAAATAAATCATAATAATAATAAATGAATAAATAAAAACTGATTATGTAAATAACAGATAAAATGCATAAACAAATGCATAGCTATGGTTAAATAATAAACAAGCAGGTAAATAGTAATAATAGATTGACATATAACTAATAATAAATGAGAATCAAATAGACAACTGAATACAAAACAAAAACAAATAGTACAAAATGAATTATAATCATTACAGCATCTTGCTTAGTTTAGCTCTCCAAAGTCCATAGTTAGGATCACCGTACAAGCAGCCACGGAATTTCCCGTTAAATCGTCATGTCACCTAATTTGTCACAAACTTATCCCACAGGGAGAAATTCATGCATTGAGCCAAAGTTCAGAAAAGTTGAGACTTTTTTCTCATTTTTCACTTTTTGGCCTATGTCGCCATTGCCTTTGGCCCGAGTGGCGTCCCAATGGAAATCACACGAGTCCTGGTGGCCCTCGACCTGTGGGCGACATGGGGGCTCAATCGGAGCAGGTGACCAAAATGGACCCCAAAAAACGCAAAGGTTAACCCAAGGATTTGGCCATAAATCGCCACGTCACCAATTCGCTCCAAACTCAGCACAGAGGGATTGACTCGGGTCCAGTCCACTTTCAGGTAAGCGTGGGACATCTGGGCCCAAGGGCGTGCCCGTGGCGCCCGTCCAAAGTTGATCCTTTCCTCCCATTTCTTTCTCACTTTTTGGCCTCTGGCGCCATTGCCTTTGGCCTGAGTGGTATGCCAGTGGAATCCACACGAATCCTGGTGGCCCTCGACCTGTGGGCGAGATGGTGGCCCAATCGGAGCAAGTGACCAAAATGGACCCCAAAAAACGCAAAGGGGTTAACCCACGGATTTGGCCATAAATCGCCACGTCACCGATTCGCTCCAAACTCAGCACAGAGGGATAGACTCGGGTCCAGTCCACTTTCAGGTAAGCGTGGGACATCTGGGCCCAAGGGCGTGCCCGTGGCACCCGTCCAAAGTTGATCCTTTCCTCCCATTTCTTTCTCACTTTTTGGCCTCTGGCGCCATTGCCTTTGGCCCGAGTGGCGTCCCAATGGAAATCACACGAGTCCTGGTGGCCCTCGACCTGTGGGTGAGATGGTGGCCCAATCGGAGCAAGTGACCAAAATGGACCCCGTCACCGATTCGCTCCAAACTCAGCACAGAGGGATAGACTCGAGCCCAGTCTACTTTCAGGTAGGCGTGGGACATCTGGACCCAAGGGAGTGCCCGAGGCGCCAGTCCAAATTTGAGACTTTCTTCCCATTTCTCACTCCTCGACCTCTGGGCCATTGCATTTGTCCTGAGTGTAACCTTTTGGTTTGTGTAGGCTACATAAGGAGGTCTTAATGCGGGCGAGATAAACTCCAAAACGGGAGTTTTCTTCTATTTATTAACAATGAAGGCAATCTGGTTAATAAACTACAAATGGGCCCTATGGGCTAAATACTCGTACAATAAGTGCCAGGCCTTGACCTAGGACACAATTGGCTAGCAGCCTCTCGTCTGCCTAGCTCTGGCGTCTGGCCGGTAGGCTCTTCACCTACCCAGCTCTGGGTCTGGCGTCTGGCCGGTAGGCTCTTCACCTACCCAGCTCTGGCGTTCGTGATATGGGTGTTGTAGGTTATATAGGGGTTAGTGGATTGTAACTAAAGGCGTTACTCTCGCTATTCTATGCATTGGGGTCAGGCTTTATATATGAGGGTTAGTCCTTATACTTGGTGGATGTTGTTAGGTATATTATATATATGTTAGTTTATGGGTAATATAATAGGGCAGTTATAATAAAGGATTTTAATAGATTAGTCTGGTGACATTGGGTATCTATATCTTGTTTGTCTTGAAATGTGCTGCGTTAGAAGTATATTCTAGGAAGTGCAAGGTTAGCAAGAGGGGATTCTCGCTATGTTTCAAGCATGTGGATCACATGCGTGGTGGGTGATGATTAGTAATGGTTACACTGACTGCTGTGCCAGTGGAAGCCACACGATCCAAACTTAGCCCAGAGAGACAGACTCGAGTCAAGTGCACTTCCAGGTAGGTTAGGGAGTACTCGTGGCGCCAATCCAAACTTCCGCCTCTTCTCCCATTTCTGACTTTTCGTCCTCTGGCACCATTGCCTTTGGCCCAAGTGGTGTCCCAATGGAATTCACACGAGTCCTGGTGGCCCTCGACCTGTGGGCGAGATGGTGGCTCATTCGAAGCAAGTGACCAAAATGGACGACGGATTTGGCCAAAAAATTGACACGTCACTGATTCGCTCCAAACACAGCACAGAGGGATAGACTCGAGCCCAGTCCACTTTCAGGTAGATGTGGGACATCTGGACCCAAGGGCGTGCCCCTGGCGCCAGTCCAAAGTTGAGACTTTCCTCCCATTTCTCACTCTTCTGCCTCTGGGCCATTGCCTTTGGCCTGAGTGCCATGCCAGTGGAAGCCACACGATCCAAACTTAGCCCAGAGAGACAGACTCGAGCCCAGTGCACTTCCAGGTAGGCTAGGGAGTACTCGTGGCGCCCATCCAAACTTCCGCCTTTCTCCCATTTCTGACTTTTCGTCCTCTGGCGCCATTGCCTTTGACCCGAGTGGCGTTCCATTGGAATTCACACGAGTCCTGGTGGCCCTCGACCTGTGGGCGAGATGGTGGCTCAATCGGAGATAGTGACCAAAATGGACCCAGAAAACGCAAAGGTTAACCCACGGATTTGGCCATAAATCGCCACGTCACCGATTCGCTCCAAACTCAGCACAGAGGGATAGACTCGAGCCCAGTCCACTTTCAGGTAAGCGTGGGACATCTGGGCCCAAGGGCGTGCCCGTGGCGCCCGTCCAAAGTTGATCCTTTCCTCCCATTTCTTTCTCACTTTTTGGCCTCTGGCGCCATTGCCTTTGGCCTGAGTGGTATGCCAGTGGAATCCACACGAGTCCTGGTGGCCCTCGACCTGTGGGCGAGATGGTGGCCCAATCGGAGCAAGTGACCAAAATGGACCCCAAAAAACGCAAAGGGGTTAACCCACGGATTTGGCCATAAATCGCCACGTCACCGATTCGCTCCAAACTCAGCACAGAGGGATAGACTCGAGCCCAGTCCACTTTCAGGTAAGCGTGGGACATCTGGGCCCAAGGGCGTGCCCGTGGCGCCCGTCCAAAGTTGATCCTTTCCTCCCATTTCTTTCTCACTTTTTGGCCTCTGGGCCATTGCCTTTGTCCTGGGTGCTATCCAAGTGGAATCCACACCAGTCCTGGTGTCCCTCGACCTGTGGGCAATATGGTGACCCAATCGGAGCAAGTGACCAAAACGGATTTGGTCATAAATCGCCACGTCACCGATTCGCTCTAAACTCAGCACAGAGGGATAGACTCGGGTCCAGTCCACTTTCAGGTAAGCGTGGGACATCTGGGCCCAAGGGCGTGCCCGTGGCGCCCGTCCAAAGTTGATCCTTTCCTCCCATTTCTTTCTCACTTTTTGGCCTCTGGCGCCATTGCCTTTGGCCTGAGTGGTATGCCAGTGGAATCCACACGAGTCCTGGTGGCCCTCGACCTGTGGGCGAGATGGTGGCCCAATCGGAGCAAGTGACCAAAATGGACCCCAAAAAACGCAAAGGGGTTAACCCACGGATTTGCCCATAAATCGCCACGTCACCGATTCGCTCCAAACTCAGCACAGAGGGATAGACTCGAGCCCAGTCCACTTTCAGGTAAGCGTGGGACATCTGGGCCCAAGGGCGTGCCCGTGGCGCCCGTCCAAAGTTGATCCTTTCCTCCCATTTCTTTCTCACTTTTTGGCCTCTGGCGCCATTGCCTTTGGCCCGAGTGGCGTCCCAATGGAAATCACACGAGTCCTGGTGGCCCTCGACCTGTGGGTGAGATGGTGGCCCAATCGGAGCAAGTGACCAAAATGGACCCCGTCACCGATTCGCTCCAAACTCAGCACAGAGGGATAGACTCGAGCCCAGTCTACTTTCAGGTAGGCGTGGGACATCTGGACCCAAGGGAGTGCCCGAGGCGCCAGTCCAAATTTGAGACTTTCTTCCCATTTCTCACTCCTCGACCTCTGGGCCATTGCATTTGTCCTGAGTGTAACCTTTTGGTTTGTGTAGGCTACATAAGGAGGTCTTAATGCGGGCGAGATAAACTCCAAAACGGGAGTTTTCTTCTATTTATTAACAATGAAGGCAATCTGGTTAATAAACTACAAATGGGCCCTATGGGCTAAATACTCGTACAATAAGTGCCAGGCCTTGACCTAGGACACAATTGGCTAGCAGCCTCTCGTCTGCCTAGCTCTGGCGTCTGGCCGGTAGGCTCTTCACCTACCCAGCTCTGGGTCTGGCGTCTGGCCGGTAGGCTCTTCACCTACCCAGCTCTGGCGTTCGTGATATGGGTATTGTAGGTTATATAGGGGTTAGTGGATTGTTGTAACTAATGGCGTTAGTCTCGCTATTCTATGCATTGGGGTCAGGCTTTATATATGAGGGTTAGTCCTATACTTGGTGGATGTTGTTAGGTATATTATATATATGTTAGTTTATGGGTAATATAATAGGGCAGTTATAATAAAGGATTTTAATAGGTTAGTCTGGTGACATTGGGTATCTATATCTTGTTTGTCTTGAAATGTGCTGCGTTAGATGTATGATCCGGGAAATGCAAGGTTAGCAAGAGGGGATTCTCGCTATGTTGCAAGCATGTGGATCACGTGCGTGGTGGGTGATGATTAGTAATGGTTACACTGACAGCCGTGCCAGTGGAAGCCACACGATCCAAACTTAGCCCAGAGAGACAGACTCGAGTCAAGTGCACTTCCAGGTAGGTTAGGGAGTACTCGTGGCGCCCATCCAAACTTCCGCCTTTTCTCCCATTTCTGACTTTTCGTCCTCTGGCGCCATTGCCTTTGGCCCGAGTGGTGTCCCAATGGAATTCACACGAGTCTGGTGGCTCTCGACCTGTGGGCGAGATGGTGGCCCAATCGGAGCAAGTGCCCAAAATGGACCCCAAAAAAACTCAAAGGGGTACCCACGGATTTGGCCAAAAAATTGCCACGTCACCGATTCGCTCCAAACTCAGCACAGAGGGATAGACTCGAGCCCAGTCCACTTTCAGGTAGGCGTGGGACATCTGGACCCAAAGGCGTGCCCGTGGCGCCAGTCCAAAGTTGAGACTTTCCTCCTATTTCTCACTCTTCTGCCTCTGGGCCATTGCCTGTAGCCTGAGTGCCGTGGCAGTGGAAGCCACACGATCCAAACTTAGCCCAGAGAGACAGACTCGAGCCCAGTGCACTTCCGGGTGGGCTAGGAAGTGCTCATGGCGCCCATCCAAACTTCCGCCTTATCTCCCATTTCTGACTTTTCGTCCTCTGGCGCCATTGCCTTTGGCCCGAGTGGTGTCCCAATGGAATTCACACGAGTCTGGTGGCCCTCGACCTATAGGCGAGATGGTGGCCCAGTCGGTGCAGATGACCAAAATGGACCCCAAAAAACGCAAAGGGGTTAACCCACGGATTTGGTCATAAATCGCCACGTCACCGATTCGCTCTAAACTCAGCACAGAGGGATAGACTCGGGTCCAGTCCACTTTCAGGTAAGCGTGGGACATCTGGGCCCAAGGGCGTGCCCGTGGCGCCCGTCCAAAGTTGATCCTTTCCTCCCATTTCTTTCTCACTTTTTGGCCTCTGGCGCCATTGCCTTTGGCCTGAGTGGTATGCCAGTGGAATCCACACGAGTCCTGGTGGCCCTCGACCTGTGGGCGAGATGGTGGCCCAATCGGAGCAAGTGACCAAAATGGACCCCAAAAAACGCAAAGGGATTTGGCCATAAATCGCCACGTCACCGATTCGCTCCAAACTTAGCACAGAGGGATAGACTCGAGCCCAGTCCACTTTCAGGTAAGCGTGGGACATCTGGGCCCAAGGGCGTGCCCGTGGCGCCCGTCCAAAGTTGATCCTTTCCTCCCATTTCTTTCTCACTTTTTGGCCTCTGGCGCCATTGCCTTTGGGCCTGTGTGGTATGCCAGTGGAATCCACACGAGTCCTGGTGGCCCTCGACCTGTGGGCGAGATGGTGGGCGAGATGGTGGCCCAATCGGAGCAAGTGACCAAAATGGACCCCAAAAAACGCAAAGGGGTTAACCCACGGATTTGGTCATAAATCGCCACGTCACCGATTCGCTCTAAACTCAGCACAGAGGGATAGACTCGAGCCCAGTCCACCTTCAGGTAAGCGTGTGACATCTGGGCCCAAGGGCGTGCCCGTGGCGCCCGTCCAAAGTTGATCCTTTCCTCCCATTTTCTTTCTCACTTTTTGGCCTCTGGCGCCATTGCCTTTGGCCCGAGTGGCGTCCCAATGGAAATCACACGAGTCCTGGTGGCCCTCGACCTGTGGGTGAGATGGTGGCCCAATCGGAGCAAGTGACCAAAATGGACCCCGTCACCGATTCGCTCCAAACTCAGCACAGAGGGATAGACTCGAGCCCAGTCTACTTTCAGGTAGGCGTGGGACATCTGGACCCAAGGGAGTGCCCGAGGCACCAGTCCAAATTTGAGACTTTCTTCCCATTTCTCACTCCTCGACCTCTGGGCCATTGCATTTGTCCTGAGTGTAACCTTTTGGTTTATGTAGGCTACATAAGGAGGACTTAATGCGGGCGAGATAAACTCCAAAACGGGATTTTTCTTCTATTAACAATGAAGGCAATCTGGCTAATAAACTACAAATGGGCCCTATGGGCTAAATACTCGTACAATAAGTGCCAGGCCTTGACCTAGGACACAATTGGCTAGCAGCCTCTCGTCTGCCTAGCTCTGGCGTCTGGCCGGTAGGCTCTTCACCTACCCAGCTCTGGGTCTGGCGTCTGGCCGGTAGGCTCTTCACCTACCCAGCTCTGGCGTTCGTGATATGGGTATTGTAGGTTATATAGGGGTTAGTGGATTGTTGTAACTAAAGGCGTTAGTCTCGCTATTCTATGCATTGGGGTCAGTTTTATATATGAGAGTTAGTCCTATACCTGGTGGATGTTGTTAGGTATATTATATATATGTTAGTTTATGGGTAATATAATAGGGCAGTTATAATAAAGGATTTTAATAGGTTAGTCTGGTGACATTGGGTATCTATATCTTGTTTGTCTTGAAATGTGCTGCGTTAGAAGTATATTCTAGGAAATGCAAGTTAAGCAAGATGGAGTCTCGCTATGTTGCAAGCATGTGGATCACGTGCCGTGGTGGGTGATGGTTAGTAATGGTTACACTGACTGCTATGCCAGTGGAAGCCACACGATCCAAACTTAGCCCAGAGAGACAGACTCGAGCCAAGTGTACTTCCAGGTAGGCTAGGGAGTACTTGTGGTGCCCATCCAAACTTCCGCCTCTTCTCCCATTTCTGACTTTTCGTCCTCTGGCCCCATTGCTTTTGGCCCGAGTGGTGTCCAAATGGAATTCACACGAGTCCTGGTGGCCCTCGACCTGTGGGCGACATGGTGGCCCAATCGGAGCAAGTGACCAAAATGGACACCAAAAACCTCAAAGGGGTAACCCACGGATTTGGCCAAAAATTGCCACGTCACCGATTCACTCCAAAGTTAGCACAGAGGGATAGACTCGAGCCCAGTCCACTTTCAGGTAGGCGTGGGACATCTGGACCCAAGGGCGTGCCCTTGGCGCCAGTCCAAATTTGAGACTTTCCTCCCATTTCTCACTCATCTGCCTCTGGCGCCATTGCCTTTGGCCTGAGTGCCGTGCCAGTGGAAGCCACACGATCCAAACTTAGCCCAGACAGACAAACTCGAGCCAAGTGCACTTCCAGGTAGGCTAGGGAGTACTCGTGGCGCCTATCCAAACTTTCGCCTTTTCTCCCATTTCTGACTTTTCGTCCTCTGGCGCCATTGCCTTT
>NC_134807.1:1690226-1702726 GCF_046742065.1 Oratosquilla oratoria
TAAATCCAATGAGATAATCTAGGAGTTAGAGGTATTATACAATCTGCTCTTCGTCTGAAAACTTTCTCATTCATGAAACCATAAATATCATGATGAAAAAATGAAGTTCTGTTCTTCTTGACAGTACAGAACATGCTTAGTTCTAAGGATGAAAGTTAGTTTTTGTTAAGCGTTTTAGTAAAGTAACTGTTGACTTGTAACTTAATGTCGAGCTTTGGTACGTAAGTCGATTTTTACGTAAGGTCGACTTGTAAGTCGATTTATACGTAAGTCGACTTGTACGTAAAGTCGACTTGAACGTAAGTCCAATTGAACGTAAGTCGAATTTGTACGTAAGTCGGACTTGTAAGTAATGTCGACTTGTAAGTAATCGTCGACCCCCCCCCCCCTCGTAGGTAAGTCGACTTGTACGTAAGGTCGAACTTGTACGTAAGTTCCGAACTTATAACGTAAATCGACTTAAACGCAATGTCGACTTATAACGCAAGTCTACTTGTAACGTAAGTCCACTTGTAAGGTTATCCTAAAACGAAAGTAACATAAATAAAAAATTAAATCGATTTCTACGTAACGTCGACTTGTACGTAAAAGTTCGACTTATGAAGAGTAAATGTTGACTGTTCTTAAGTACCTACGAGTAAGTGAGGAATGAGGACATAATCTTAAATATTTTTTGAGGTTTGATGGAAGCAGATATAGGATGATAAACGTACTCCTACCACCACATCCTCCACAAACGAGAACAACTCATCTATACCACCATTATCATCATGCATGAATCATGTCAATTGATGATAGAAATCAGAAGCTCATAACTAAGGAGATTACAAAAAAAAACAGAAACGCGTTATTCCTAACTTAACGTATCGTGCCAACATTTTTGGTAAAAAAGGAAATACTTTTTTTCTACCAAAAAGAAAATATAGTCTTGTTCATTCCCATGTATGGGTAAATACGCAATAACTCACCGAAAGGAAATATATCAAATCAAAATAGAACAACGTAAACTTGATACACTATACAAGTCTTTGTTTACGTAGCATTTGATAGACAAGAGAGCATTTGATAGATATAAAGAGCCTTTGGTTGCGCATGCTATGCACGCTTGCTTGGCTCTGTCACTACAGCAAAAATATTATGTATATTGGATAATCTATTGTTTTATTTATTCCTTTGATGTCCTCAGGAAATGATTACAAAAATTCCTATCTTTGTAAATAAACTTCTGGAATTCATTAAAATTGAGTGCTCTTGACCGAGTGGGTTAGAGCGTCGCTGCTTACGGCGGAGGCCGGGGCGACGGCACTAGCGAGTTGGACCAAGAGCAAAGGCAAAGTATTACAAAGGCGGAGCATGCCGACAGGAGACCTTTCCTTTTGGTCCATATCTAGGTAGGTTTCGAAAAATAAATCATAATAATAATAAATGAATAAATAAAAACTGATTATGTAAATAACAGATAAAATGCATAAACAAATGCATAGCTATGGTTAAATAATAAACAAGCAGGTAAATAGTAATAATAGATTGACATATAACTAATAATAAATGAGAATCAAATAGACAACTGAATACAAAACAAAAACAAATAGTACAAACTGAATTGTAATCATTACAGCATCTTGCCTAGATTTTGCTCTCCAAAGTCCATAGTTAGGATCACCGTACAAGCAGCCACGGAATTTCCCGTTAAATCGTCATGTCACCTGATTTGTCACAAACTTATCCCACAGGGAGTAATTCGTGCATTGAGCCAAAGTTCAGAAAAGTTGAGACTTTTTTCTCATTTTTCACTTTTCGGCCTATGTCGCCATTGCCTTTGGCCCGAGTGGCGTCCCAATGGAATTCACACGAGTCCTGGTGGCCCTCGACCTGTGGGCGAGATGGGGGCTCAATCGGAGCAGGTGACCAAAATGGACCCCAAAAAACGCAAAGGTTAACCCAAGGATTTGGCCATAAATCGCCACGTCACCAATTCGCTCCAAACTCAGCACAGAGGGATTGACTCGGGTCCAGTCCACTTTCAGGTAAGCGTGGGACATCTGGGCCCAAGGGCGTGCCCGTGGCGCCCGTCCAAAGTTGATCCTTTCCTCCCATTTCTTTCTCACTTTTTGGCCTCTGGCGCCATTGCCTTTGGCCTGAGTGGTATGCCAGTGGAATCCACACGAATCCTGGTGGCCCTCGACCTGTGGGCGAGATGGTGGCCCAATCGGAGCAAGTGACCAAAATGGACCCCAAAAAACGCAAAGGGGTTAACCCACGGATTTGGCCATAAATCGCCACGTCACCGATTCGCTCCAAACTCAGCACAGAGGGATAGACTCGGGTCCAGTCCACTTTCAGGTAAGCGTGGGACATCTGGGCCCAAGGGCGTGCCCGTGGCACCCGTCCAAAGTTGATCCTTTCCTCCCATTTCTTTCTCACTTTTTGGCCTCTGGCGCCATTGCCTTTGGCCTGAGTGGCGTCCCAATGGAAATCACACGAGTCCTGGTGGCCCCTTGACCTAAGGGTGAGATGGTGGCCCAATCGGAGCAAGTAACCAAAATGACCCCGTCACCGATTCGCTCCAAACTCAGCACAGAGGGATAGACTCGAGCCCAGTCTACTTTCAGGTAGGCGTGGGACATCTGGACCCAAGGGAGTGCCCGAGGCGCCAGTCCAAATTTGAGACTTTCTTCCCATTTCTCACTCCTCGACCTCTGGGCCATTGCATTTGTCCTGAGTGTAACCTTTTGGTTTGTGTAGGCTACATAAGGAGGTCTTAATGCGGGCGAGATAAACTCCAAAATGGGAGTTTTCTTCTATTTATTAACAATGAAGGCAATCTGGTTAATAAACTACAAATGGGCCCTATGGGCTAAATACTCGTACAATAAGTGCCAGGCCTTGACCTAGGACACAATTGGCTAGCAGCCTCTCGTCTGCCTAGCTCTGGCGTCTGGCCGGTAGGCTCTTCACCTACCCAGCTCTGGGTCTGGCGTCTGGCCGGTAGGCTCTTCACCTACCCAGCTCTGGCGTTCGTGACATGGGTGTAATAGGTTATATAGGGGGTTAGTGGGTTGTTGTAACTAATGGCGTTAGTCTCGCTATTCTATGCATTGGGGTCAGGCTTTATATATGAGGGTTAGTCCTATACTTGGTGGATGTTGTTAGGTATATTATATATATGTTAGTTTATGGGTAATATAATAGGGCAGTTATAATAAAGGATTTTAATAGATTAGTCTGGTGACATTGGGTATCTATATCTTGTTTGTCTTGAAATGTGCTGCGTTAGAAGTATATTCTAGGAAATGCAAGTTAAGCAAGATGGGAGTCTCGCTATGTTGCAAGCATGTGGATCACGTGCGTGGTGGGTGATGGTTAGTAATGGTTACACTGACTGCTATGCCAGTGGAAGCCACACGATCCAAACTTAGCCCAGAGAGACAGACTCGAGCCAAGTGTACTTCCAGGTAGGCTAGGGAGTACTTGTGGTGCCCATCCAAACTTCCGCCTCTTCTCCCATTTCTGACTTTTCGTCCTCTGGCCCCATTGCTTTTGGCCCGAGTGGTGTCCAAATGGAATTCACACGAGTCCTGGTGGCCCTCGACCTGTGGGCGACATGGTGGCCCAATCGGAGCAAGTGACCAAAATGGACCCCAAAAAACTCAAAGGGTTTGGCCAAAAATTGCCACCTCACCGATTTGCTCCAAACTCAGCACAGAGAGACTCAAGCCCAGTCCACTTTCACGTAGGCATGGGACATCTGGACCCAAGGGCGTGCCCGTGGCGCCAGTCCAATGTAGAGACTTTCCTCCCATTTCTCACTCTTCTGCCTCTGGGCCATTGCCTTTGGCCTGAGTGCCGTGACAGTGGAAGCCACACGATCCAAACTTAGCCCAGAGAGACAGATTCGAGCCAAGTGCACTTCCAGGTAGGCCAGGGAGTACTCGTGGCGCCCATCCAAACTTCCGCCTTTTCTCCCATTTCTGACTTCTCGTCCTTTGGCGCCATTGCCTTTGGCCCGAGTGGCGTCCCAATGGAATTCACACGAGTCCTGGTGGCCCTCGATCTGTGGGCGACATGGGGGCTCAATCGGAGCAGGTGACCAAAATGGACCCCAAAAAACGCAAAGGTTAACCCACGGATTTGGCCATAAATCGCCACGTTACCGATTTGCTCTAAACTCAGCACAGAGGGATAGACTCGAGCCCAGTCCACTTTCAGGTAAGCGTGGGACATCTGGGCTCAAGGGCGTGCCCGTGGCGCCCGTCCAAAGTTGATCCTTTCCTCCCATTTCTTTCTCACTTTTTGGCCTCTGGCGCCATTGCCTTTGGCCTGAGTGGTATGCCAGTGGAATCCACACGAGTCCTGGTGGCCCTCGACCTGTGGGCGAGATGGTGGCCCAATCGGAGCAAGTGACCAAAATGGACCCCAAAAAACGCAAAGGGGTTAACCCACGGATTTGGCCATAAATCGCCACGTCACCGATTCGCTCCAAACTCAGCACAGAGGGATAGACTCGAGCCCAGTCCACTTTCAGGTAAGCGTGGGACATCTGGGCCCAAGGGCGTGCCCGTGGCGCCCGTCCAAAGTTGATCCTTTCCTCCCATTTCTTTCTCACTTTTTGGCCTCTGGCGCCATTGCCTTTGGCCTGAGTGGTATGCCAGTGGAATCCACACGAGTCCTGGTGGCCCTCGACCTGTGGGCGAGATGGTGGCCCAATCGGAGCAAGTGACTAATATTGTGCACTAAATACGTTTTGTGGTTATACCTCGGATTTGGTCATAAATCGCCACGTCACCGATTCGCTCTAAACTCAGCACAGAGGGATAGACTCGGGTCCAGTCCACTTTCAGGTAAGCGTGGGACATCTGGGCCCAAGGGCGTGCCCGTGGCGCCCGTCCAAACTTGATCCTTTCCTCCCATTTCTTTCTCACTTTTTGGCCTCTGGCGCCATTGCCTTTGGCCTGAGTGGTATGCCAGTGGAATCCACACAATTCCTGGTGGCCCTCGACCTGTGGGCGAGATGGTGGCCCAATCGGAGCAAGTGACTAAAATGGACCCCAAAAAAACGCAAAGGGGTTAACCCACGGATTTGGCCATAAATCGCCACGTCACCGATTCGCTCCAAACTCAGCACAGAGGGATAGACTCGAGCCCAGTCCACTTTCAGGTAAGCGTGGGACATCTGGGCCCAAGGGCGTGCCCGTGGCGCCCGTCCAAACTTGATCCTTTCCTCCCATTTCTTTCTCACTTTTTGGCCTCTGGCGCCATTGCCTTTGGCCCGAGTGGCGTCCCAATGGAAATCACACGAGTCCTGGTGGCCCTCGACCTGTGGGTGAGATGGTGGCCCAATCGGAGCAAGTGACCAAAATGGACCCCGTCACCGATTCGCTCCAAACTCAGCACAGAGGGATAGACTCGAGCCCAGTCTACTTTCAGGTAGGCGTGGGACATCTGGACCCAAGGGAGTGCCCGAGGCGCCAGTCCAAATTTGAGACTTTCTTCCCATTTCTCACTCCTCGACCTCTGGGCCATTGCATTTGTCCTGAGTGTAACCTTTTGGTTTGTGTAGGCTACATAAGGAGGTCTTAATGCGGGCGAGATAAACTCCAAAACGGGAGTTTTCTTCTATTTATTAACAATGAAGGCAATCTGGTTAATAAACTACAAATGGGTCCTATGGGCTAAATACTCGTACAATAAGTGCCAGGCCTTGACCTAGGACACAATTGGCTAGCAGCCTCTCGTCTGCCTAGCTCTGGCGTCTGGCCGGTAGGCTCTTCACCTACCCAGCTCTGGGTCTGGCGTCTGGCCGGTAGGCTCTTCACCTACCCAGCTCTGGCGTTCGTGACATGGGTGTAATAGGTTATATAGGGGGTTAGTGGGTTGTTGTAACTAATGGCGTTAGTCTCGCTATTCTATGCATTGGGGTCAGGCTTTATATATGAGGGTTAGTCCTATACTTGGTGGATGTTGTTAGGTATATTATATATATGTTAGTTTATGGGTAATATAATAGGGCAGTTATAATAAAGGATTTTAATAGATTAGTCTGGTGACATTGGGTATCTATATCTTGTTTGTCTTGAAATGTGCTGCGTTAGAAGTATATTCTAGGAAGTGCAAGTTAAGCAAGATGGGAGTCTCGCTATGTTGCAAGCATGTGGATCACGTGCGTGGTGGGTGATGGTTAGTAATGGTTACACTGACTGCTGTGGCAGTGGAAGCCACACGATCCAAACTTAGCCCAGAGAGACAGACTCGAGTCAAGTGCACTTCCAGGTAGGTTAGGGAGTACTCGTGGCGCCAATCCAAACTTCCGCCTCTTCTCCCATTTCTGACTTTTCGTCCTCTGGCACCATTGCCTTTGGCCCAAGTGGTGTCCCAATGGAATTCACACGAGTCCTGGTGGCCCTCGACCTGTGGGCGAGATGGTGGCTCATTCGGAGCAAGTGACCAAAATGGACCCCAAAAAACGCAAAGGGGATTTGGCCATAAATCACCACGTCACCGATTCGCTCCAAACTCAGCACAGAGAGATAGACTCGAGCCCAGTCCACTTTCAGGTAAGCGTGGGACATCTGGGCCCAAGGGCGTGCCCGTGGCGCCAGTCCAAAGTTGAGACTTACCTCCCATATCTCACTCGTCTGCCTCTGGGCCATTGCCTTTGGCCTGAGTGCCGTGCCAGTGGAAGCCACACGATCCAAACTTAGCCCAGACAGACAGACTCGAGCCAAATGCACTTCCAGGTAGGCTAGGGAGTACTCGTGGCGCCCATCCAAACTTCCGCCTTCTCTCCCATTTCTGACTTTTCGTCCTCTGGCGCCATTGCCTTTGGACCGAGTGGTGTCCCAATGGAATTCACAGGAGTCCTGGTGGCCCTCGGCCTGTGGGCGACATGGTGGCCCAATCGGAGCAAGTGACCAAAATGGACCCCAAAAAACGCAAAGGGGTTAACCCACGGATTTGGTCATAAATCGCCACGTCACCGATTCGCTCTAAACTCAGCACAGAGGGATAGACTCGGGTCCAGTCCACTTTCAGGTAAGCGTGGGACATCTGGGCCCAAGGGCGTGCCCGTGGCGCCCGTCCAAAGTTGATCCTTTCCTCCCATTTCTTTCTCACTTTTTGGCCTCTGGCGCCATTGCCTTTGGCCTGAGTGGTATGCCAGTGGAATCCACACGAGTCCTGGTGGCCCTCGACCTGTGGGCGAGATGGTGGCCCAATCGGAGCAAGTGACCAAAATGGACCCCAAAAAACGCAAAGGGATTTGGCCATAAATCGCCACGTCACCGATTTGCTCCAAACTCAGCACAGAGGGCTAGACTCGAGCCCAGTCCACTTTCAGGTAGGCGTGGGACATCTGGACCCAAAGGCGTGCCCGTGGCGCCCGTCCAAAGTTGATCCTTTCCTCCCATTTCTTTCTCACTTTTTGGCCTCTGGCGCCATTGCCTTTGGCCTGAGTGGTATGCCAGTGGAATCCACACGAGTCCTGGTGGCCCTCGACCTGTGGGCGAGATGGTGGGCGAGATGGTGGCCCAATCGGAGCAAGTGACCAAAATGGACCCCAAAAAACGCAAAGGGGTTAACCCACGGATTTGGCCATAAATCGCCACGTCACCGATTCGCTCCAAACTCAGCACAGAGGGATAGACTCGAGCCCAGTCCACTTTCAGGTAAGCGTGGGACATCTGGGCCCAAGGGCGTGCCCGTGGCGCCCGTCCAAAGTTGATCCTTTCCTCCCATTTCTTTCTCACTTTTTGGCCTCTGGCGCCATTGCCTTTGGCCCGAGTGGCGTCCCAATGGAAATCACACGAGTCCTGGTGGCCCTCGACCTGTGGGTGAGATGGTGGCCCAATCGGAGCAAGTGACCAAAATGGACCCCGTCACCGATTCGCTCCAAACTCAGCACAGAGGGATAGACTCGAGCCCAGTCTACTTTCAGGTAGGCGTGGGACATCTGGACCCAAGGGAGTGCCCGAGGCGCCAGTCCAAATTTGAGACTTTCTTCCCATTTCTCACTCCTCGACCTCTGGGCCATTGCATTTGTCCTGAGTGTAACCTTTTGGTTTGTGTAGGCTACATAAGGAGGTCTTAATGCGGGCGAGATAAACTCCAAAACGGGAGTTTTCTTCTATTTATTAACAATGAAGGCAATCTGGTTAATAAACTACAAATGGGCCCTATGGGCTAAATACTCGTACAATAAGTGCCAGGCCTTGACCTAGGACACAATTGGCTAGCAGCCTCTTGTCTGCCTAGCTCTGGCGTCTGGCCGGTAGGCTCTTCACCTACCCAGCTCTGGGTCTGGCGTCTGGCCGGTAGGCTCTTCACCTACCCAGCTCTGGCGTTCGTGACATGGGTGTAATAGGTTATATAGGGGGTTAGTGGGTTGTTGTAACTAATGGCGTTAGTCTCGCTATTCTATGCATTGGGGTCAGGCTTTATATATGAGGGTTAGTCCTATACTTGGTGGATGTTGTTAGGTATATTATATATATGTTAGTTTATGGGTAATATAATAGGGCAGTTATAATAAAGGATTTTAATAGATTAGTCTGGTGACATTGGGTATCTATATCTTGTTTGTCTTGAAATGTGCTGCGTTAGAAGTATATTCTAGGAAATGCAAGTTAAGCAAGATGGGAGTCTCGCTATGTTGCAAGCATGTGGATCACGTGCGTGGTGGGTGATGGTTAGTAATGGTTACACTGACTGCTGTGGCAGTGGAAGCCACACGATCCAAACTTAGCCCAGAGAGACAGACTCGAGCCAAGTGCACTTCCAGGTAGGCTAGGGAGTACTTGTGGTGCCCATCCAAACTTCCGCCTCTTCTCCCATTTCTGACTTTTCGTCCTCTGGTCCCATTGCTTTTGGCCCGAGTGGTGTCCAAATGGAATTCACACGAGTCCTGGTGGCCCTCGACCTGTGGGCGACATGGTGGCCCAATCGGAGCAAGTGACCAAAATGGACACCAAAAACCTCAAAGGGGTAACCCACGGATTTGGCCAAAAATTGCCACGTCACCGATTCACTCCAAAGTTAGCACAGAGGGATAGACTCGAGCCCAGTCCACTTTCAGGTAGGCGTGGGACATCTGGACCCAAGGGCGTGCCCTTGGCGCCAGTCCAAATTTGAGACTTTCCTCCCATTTCTCACTCTTCTGCCTCTGGCGCCATTGCCTTTGGCCTGAGTGCCGTGCCAGTGGAAGCCACACGATCCAAACTTAGCCCAGACAGACAAACTCGAGCCAAGTGCACTTCCAGGTAGGCTAGGGAGTACTCGTGGCGCCTATCCAAACTTCCGCCTTTTCTCCCATTTCTGACTTCTCGTCCTTTGGCGCCATTGCCTTTGGCCTGAGTGGTGTCCCAATGGAATTCACACGAGTCCTGATGGCCCTCGACCTGTGGGCGAGATGGTGGCCCAATCGGAGCAAGTGACCAAAATGGACCCGCAAAAAACGCAAAGGATTTGCCCAAAAATTGCCACGTCACCGATTCGCTCCAAACTCAGCACAGAGGAATAGACTCGAGCCCAGTCCACTTTCCGGTAGGCGTGGGACATCTGGATCCAAGGGCGTGCCCGTGGCGCCAGTCCAAAGTTGAGACTTTCCTCCCATTTCTCACTCCTCGGCCTCTGGGCCTCCTGTGCGTGTCCTTTGGATGCAGGTGAGGTAGAGGGGGAGCTGGGTCGTGTTTGGGGAGGCAAACAGGTCCACCTCTGGGGTGCCGTAGCGGAGGGAGAGCGACTCGAACACTTGTGGGCGTAGTTGCTACACTACGTAGGTCTCCTGAAACCTGGATATAGCAATCGGCATAGGGCCCCCGACCGAAGCCAGGGACGCGACAAGCTGTGGAGTGCTGAGGGTATCGGCCCGGGTAGGTCACGCGGGAGAAGCAGTATGCTCCTGTCGACCTCCCGTACCAGCCGTCGGCGCCCAAAGCGGCTCAGTGGAAGGGCCGGGGTCGCGAAGTTGAGGCAACCCCCCCTCCCCCCTCCCCCCGCCACCGAAGGAGGGAGAACGTGTGAGAGAACCACGCTCTCTTGGCGCAGGGGAGCACCCGAAGGGCGCTGACTGTGTCCCACTCAATCCCGAGCCAATAAAATCTGTGTGTGGAAGCAAGGGCAGACCCGTCCCAGTCCACCCCGAACTCCACGTCCGCCAACACTCTCAGAGCCCCCGAGATGTCGGCCGATGCAACCTCCCCGGTGGGCAAATGCATCAACTAGCCGTCTAGGTATATGAGTGTGGAGACGCTTGCTTCCGTCCAGTGTACGCCTACCACTCTTACTAGTTTCGTGAAGATCCTCTGGGTAAGCGAGAGACCGAAAGGGAGTATGCGAGGCCGAGTTCATTTCCGAGCGACCTCGTCCGTGGGCGTTAGTCAAGAGGCTTCGTCCTGGGTGAAGACGTTCCCTGAGCGTCTCCCGCTAAGACGGGCCTGGACCCTCGGTATGTGTCCAACTCACCCCAAGTCTTCCCGCGGGAAGTCCTCGAAGCCCGTGGCGAGCGTCCTCATCCAATAGTGTGCTATGGCAGTTTGTGACGTATTATCACCCACAAGCGGACTTCCATATGTTTAATACCTAGTGACATCATGTGATTATACTGTGACGTCACCGGATTTAATCATGGCGTCATAGGATCGCCTCGTGACGTTACAGGGACATAACTGACGTCATAGGACTACATCGTGACGTCATTTTATCACAATGGCGTCATCTTATCATACCGTGACATCCCTGAGTCACAGTGAGCGTTGAAATAAACTTTAACATGGTAAACGTCTCGACCATCATGACTGTAGACTAAATTAAGTTGAATAGGAAAAGTCATGTTCATGTCGACCTGAGTCACAGTGGGCGTTGAAATTAGTTTTAACATGGTAAAATTCTTTACCATCATGACTATAGATTAGCTTAAGTTGAATAGGAAAAGTCATGTCCATTTCGACCTGGGTCACAGAGCGTTGAAATTAATTTTAACATGGTAAAATTCTCGACCCTCATGACCGTAGATTAGCTCAAGTTGAATAGGAAAAGTCATGTTCACTTCTTCCAGAGTTACAGTGAGCTTTGAAAATAATCAAACATTTTAAATTCTCGACCATCATGATTGTAGATTAGCTTAAGTTGAATAGGGAAAGTCATGTTCATTTCGACCTGTGTCACAGTGACCGTTGAAATTAATTTTAACATGATAAAAATCTCGACCATCATGACTGTAGATTAGCGTTGAATATGAAAAGTCATATTTATGTCGACCTGAGTCACAGTGGGCGTTGAGATTAGTTTTAACATGGTAAAATTCTTGACCATCATGACTATAGATTAGCTTAAGTTGAATAGGAAAATTCATGTCCATTTCGACCTGAGTCAAGATGAGCGTTAAAATTAATTTTAACATGGTAAAAATCTCGACCTTCATGACTGTAGATTAGCTTAAGTTGAATAGGAAAGACATGTTCATTTCGACCTGAGTCACACCGAGCGTTAAAATTTATTTTAGCATGGTAAAATTCTCGACCATCATGACTGTAGATTAGCTTAAGTTGAATATGAAAAGTCATGTTTATGTCGACCTGAGTCATAGTGGGCGTTGAAATTAGTTTTAACATGGTAAAATTCTTGACCATCATGACTATAGATTAGCTTAAGTTGAATAGGAAAAGTCATGTCCATTTCGACTTGAGTCAAAATGAGCGTTAAAATTCATTTTAACATGGTAAAAATCTCGACCATCTTGACTGTAGATTAGCTAAAGTTGGATAGGAAAAGTCATGTTCATTTCGACCTGAGTCACAGTGAGCGTTGAAATTAGTTTTAACATGGTAAAATTCTCGACCATCATGACCGTAGATTAGCTTAAGTTGAACAGGAAAAGTCATGTTCACTTCGTCCAGAGTCACAGTGAGCTTTGAAATTAATCAAACATGGTAAAATTCAGGTCCACCATGATTGTAGATTAGCTTAAGTTGAATAGGAAAAGTCATGTTCATTTCGACCTGAGTCACAGTGAGCGTCGAAATTAATTTTAACATGGTAATATTCTCGAACGTCATGACTGTAGATTAGCTTAAGTTGAATAAGAAAAGTCATGTTTATGTCGACCTGAGTCACATTGGGCGTTGAAATTAGTTTTAACATGGTAAAATTCTTGACCATCATGACTATAGATTAGCTTAAGTTGAATAGGAAAAGTCATGTCCATTTCGACCTGAGTCAAAATGAGCGTTAAAATTAATCTTAACATGGTAAAAATCTCGACCATCTTGACTGTAGATTAGCTTAAGTTGGGTAGGAAAAGTAATGTTTATTTCGACCTGAGTCACAGTGAGCGTTGAAATTAATTTTAACATGGTAAAATTCTCGACCATTATGACTGTAGATTAGCTTAAGCTGAACAGGAAAAGTCATGTTCACTTCGTCCAGAGTCACAGTGAGCTTTGAAATTGATCAAACATGGTAAAATTCCCGTCCATCATGATTGTAGATTAGCTTAAGTTGAATAG
>NC_134807.1:1712726-1715226 GCF_046742065.1 Oratosquilla oratoria
GAACAGTTGAACAGTACCCGAATGATCCTGTTTGTTTGTTTGTGATGAACATTGTTTTTCGTTTGTTTGTTTGTTTGTTTTTCCAATGTTGTACAAAAGAAAAAATCGAGGGCCGCGTTTCCTCTCTCTCTCTCTCTCTCTCTCTCTCTCTCTCTCTCTCTCTCTCTCTCTCTCTCTCTCTCTCTCTCTCTCTCTCTCTCTCTCTCTCTCTCTCTCTCTCTCTCTCTCTCTCTCTCTCTCTCTCTCTCTCTTTCTCTCTCTCTCTCTCTCTCTCTCTCTCTCTCTCTCTCTCTCTCTCTCTCTCTCTCTCTCTCTCTCTCTCTCTCTCTCTCTCTCTCTCTCTCTCTCTCTCTCTCTCTCTCTCTCTCTCTCTCTCTCTCTCTCTCTCTCTCTCTCTCTCTCTCTCTCTCTCTCTCTCTCTCTCTCTTTCTCTCTTTTATTTAGCCGATATTATACACAAGAAAAAACTAGGGCCTTATTACCTCGGCATTTTTCTTATAAATATATTATAGCTAACCATCTTTTTTCTTTTTTTAGAAATAGCTTCATGAACGAAAGAATTTAATTAACCACATTTGACCATGGACTACCCCTTGCCCGAATAAAATCGGCTAATATCAGAACAGAATAACTAAAACATTCATTAATGAAGGTGTCACAGGGTTCATTTCCACCTCCCTCTCCTCCTTCGTCTAATTATCTTCCTCCACCTCCACCTCCACATGCTCCACACCCTCCACATGCACCTCCTTATACTCCACTTTCACTTTGCCAACGACCATGCCACTCTGAAACACCTCCACAACCGATTTCGCCCAATCCACCACATGACGATCTCAACCATATTCCACAGTCCATGAAGGCGCCATCACACTGAGCTATTTTTCCCTCAACCTCCAATTAGTCGGTGGTACCGCCTACCTCCAGCACTTTCCCCGTTGTAAAGTCACCATGGCAAACTATTTTTGTTTTCTGAACAATTCACATAGTATGTCACTTGATAAATAAGAACATAAGAATGAAGGAGCAAGATACCATAAGGCCTACACTAGGCAGTTCCGTATCCATCACCACCTCCCATACCCATCCATAAAGTTGTCTAATCGTTTCTTAAAGCTATTTTCCTCCAGCACATCACCTCCAACAGTCGGAGGGAAATTAGCCCAATGTGATAAGGTCTTTACAATAACAACACCAACACCTAGTGAAATGAATTCATGGTAAGGATAAAAAAAAAAAAGTTTCGTGGGAGAAACGAGATGAATGAGATGAAAAGGAGAGTGTGGGTGTGTAGTTAGTGTCAAGAAAGGAAAGGAGAAGGACGAGAGAAAACGGACGTAAGAGAAACGAGGAAAACGGGGAGGGGGGTGTTGTCTTGGTGACATTTAGATCAAAAGAAAAGAAAAACAAGTGACAAGCGACCTGATACGTCGTTTCAGTTTCCGTGTGTCACGTGTGATGTCGCGTGAAACTGGCACAAAGACGACGCTAACAAGGAGTTGAAGACGCGAGAATTAAATAGGAGGGAGGTGCGTTGGGAGGTGAGGGCGAGTGGAGAGGAGGGAGAAAGAGGAGTAGAGGGGAGGGGGAGGAGTCCTGCGGGTTGGCCGGTGGTAGGAACAGGCGAGGTGACAGTCCAGAACGATAGGAAAGTATCGGAAGCGAGGCGAAGAACGAAAAGTTACGTCTTGTTAGGACAGTAAGTGAGGAAGAAGGAATGGGATAAACGATCAAAGTTTACGAAACGACAGTGAGCGGAAGGAGAAAGAGAGAAAAAACGATGAGAGAAGTGGAGAAAGAGGAATGAAGATAGAAGAGGGAATATCCTAATTGAGGAGAAAAATGTAGGGAGGAAGAAAAGAGGGACGTAGAGATAAGGGAAACTTTTAGGTGGACGTTATGGTAACTATGCGGGGGAGAGAAAATGGGAATAGAAGAATGAGACAATTGAGAACTGCGATTAGTTTTCTCGGTTTTTTTTTTGTCAAACCGGTATCTCTGTTTCTTCTGCAGCTGGTGAAACCCTTAACAGCCACAATTTTTTGTTTGGTGACACTGCAATATGTATAGTTTGCTTTTTTACTAAAAAAGAAAAATGCGACATAGCAACATATCACAGGTATGTAGATATATAAATATGGTTATATTTGGCTATCGGAAATATATTCTCGCGTGACGTCTGCTCCGTTTATTGCCTCCATATGCTATGGGTTCCAACTATACCCGTCCTTGTTACCAAATTACGACAAATATCTCATTTAGTTTCTTTATTACATCTGACGTAAGCAACGTTGGTGGTCAACCCCATTTCGAGCAGCTGTCGAAACACTGCTCTAATCCTTTAAAAAATCCATCGAGTTTCGGAAGTTGATCAAAATGAATTGTCACGCCCCCTGACTCGATCAGGGCGTGGTGGTGATGCTGGTAATCCTGACGCGTTTGCCAAAATGTTGTTTTGTTTTATATGATTTTGTTTTATTTTATCGAGCCTGTCCATTTG
>NC_134807.1:1740226-1742726 GCF_046742065.1 Oratosquilla oratoria
GTATATATAAATATGTTATCGTAGAGGATGATCGTGTAAACTTGGTGACCTTGTTAAGCCCGAAATCAAATTTATTTTGGAAAAATATCTATCTATCTATCTATCTATCTATCTATCTATCTATATACCAAGAGGATTTTTCCCCTTACAAGAGAGGTAGCCAATTCAAGGGCACGCACATACTCCCACCCATTCCACTACCAGTAGAAGAAAGTCGTGTAATCTTGATGAGCCTGCAAAGCCCGTAATGAAATATATTTCAGACAAAAAATGAGAAAACAAATAAATAAGAAGAGGCCCATAATCATTAGATTCATAACTCAAGATGTAGGAGGCGAAAAGAGAGGCTTTGATGGTTCACGTGTATTTAATTGATTTTATGGACAACGAAAAGAATTGTTGAATCGGATTACAAAACGAATTACACTCACAGTACAGACCAAAGTAAAGGGACGGGTGGAAGTGAGGGAGAGGAGGGAGTAGGAGTGGGTCTGGTGCATCTCACGGTGTTAAGTTGCGATATGACGATATAATAAATATCAGTCACGTGGCTCAGGGAGCCATTTTGTGGCCAAATCGTTTTCTCTCGCGTTTACTCTTTTTTGTTTGTGTTATTGATTCTTCGACCATATTGTGTTTTTCCAGATATCCTATAATCCTGCCCATACCACATACTCTCATGTCTTCCAATTCATGTCAATACAATTGAAATCTCTCATTGTTATTACGTCAAGATTACAAAAGACAGATATTTCTTGGAAAAATAAGTGTCTATGCTATGTGTATCATCTTCACATCTATATATATTTTGTCTGTTTATTGTGATTGTGCTGGTGGTAGTGGTGGTGTTGGTGGTGATGGTAGTGGTGATGGTGGTGGTGGTGGTGGTGATAGCAACCCCGGTTTCACTTATTTCTGAACTACGTCGACTAGAATCATCCGTACACACCTATTGACTAATGTCTACATCGGACAAATAATGTGGACCTTTAGTTCTCTTTGTTTACTGAAAACGCACGCCAGGTTGTTGTACATTCGAACGCACCAACACTCCCTTTATACGGAGAGCTGATAACATAAGAACATAAGAATGGAAGAGACTGCAAGAGACCATAAACCTACATTAGGCAGTTCCATGTCCCTTATCATCTGTCATCCCTATCCATGAAGTTATCTAATCTTCTCTCAAAACCACTAATTCGTTCGGTGCTCTGTTGGTAAACCAAATCTTGCTCATTTCCTTCTTAAACCTAGATTACGACACTTCCGGTCACGCCGCCATTTTGTGGCCAATCTGTGGAGTTGTCGGAACTCAGATGTCTCAAGAGACAAATATTGTGAATCTTCATAGCTACAAGAAAACTTCGTTTACAGAATTACAAAGGATTACAAAGGCGGAGCATGCCGACAGGAGACCTTTTGGTCCATATCTAGGTCGGATGCGAAAAAAATCATAATGATAAATAAATAAATGAATAAATAAAAACAATAATAATGTAAATAATAAATAGAAAAAATTCTAGACTTTTCTATGAACATTTCAACAATGTGGCCAACATTAACTTGTCCGAGTTCATTACCCAGCGTCTCAATATACAACACAAAAGAAAATTCACATTCGGAGGCTCAAATAACGAAAGATTGCAACCGAAGTAGTTTCTATCCAAACGAACTCACAACAGTTTTCTAGTAGAGTACATTTCTATTCTAGACGTTTGTTATAACACTCTAATCTAGTTTCATCTCTAGTGTCTACTTCCCCGTGAGCCACCCGCATCCTCGCAAGGACACACTTGTCACAATCTAGAACATCCTAGAACAGCCTAGAACATTCTAAAAATTCTTTCTAGAAAATCCTTAATAGAAACATATGAATATGACTCTCTCATCGTATTGGATATTTGAACTCACAACAGTTTTCTAGTAGAGTACATTTCTATTCTAGATGTTTGTTATAACACTCTAATCTAGTATCATCTCTAGTGTTTTTTTTCCGTGAGCCACCCACATCCTCACAAGAACACACTTGTTACAATCTAGAACATCCTAGAACATTCTAGAAATTATTTCTAGAAAATCTTTAGTCAAAACATGAATATGACTCTTCCATTGTATTGGATATTTGTATTCATATACGGAGAATTTTCACCGTAAATTCTGTTCCCGGAGGAACAAAAATAAAACATTCGACTAATCTTTCTTTATATCAATGTTCCTCTCTATTTTTTTTTTTTTCTTTTTTCTTTTTTAACGCAACCGTAATCCTCTCCGGAGGGGAAGTTTTTTCTTTCCAGATTTGTTGGAAAACTGACTTTGCCCTCAAAGAATCTACGATTGTCCCTGTGGCTCTGAATGTGAAACCTCCATAAGCCGTCTATTCCTTTGGTATAAACAGAGGCATGGCTGTCTCGCGTTCACTTAGATGTGGGTTCGAATCCCGCACTACTCTCCGATTCCCAACTGCAGTGACTGTTACCTGACACAACAGTCCCAAAAGCAA
>NC_134807.1:1747726-1752726 GCF_046742065.1 Oratosquilla oratoria
GAAAGGAGGAGAGGAGGGGAGAGGAGATAGAGGGAGGGAGGAAGAAGAGTAAGAGGAGTAACAGGAGGAGGAGGAAGAGGAGGAGGAGGAAGAGGAGGAGGAGGAGGAGGAGGAGGAAGAGGAGGAAGAGGAGGAGGAAGAGGAGGAGGAGGAGGGAGAGGAGGAAAAGGAGTAAGGTGGGAGAGTGTGAGGGAAGGTAGAGGAGGAGGCGGAGAGGGGAGAGGGGAGGAGGAGAGAGGGGATAGGAGGAGGCAGAGAAGGGAGAGAGGAGTGTAGGGAGGGAGGAGGGAGAGTGAGAGAGTGTGAGAGAGAGTGGGGTCTGTGCTAAAACGATAGTTGTGTAGAGAAAAGGGAGAGTGAAAGAAAACATATTGATTGATATTGAGGACTTGAATTGGGTCAAAAGTGAGGAGAAAGGGTTAAAAATCTTTGGTGGGAAAAGAGTTTAGTTGGAGAAAAGAGAGGAAAAAGAGAAATAAAAGGTGTGGGGACAGCTACTAAAGAGAGAGAAAGAGAGAGGAAAACATTCACTTGATCACAGAAAACAACGTAAAGAGGGTCTACAGACAGACGAATTAAAAGGATCTAAACAAAGAATTATGTTATAGAATAAGGAAAATATGATCAATTGAGAAAAGAGAGGAAAAAAGAGAAATAAAAGGTGTGGGGACAGCTACTGAAGAGAGAGAAAGAGAGAGGGAAAACATTCACTTGATCACAGAAAACAACGTAAAGAGAGTCTGCAGACGAATAAAAAGGATCTAAACAAAGAATTATGTTATAGAATAAGGAAAATATGATAAATTGAGAAAAGAGAGGAAAAAAGAGAAATAAAAGGTGTGGGGACAGCTACTGAAGAGAGAGAAAGAGAGAGGAAAAACATTCACTTGATCACAGAAAACAACGTAAAGAGGGTCTACAGACGAGTAAAAGGTATCTAAACAAAAAATGATGTTACAGAATAAGGGAAAAATATGATAAATTGAGAAAAGAGAAGGAAATAGAAGGAGAAACGAGAAACTGCTATAGTTTAATAGAAAAAAGATGAGATAATGGACCAGGAACGAAAGAAGGAGATGAAGAAAGGAAAACGAAAAGATTCGGGAAATATGGAAACAGAACGAAGATTATGAAACTGGCAATAGGAATTAATAAATTCACGATCAAAGAGATATTCTGCAAAGAGAAATGGAGAGATTTTAGATAAAAATCGCTGCAATCAAGAGGGACACAAGAGAGAAAGAGAAAAAAAGATAAAACAAAGAAAATTAGGAAACAAAGAGAGAAGCAATCAGTGAAGTAATTCCTCTGTGAGAGATAGACGACAATTGGAAGATGGACAACAAGAAAATTAATGATCTGGAGAATTTTCAAAGAATAAATTAAGATAATACATAAAAGATATATAATAGATAGTACATGATAATAGATAATAAATGATAACAGATGATATATAATTCATAAATCAATATAGATAACGATAGTAAATCGAAACAATAAAATAAAACGTTAAGAAAACCTATAAAAACGTACAAATCAATATGTATAGTAATAAGTAAAACGGAAAAGAAAAAAGAAAAAGAAGAGAACAAGTAGAAAAGTAAGCAAAACAGGAAAATAAAAAATTCAATAAAAAAGACAGAATTTATAAAGTATAGAAAAAGAAAAGAAAATGAAATGAAAAGAATTGAAAATAAAAGAAAAAGAGGTAAAAGAAAAAAGAAAGTATATTTTAAAAAATAAAATAAAAATAAAAATGAAAATAAAAATAAAAGTAAAATAAAAGGAAACGAAAATAAAATAAAAAGAAAAAGAAAAGAAAAGAAGAGAAAAAGAAAAGAAAATTAAATGAAAAGAAAAAGAAAATGAAAAGAAAAGAAAAAGAAAAGGAAGATAAAAAGAAAAAATAACAAAAAAAGGAGAGACAGAGAAAAATGAAATAAGAAATAAAATAAAACAAGACAAAAATATAAAAAATAAAAACAAAAACATATACCAAAACGAAAAAGAAAGTCAAAGAATAAAAAAGAATAAAATCAGTAACGAAAAAAAAAAATAATGATATACATTTTTTCTCTCGCTGTGAGAAGCTTGAATACATTATACCCTACGGGACAAACAAGCATCCTAGAATCCTAGTTACCTTCTCTCCTCATCTAATGCTACATGACGACCTGCAGGGTTAGAGGTACTGAGCTAGATATAGTTAGAAAAGGAAAGAGTTTTCCAGCAGGATCTAATTCTTTCATAATAAACATAAAAACATATTTTAAAAAATATCTGGAGAGAGAGAATTTAGAGTTTTTCCTGTAAGCGAGATCTAAAAGAAACAAGAAAGATGAAACTAAATAGTAAAACTTGTTTAGGGAATATGAGCCTAACTTGAACAATAAAAAAAGATTAAGAAAATAAGAAATTAACTCAGGAAATAAAAATAATAAATAAAAGGCTAAAAACTTGAGGAATTAACTTTAAAAACAAAGATAATTTAAAAGAAAACTAAGGTACTTTGATAACAAAAAAAATAAGATTAAGAAATGGAGAGATTAACTTAGAAAATAAAGACACCGCAAAGAATAAAAAAATATGTATACATTTTTTGGAATAGTTGGAGCAAGAAGGAGGAAATATGCGTAAAGAAAATGGAGGAAATGTTCATAAAGATGTAAATTGAGACGAGATTTCCAAATCGGCATTGGCCAGAAGCCGCTCAGAATTAAACACAATTGTATGGAATTAAAAACGAAAGAAAACATTAAGTGTAAGAATTTGTTTGTCTCATGCAGGAGGAAGAGGAGGAGGAGGAAGAGGAGGAGAAGAAGAAGGAGGAAGAGAAGGAGGAGAAGGAAGATAAGGAGGAGGGAAGAGAAGGAGGAAGATAAGGAGTATGAGGAGAAGGAAGAGTGGGAGGAGGAAGAGGAGGAGGAGGAAGAAAAGGAGTAAGAGGAGGAGGAGTAAGAGGAGGAGGAGGAGGAAGAGGAGGAAGAGGAAGAGAAGGAGTAAAAGGAGGAAGAGGAGGAGGAGGAGTAAAAGGAGGAAGAGGAGGAGGAGGAGGAGGAGGAGGAAGAGGAAGAGGAGGAAGAGAAGAATAAAAGGAGGAGGAGGAGGAGGAGGAGGAAGAGGAGGAAGATGAGGAGTAAGAGGAGGAGGAACAGAAGGAGTAAGAGGAGGGAGAGGATGAAGAGTAGGAGTAAGAGGAAGAAGAGGAGGAAGAGGAGGAAGATGATGATGATGATGATGATGATGATGATGATGATGATGATGATGATGATGAGGAGGAGGAGGAGGAGGAGGAGGAGGAGGAGGAGGAGAGGAGGAGGAGGAGGAGGAGGGCTGGATGAGGTGGTTCTTTGACCATCAGAAGACTTAGGATCATTTCACAATGAGGTCAACTATAACAACACTTTTGTGGCGAAATAGAAAGGGATAATAGAGAAGAAAAGAAAAAGAAGAGAAAAAAATTGAGGGGACGAGAAGGAACAGAAGTAATGAAAAAAATGAACGAAGAAGAGGAAGATTAAGAAGACGAAGATGTGAAGTTTAATAAGAAGAAAAAGAAAAGAAAGAAAATGATACAAAAAGGAAAAATAACGTTGAAGAGGAAGATAACGAAGAAGAAGATAAAGACGAGAAGAGAAATAAAGAAGAAAAATTAGAAGGAACAAAATTGATTAAAAAAAAAAAGTTTAAAGAAAAATAATAAAATGGACGATAAAGAAGACAAAGGAGATTACAGGATAACTTAAAGAAAAATACAAAAAAAAATAGAAGAAACAACAATAATAATAACACAAAAAACAACGAGGAAGATGAAGATAAAGAATATAAAAGAGAGGAACGGTTCAAGGAAAAAATAAAAATAAAAAACGAAGATAAATAAAATAATGAGGACACCCACACCAAAGTCCTGGTGGACTTGAACGAAAATCAAAGCAAAACGTTCGTTCCTGAGTTTCCTGTGGTACCTGGCATCCCCAGTGGCCCCCAGCAGTGACGTATCGATGACGTCATATATCTCCGCAAGACTAATGATGACGTCATGTCGTTTTCTTACGCGAGGAATGTGACGTCACAAAATTCATTTGAGTTATTCATAGCCTTCCAAATAGTGAATACAAGTCATTAGCATGATCTTCACACGCCATAATATTTATCTATTATTCATTTCATGTTAGGATAGGTCAGATCAGGTTAGGTTAGGTTAGTTTAGGTTAGGTTAGGTTAGGTCAGGTTAGGTTAGGTTAGGTTAGGTTAGGTTAGGTTACATTAGGTTAGGTTATATTAAGTTAGGTTAGGATAGGTTAGGGTTAGGTTAGGTTAGGTTAGATTAAGGTAAGTAACGTTAGGTTAAGTTAGGTTGGGTTAGGTTAAGGTAGGTCAGGCTAGGTTAGATGAGGTTAGATCAGATTAGGTTAGGTTAGGCTAGGTCAGGTTAGATCAGGTTAGGGTAGGTCAGGTTAGATTAGGTCAGGTCAGTTAGGTTAGGTTAGGTCAGGTCAGTTAGGTTAGGTTAGATTAGGTCAGGTCAGGTCAGGTCAGATTAGGTTAGGTCAGTCAGGTTAGATTGGGTTAGGTCAGTTTAGGTTAGGTCAGGTTAGGTCAGGTTAGGTTAGGCTAGGTTAGGCTAGGTTAGGTTAGGTTGGGCTAGGCTAGGCTAGGTTAGGTTAATTCAGGTTAGGTTAGATCAGGTCATCTTCCTCTACCCTTGTTTGCATTTCACGATTTTTCTTTCAAAATCGAGTCCATGTCTTTGACATCACTTCTGAAGCTCTTCCATCTCGCTCGGTTTCCAAAGTTTCCAAAATGGAATCCTCCTTGATATATTTTCCATTCTTCCGTTTCTGTGAACTGATTAATTGCCTCCTTCGTTCATTTGATGCCCCTCTTTTTAATTTCTAATAAATGCGCGTCTCCGTTTTCGTTTTCAATTGTTTTGTGTTTTCTTTTTTTAAACTTAATAGACTTATTCCTTGTTCTTCACCTCTCCTTACCAGCCATCT
>NC_134807.1:1762726-1765226 GCF_046742065.1 Oratosquilla oratoria
AGATTTAAGATTCGTTTAGATAAGCACCTAAGCAAGATGCTGTACTGACTGTCGTTTGTTTTATATTATTTGTTTATTTGTTTTGTTATCATTTGTCTGTTTATTATTATTTGCTTGATTCTCATTTATTATTAGTTATACGTGAGTTTATTATTATTTACTATTTACCTGTTTGTTTATTATTTAACTATACCTATGCATTTATTTTATTTATTATTATTTATTTTATTATAGTTTTTATTTATTTATTTATTTATTTACTTATTTATTTACTTATTTATTTACTTATCTATTTATTTATTTATTTATTTATTTATTTATCATTATTATATTTTTTTTGCATCCGACCTTGATATGGACCAAAAGGTCTCCTGTCGGCATGCTCCACTTTTGTAATCGTTTGTAATCCTTTGTAGGACAGTTTCCCGCGGGGCAGATCTCCTACGTCGACAATTGATCCGCGCTGTAGTTATCTTCATTCCCTCTAACAGTTATTCATAAAACTGTTCTAAGACAATTGCACCCAAGGAAAAACTACCACCGGCAGTTATTCACGGGGCAGTTGTCCCACGGGAACAGTTACCCCGGTAGGGCAATTGTCCTGATGCTGTCAAAACCTCTATCGTCAGCAAAATCAAATTTCCCACCTACCCTCCCCGTCACTCTCATTCATCCTAATTAATCTAACCTAAGTCACTTAGAATAATTCACGGGTTAATTGTCCTAGGAAGACAGTTACCCCGGTGGAGTAATTGCCCTAATACCATCAAAACGTCAACATCAGTGAAATCAAAGTCTCCACCTCCACTCTCTCATCCTAGTTATTCTAATCCAAGTCACTTAGAATAATTCACGGAGCATTTGTCCTAGGAAGACAGTTACCCCGGTGGAATAAATGTCCTAATGCCATCAAAAAGTCAACATCAATCTCTCATCCTAGTTTATTCTAATCCAACTCACTTAGAATAATACTAGACCCACCATTCATCACCCTTCTGTCCGGGCTTTCACCCTCCTCCAGCTGTGAATATACTAGTCCGTTCACCAACAGAAGTTCATACTCAGAACGCCTCAACTTCAGTCCCAAAACCTATTTGCGGCCCATGCGTTTAAATCAACAAGATCCTTCGACTACTCCACAGAAACGTAAACACGGCATTCCTCCTTTCCCTCCGGCGTCTCCAGTCCATGAGCGTCTTTGAGGAACTTGGGGCCAAGTGTCCGCGAGACTCCAGGACTCTGTGACCTCAGACTCTGACGCCGAAGAACACCAAACGACCACAGGAGTGGGAGTCCGCAAAGACCGCAGAAGAGTCTGTATCGAACGACCCCCCCTTTGCCGTGTTGACAACATAAATCATACCAAGCCAATATACAAGGGACCTTAGTAACGCCCCTAGGGACCAGGATTACGCAGTGGTGTTTTTTTTTTTTTTTTTTTTTTTTTTTTTTTTTTTTTTTTTTTTTTTTATGGAGACTCGTTCTCACCCAATGAAAGAACCTAGATCACTTTAAGCTTCTGGTATCCCTCAATTACAAAAAAAAACTTAGTAACCATTCAGTAGTGAGCGCTGAAACTATCGGTCGTTTCATGAAAAGGTTAGACAACTTTATGGATGGGGATAATAGGTGGTGATGGACACGTAAGTATCTAGTGTAGGCCTTATGGTCTCTTGCAATCTCCTTCACTCTTATGTTCTCACTATGCTGCTACCCTCTTTAATTCCCTCTTTGACCGCCTCCATGACCCCAAAGGATAGAATTTTTGGTTCTTTTTCATGAAATACTAAAACCTAAAAAACACCCACGTTAACACCACCAAACGCGAGAACACCAAATCTTCTTCATTCCCCGAAATAGGAGTGCTTGTTGGAGGTCCTCCTCCAACAAGCTCGCCCTCAAACCCTCCCCCTTCAGCGCTCGCACTCAACGAGCCCCTAGCTCTTGAAGGAGGAGGGTATTATGGAGAGCTCGTACTTGAGATCTTCAGTTGGTACATGATGGTACAGATTACGTCACCGAGTACTTCCTACATAAAAAGAGCAGGTAATGCTCAATACGTCCGAGGAATGAGCCAAAAAAGAGATAAAGAGAGGAAGAGAGAGAGAGAGAGAGAGAGAGAGAGAGAGAGAGAGAGAGAGAGAGAGAGAGAGAGAGGGAGAGAGAGGGGGGGGGTGGGAGAGGGGGAGGGAGAGAGATGGGGAGGGAGAGAGATGGGGAGAGGGAGGGAGAGATAGGGGGAGGGAGAGAGAGGGGGAGGGAGAGAGAGGGGGAGGGAGAGAGAGAGAGAGGGGGAGAGGGGGAGGGAGAGAGAGGGGGAGGGAGAGAGAGGGGGAGGGAGAGAGAGAGGGGGAGAGAGAGAGGGGGAGGGAGAGGGGGGAGGGAGAGTTAGAGAGAGGGAGAGAGGGAGAGAGAGGGAGAGAGAGAGAGAGAGAGGGGGAGAGAGAGAGAGCGGGAGGGAGAGGGGGGGAGGGAGAGAGTGGGGGGAGGGAGAGAGAGG
>NC_134807.1:1770226-1772726 GCF_046742065.1 Oratosquilla oratoria
TAATCATTACGTCCTTGAATACCAACTATTTATTATTAATCATAACGAGACAATGGACGTCGTCACACTGTTGGGAAGGCCATTGTAGATACGGCAAATGTGAGTCTGACAAAAACATGGTCTACTGAGTCAGCGTTTCTCAGTGGCTAAGCGGTTTAAAGCGTCGCTACTTGCGGCGTAGGTCGAGGTGATGGGGGTTCGAACCCTGCCACCGGCGAGTTGGACCAAGGGTATGTTTCGTAAATATTCCACGCTAGAAAGTCTTCTGTAACAGAGTCAGCGTTTCTCAGTGGCTAAGCGGTTTAAAGCGTCGCTACTTGCGGCGTAGGTCGAGGTGATGGGGGTTCGAACCCTAACACCGGCGAGTTGGACCAAGGGTATGTTTCTTTAATATTCCACGCTAGAAAGCCTTCTGTGGCGGCACACTAAGCAATTCTTGATAGCGTGCTACTTGCTTTGGCTATTTCGTTTGAGTAGAAACTACTTTAGTTACGATTTTTTTTTTTTTCAAATTTCCAAATGTTAAATTACTTTTACGTTATATATTGAAAAGCTGAATGACGAAATAGAAAAATAAGTTAAACCTATACGAAAGTTAGACGCTTTGTTGAAATTTTATTAGAATGTTGTAACCGAAGTCAGTTCACGACGTTAAATCGAATCATCATCATCATCATCATCATCATCATCATCATCATCATCATCATCATCATCATCATCATCATCATCATCATCATCATTATCACCGTCGTCACCGTCGTCGTCGTCACCGTCGTCGTCGTCACCGTCGTCGTCGTCACCGTCGTCGTCATCACCGTCGTCGTCATCACCGTCGTCGTCATCACCGTCGTCACCGTCGTCGTCGTCATCATCATCATCACCACCACTGTCACTACCACTATCACTATCCACCATCACTACCATCACCACCACTATCACCACCATCACCACCATCACCACGACCCACCACCATTACCACCACCATCACCACCACCATCATCACCACCACCATCACCACCACCATTACCACCACCATTACCACCACCACCATCACCATCACCACCATCACCATCATCATTATCTGGATGTACGATGTAATTCACTGTTGAAGAAGATCTCCAGGAAGATAAAGAACAGCAATACATAAGTATGGGCTATGTGGGGAAATAGGTTGAGACCCTTTGGCTCAGACTCGGGATATTCCAGACGTCATAAAACCATCGATGCTGAAGCTTCCCCCCCCGATCAGGGTCATTGCAAGGGTTCTCTGACAGTATCCCATAAATCCTGCATCTTGACACTTCTCCCACAAATCCGTCTATCCTCTCCAAGTTCTTCAACAAATCGATCCTTCATATTTTCTCTTTCTCTCTCTCTCTCTCTATCTCTCTCTCTCTCTCTCTCTCTCTCTCTCTCTCTCTCTCTCTCTCTCTCTCTCTCTCTCTCTCTCTCTCTCTCTCTCTCTCTCTCTCTCTCTCTCTCTCTTTGTAGCTAACGGTAGACACCTCAAGGCGTTTTTGTTTATGTGACAGATTCATCCATTGTGATTGATCATCTGCATTAATGTCGTTCGTCACCATTTCCTGTTTCAGAAAAACTAGAAAAGCATTGAAGGTTTTGTAGCTTGTGTGTTGACAGGAATTATCATCCAGTTTTAAATCATAGAATCAATTCAGTATAGAAAATATCCTATATCTGATTTCATTTAGCCGTTTTAGATATTTATTAGTGACTTTGTAATGCTACATCTGGGCTCGTTCGTATGAGAATGAAGAGTATCTAGGTATCATTAGTTTGCTAAACGCATATGTAAATTACAAATACTGAACAAGTTCATACTTTTAACAAGTGAACATTAGTCCAGTATGGAATTCAATATTAAATGTAATATCACATCTAGTATTAATTCCAGTATTATCCTTTTGCATGATGCTTTCAATATAGATTTCACTTATGTATTGTTAAATAAAGTAAAAGTAAAGTGCGGGAGAACAATAGTGAAGCCTTGAATGTCGTTAATGTAAATTAATCTGTGAGTTTGTACAATCACCAGCAAATGTTTTGACCCATATAGAGTTCTTTATGACGCAAAATTCAGATTCTTTGTCTGACAACTTTCTTTTATTTATTCATAAAATTACCTAACAGTAAGGTAAATAATAATTAGGAAAACATATCACGTGCAAGAAAGAAATAATATTGACGTTGTGAGAATTAGAGCGCGGATCAAACTTTTGTGGATGACTGTACACGAGCTGCCCCCTAGTCACGTGATCTTTGATCTTAAACCAAGAATATAATCTCTCTTCATCTCCGACCTGATCATTATGAACAAGAAACTTTGATTTCTAAGTGTATGTATTCTGCGTTTCAAAAAATCTTTCAGACATCTTATCTTAATTCAATCACGCTGATTGTATTTCGGGATCGTATTACATAAATCTAATTTAATCGTTAAGGGGTCATTTTTATTGTAAGACAACTTATGTACGGAAAAGTG
>NC_134807.1:1782726-1797726 GCF_046742065.1 Oratosquilla oratoria
GTGTGTGTGTGTGTGTGTGTGTGTGTGTGTGTGTGTGTGTGTGTGTGTGTGTGTGTTACAACATTACCCATATATTAAGACAAACGAGGTACGAAGCTCATTCGAGAGGGTAATATCTGTCGAGTTCTTGTATTTTATTTCAACGACGTGATAGTTTAAAGTACTCATTCTATGAATATTATAACTTTTCATTTTCGAAAGGCGATATGACAGTTTCGTATATCAGCTGTGAAAATTTATTCTTATTAAATTTCCCCCGATAAGTGATGAGATTGGAGGAAAAAGTGTTATGTTGAATCGTATACAGCGTTTATTTGTTTTCATATTTTTGTGATATTGCTAATTCTATGAATTATCATATTAATAAATATGTCATTCAATCCTGGTACTTGTTCATTCAAATTATCGTCAGGAAAGGAACATAAATGTCGTCAAGTATTTTTTTTTTTTTTTCAACTCGTGGAAGGGATGCAGGTATGACCCGTCATCCATGAGAGGCTAAGATGAGAAAGGGGGAAAGGTGATTGATGGGAGAGGAATGGGTGGGAATATATACAGTACGTGTCTTTGATTTGGCTACCTCCCTTATAAAGGGGGAAAAAAACTCTTTGTACAAATACCGGGATTGAATGACAGATCTATCAATACGATAATTCATAGAATTAGCAATATCACAAAAATATGAAAGCGAATAAACGCTGTGTACGATTCAACATAAAACATTTTCCTCCAATATCTTTATTTATCGGGGGGAATTTAATAATTATAAATGTTCACAGATGATATATGAAACTATCAAATCGCCTTTCGAAAAAGAAAAGTTATAATATTCATATGGATCAAACGCGTTCATTTTTTCCACCCATACCAACCCCTTAGCAATTTTTTAGTTTTCTATTCAGGAAAATCCCAGGTTATTTTATCCAGTTAAGATGGACTTATGGGCTTCGAAAGATTGAAAAAAAAGACATATTTTTTATCGTACAGTTTATTCCCGGTGCCTACTTTGCTGTGTTTGTTCTGGTGACTATTACACAGTTGAATTAGTCTTGGGTTCAGGAATAGAGCCAAGAGGAACTCCTGAAGCGATATGATTGATAATCCGGAACTAGTGGGCTCTCAGAGGAAGGCTAACTGATACACAGATTTATTTTTTCTATTATTATCAATTTTGTTTCTTATCTGTATCCGTGATTTTTTCTTTATATATCGAATAGAGGTGTTCAAGTGGATCGAAGTCTTTAACAAGGGTAACGCAGATAAGGTCATCATATTAAGACAACAGGGCAAGACTCGCAGTAATGGATATAAACTGGGCAAATTTACATATACTCGTAAGTAGGAAATATGCAAGAGCTGGTTTATTAATAGGGTGGTCAACGAATTGAATAGGCTTGTCGTTAGTGCTGAAACTATCGGTTGTTTTAAAAAAAACAGCTAAACAACTTTATGGATGGGGATGACAGGTGGTCATAGACATGGAACTGCCAAGTGTAAGCCTTATATTTTCTTGCAGTTTCCTTCATTCTTATGTTTTTATGTATTCAGTAAACTTCAGAAAGCAGTAGTTATTTTCAACTTAAGTCATTAATAAGAAAATATATAATGTCTTGTGAGTCCCTTTTTTTCATTCCTAAAAAAAAAGAAGAAACCAAAAGCTATTTCATATCTAAATCAGTAATAAGTAAAATATATCATGTTTTTCTTGTGAGTACCTTAGGTTTATGAAATAAAGCCAAAGAATGATAAAGACATAATGACTTCTTCGTAGGAGTTTATTGTGACATCAAAATCATTTCACGTGTTCTACAAAAGAAAAAGAAATAAAAAACGCTAAGTTAGAGTGACCTTTGAAATTTAAAAAGTTAATGTTTAACTCAATAAGAATGAGAAAACAAGACTTAGCCTACAGGCTAAAAAATATATCGTATCTCTACTTATTCATTCTGAATTTTACTCATATTTTTCTATGTGAGGTTTTCTTGTCAATTGGGTATTAATACGAAACAAAATATACATATTTCTTGAGTTCTAGTTTTAATTTTGTCTTTACTAAAATATCACTGATTCTGTTTTTTTGTTTTTTTTATGTCTTAAACTTTAAGAGTTTTCAAGTACCCCTGAGACTGCTACAAGAAACTGTACTACAATAATATTTTATTCAAAACTATCTTCATTCTTTATCAGACTACAGCGTCTAGAAACTTAGTAACTTAATCTTTAGAGAAATTCTTTGAATGTTTGTTTTGGTAATACTAAAAAATTTATTCTCACCAATTTTTTGTTTGTTTTTGTATGTATGCCATTTTTAGGATTTTGTGTGTTTTATTATAGAAATTATTCATTCATTTTCTGTTGCGCATATGCTCTTAAAGGATCTTGTTCATAAAATTCTTCTTTCCTGCTTTTCCAAAAACAAACTACCAGGTCTTGTTGTTGTTGTCGTTTTTTCATATACCCTTTTTAGAATTTTGTTTCTTATCATACGCTTTACACTTTCATTTTCTGCTGTATGATTTTGCTTATGGACTTCATCTTTCCTGCTCCGCCAAAAGCAGAGGACCACATTTTTGTCACCCCGGTTTTGTCGCCGAATTTTTCCAGACTTCAGAAAATCGTCGTGACCCCTTTCTGTGTCCCTCCTTCCCCCTCACCCCCCCCCCCAGTTAAAAAAAAACAGTCCCAATAACTCTGAGCAAATCTCAACATTAATCTATGGACCAGACTATCTCATGCACAACCCCACCTGCCTTCCTTACTCGCAATGAATCTTAATTCCTTTGAACCTCTTGGGAGGGTCTCAAGAGCCCTCCAGACTTCTCGTAATCTCCAACTTTGTGTTCGAGTTTCGGTCTCTCTCCTTCTTGTTTTCCAAAGGTTCTGTCCTTCTCCTCCCCCCTCCCCTCCCCATATATGAAACATTATCACCCTTACTGTCGTAATTAGCTTAACCTCCGCTGTTCAAGGCGTGTTTTTGGTGACGAATTTTCTTTATATATCTCTTATTCTCCCTCTTCTCTTTGTTTCCTTTCTTATTCTATCTCTGCTTTGTTTCACTGTCACTCTTAATACACATCTTCCTTTCCCCATCCCCCCTCGCCTCCGGTGTCTCCCCCTCCTCCTCATTTTCCTTCGTCTCTTCTTCTTCTTCTTCCTTCTCCTCCTCTTTCTTCCACTTCGTCTTCCACCTCTTCCTTCTTTGCCTCGTCCTCCTCTTATTTCTTCTTCATCACTTTCTAAGTCTACTCCAGCTTCTCTTCTTCCTATTCCTCCTCTTCCTATCTTTCTTCCTCCTCCTCCTTCTTCCTCCTCCTTCTCCTCTTCTTATCTTTCCTCGTCCTTCTCTACCTCCTCCACCTTATCTTCTCCTTATTCTTATCTACTCTTCTTCTATTTTTTCTCTTCTTTTTTCATTCTTCTTTCTCCACTCCACTCCTGTATCCCTCCTCCTTCTCCTCCTCCTCCTCCTCCTCCTCCCCTCCTCCTCCTCCTCCATCTCTACCTCGTTTTCCTTCTCCTTTTTCTTCTCTTCTTCTTTCTGCAAATCCACTTCCTTCTTCCTCCTCCTCCTCCTCGCTATCTCTTCCTCCTCCATCTTTATCTTGTTTAACTTTCCCTTCCCTTTTTTCCTCTCTTCCACCCCTCCTCCTCCTCTTTTCCTTTCCTCTTCTTTCTTCTATTACTTCCTCTCCCTCTCTTTCTCTCTTCCTTCTCTACTATATTACTTCAATTCTCTTTTATCTCCTCCTATTCTCCTCCTCCCTACTTCCTCCTCCCTTCTTCCTCCTCTTCTTCACCTTTCCTCCGTACAAGGAAACGACTGCATATGTCCTATGAATTCAGCACGTCAGGAACTGTAGAAACACCTCTACCGAGTGGAATTGTACATAATTATCTCATGATTGGAGACGAATCTTTATTCAGAGTTAAAAACTGATCGTTTTTGGCTTCTGTTCTTTTTCCGTTCTTCTGCCCTCCATTAAAATCTCTCTTTCGCCACCTCCATAACTCCAACTCCTCGGGGCGTTATTGTCCCCAAAGACAACATATACAAATCTCCTTCCTCCTCCTCCTCCTCCTCCTCCTCCTCCTCCTCCTCCTCCTCCTCCTCCTCTTCCTCCTCCTTCTCCTCCTCCTCCTCCTCCTCCTTCTCCTCCTCCTCCTCCTCCTCCTTCTCCTCCTCCTCCTCCTCCTCCTCCTCCTCCTCCTCCTCCTCCTCCTTTTCTTCTCCCTCCCTTTCCCCATCAGTTTCTTGCCTTTCATTCTTCCTGTCCTTCTTCCTCCTTCTCCTCCTCCTCCTCCTCCTCCTCCTCCTCCTCCTCCTTTTCTTCTCCTTCCCTTTCCCCATCAGTTTCTTGCCTTTCATTCTTCCTGTCCTTCTTCCTCCTTCTCCTCCTCCTCCTCCTCCTCCTCTTCCTCTTCTACCCTCCCTTTCCCCATCATTTTCTTGCCTTTCATTCTTCCTCTTCTTCTTCTTCCTCCTCCTCCTCTTCCTCCTCCTTCTTCCCCCCTCCTTTTGCCCATCATTATCTTGTCTCTTATTCGTCTCTACTCCTTCTTCCTCCTCCTCGCTCCTCCTCCTCCTCCCTCCTCCTCCTCCCTCCTCCTCCCTCCTCCTCACCCTCCTCCTCCCCCTCCTCCTCCCCCTCCTCCTCCTCCTCCTCCTCCTCCTCCACCTCCTCCATCACCACCACCCTGCCTGCCTGCCTGCCTGCCTGCCTGGCTGCCTACCTTGTATTCGGCCCCCGGAAGCCGCAATCTCTAATCTTCGGGGCGGAACTCTTCTTGCGCCTCTTGGGAGCGGAGGCGGAGGGGGGGGAAGAGTCTGCCAACATAAATCCTGATTTTGCATCAAACTGATAACGTGCTCTCGCAGCACTTAGCTCTACCGCGGAGCAAAACAAAAATAGGGGATCTGCCTCTGCCTCTTCCTCTGCCTTTGCCTCTGCCTCTGCCTCTGCCTCTGCCTCTGCCTCTGCCTCTGCCTCTGCCTCTGCCTCTGCCTCTGCCTCTGCCTCTGCCTCTGCCTCTGCCTCTGCCTCTGCCTCTGCCTCTGCCTCTGCCTCTGCCTCTGCCTCTGCCTCTGCCTCTGCCTCCTGAATGATCCCAACTCTCCAGGACCCCTAGGACGATCGAGGGTTAAGGGAAGGAGAGTTGATTGAGGGAGGTTGAGGGATTGAGGGGAGGAGGGTTGATGAGTTGAGGGAGGGATTGAGGGAGGTTGAGGGGTTGAGGGGAGGAGGGTTGATGAGTTGAGAGAGGGATTGAGGGAGGTTGAGGGGTTGAGGGGAGGAAAGAGGGGAGGTTGATGATTTGAGGGGAGGAAAGGAGGAAGGTTGAGGGAGTGAAGGAGAAATGTTGAGGGGCTCAGGGGAGAAAATGAGGGAGTTGAAGAGTTGAGGAGAGGAGAGGAGGGAAGTTGAAGTGAGGAGAGGGGTTGAGGAGAGGAGATGAGGGAGGTTGAGGGGTTGAGCAAAGGAAAGGAGGGATGTTGAGGAAGTGAAGGAAGTTGAGGGATTGAGGAGTTTGAGGAAGTGAAGGAAGAAGATTGAGGGAGCAAAGGAGTGAGGTTGGCGGGACTGAGGGAAAGAGTTAAAGGAGAAAGGTTAAGGGGTTGAGGAATTTTGTAAAGGAGGTTGAGGTATTGAGGGAATTATTGAGGGAGGGTGAGGAAATTGGGGAGTGAAGGAGGAGGGGCGGGGAAGATGAGGAACTAAAGGAGGTAGGTTGAGGAACTGAGGGAGTGAAAGATCCCAATCACCAGGAAAGCCTGTGAGGATTGAGGGTTGAGGGTTGAGGAGGGTTGATGAGTTGAGGGAAGTAAGGGAGGTGTGTTCAGAGATTGAGGAGTTAAAGGATAAGGGTTGAGTGATCTTGGGGTTAAAGGAGAAAGATTGAGGGATTGAGGGAGTCTAGAAGGAGGGTCGAGATATTGAGTGATTGAAGGAGGGAGGTTGAGGAATTGCAGTGGCAAAGGAGGGCTGAGGGATTCAGGGAGTATAGGAGTAAGATTAAGGGATTAAGGGAGTAAAGGAGGAAGATTTAGAAAGCAAGGAAGGATTGACGATGTGAAGGATTACACAAAGGATGCAGAGACTGAAGGATCGAAGGCTTAACTGACTAATCAAAGAAGCTCAAGTATTAAGAAGGATCAAGAAGTCAAAAGACTGAAGGAAACCCGAGAAAGTCAATCAATTCGAAAGAGAAGATGTTTCTTTGCAAAAGGGGAGGGATGGCGAAAACCACGCACGGAAGAGGAGGCTATATGTGGGAAATCTACGGGGACTTGTTGCCAGTTTTCATTTCACCATTTGGTCAACCGGATTATTGCCGTCGCTATATTCACAATGATTTCATTTTCGATAACTTAAGTTCAATAACAATAATTCTAATGATAGCTTGTACAATTTCGTTTCAATTTGGATGTATTTTCAAAACCCTAAGAAATAGTTGGCAGTAACTATTTTGATTTAATCCAAGTTAAGCTAACTTCTATCTAAATCTGATCTAAGCTTACCTAACCTAACCAAACCTAACAACATAACCTAACCTATCTCAACCTAACCTAGCTTAACCAAACCTAATCTATCCAAACCTAACCTGACCTAAACCTAATTTTACCTAACCTAACTTTACCTAACCTAACCTAACCTAACCTGACCTAAACCTAACTTTACCTAACCTAACTTTACCTAACCTAACCTAACCTAACCTAACTTAAACCTAACCTAAATCTAACCTAACTTTACCTTACTAAAGCCCTCAAAAAAGAAAAATAAACATCAGAAAATAATGGCAGAATCTGCGAGGTCTCTCACGTTGTGCGTATATATCCTTGTTGCCCCCAAGTTGCTTAACGTCCAAGGCTTGGATTTGCTTGGGCAGTTTATACATTCTCAGGCAAATACAATTTTGGTATTTTAAGTAAGGATAATACAAGACAATATTAAACAAAATGTCTGGCGAACGTATATCAAAGGTAAACACAAGAAGCAATGCAGTTGAACCTTCAGATGAAGGTGATTCAACAAGAATGTCAGTGAGAATATTCAGCGAAAAAAATACAATATATATCAAACTTATGGAGAGTGATGCTCTATCGTTCAACTGAATAAAATTGAGTGTTGTAGTATGATAAGAGCATAAAGACTTTACTTGCAAATGACTTAATTAGGATAGGGTTCAGAATTCTATAATAATTTTGCATAATGATGATTTTATAATAATTTTGTATAACAATAATTTTGCATAACACTGGGTTTTCTATTAGTACAACAAAATCAAAAAATCATGTAGTGTGACATTTTGGGGAAAGGAGCATTAATTACCATGTTCCTTGAAGATCATTGTAATGATTCAAAGAATTCTAGAGTCAAAAATGTATATTCTTAATTTCTTTCTAGCTCAGTTATAACACTTAATTTCTAGTTTAATTACGAGAACGTCCAACTTGGTTACATAATATAACCTTACATATATACAAAGAATATCTAATCTTGATATTTGTTTGAGTGACGTAGACTAACATTGTACCATATTTGTTTATACTTTGTGGGTTTTTTTCATGTAACAACGTAAATGTCACTTTTCACGTCGTGTCAGGAAGATGCCAGTTAAAACATCTGTCTGACAACAAAGCCTCAAAGGTTTAATCAGGACTACTGCATGTTAGACTTACATTCTTGCCTCAGTTACAGAACTGTAGTTCCTTTTATGCATAAGATCTGAGGTTTCATTTTTCTTTTCTTCAACTCTGTATCCTTCTTCCTTCTCTTCCTCCTCCTCCTCCTCGTTTTTTTCTTCTCCTTCTTCTTCCTCTTCTTTCTCCTTCTTCCTCCTCCTCCTCCTTCCCATTTTTCTCCTTCTTGTTCTTCCTCCTCTTTCTCTTTCTTCCTCTTTCTCCTCCTCCTCCTCCTTCCAATTTTTCTCATTCTTCTTCCTCTTCTTTCTCCTTCTTCCTACTCTCATCCTTTTTCTCTTTTTATTTTTCCTCTTCTTTCTCATTCTTCTTCCTCTTCTTTCTCCTTCTTCCTACTCTCATCCTTTTTCTCTTTTTATTTTTCCTCTTCTTTCTCCTCCATCTTCTTCCTCCTCTTTTTCTCTTTTATTTTTCCTAAGACTTCAATTCTCTCTTCATCCAACTCCGACTCTTTCTTCCTCTTCTTCTTCTTCTTCTTACTCCTCCATTTTCTCCCTTTTTCCACTCCAACTGCACCGGCTTCTTCCCCTTTCTCTTTCTTCTCTTTTCTCTTTCTCTCACTTTTCTCTTTCTTTCACTTTCTCCTCCTTTATCCTCTCTTTTACTATCGTCCATCCTATTTCTTGCTTTCCTCTTCTCTATTTTCTCCTCTTTTTTTTTTTTTTTCTGTTCTCGACCTCCTGCTGCTGCTGCTCCTCCTCCTCCTCCTCCTCCTCCTCTTCCTCTTCCTTTTTCTTCTTCTTCCACCTCTTTCTTCTCATTCTACTCTCTTTCCTCCTCTTATTTCTTCTCTCCCCTCTCCATATGCTCCTCCTCCTCTTTCTCCTCTTTCTTCTTCTTCTGTCCCTTTCTCTTCTTCCTATTCTCTTTCCTCCTCTTATTTCCCCTCCTCCTCCTCCTTTTTCCTCTTTCTCTTCCCCTTTCTCCTCTTCCTACTGTTTCTTTCTCTTCCTTCTCCTTCCCCTCTCCATCTCCTCCTAATCCTCCTAATCCTTTTTCTCCTTCCACCTCTTCCTCCTCCTCACACTGTCTTTCCTTCTCTTTCTTCTCCTCTTCTCTACCTCCTCCTACCTCTTCCCTCCTCTCTCTTCTCCTCCACCTCACTACCTCCTCCTCCTCCTCCTCCACCTCGTTTACCTTTCATTTTTCCCCCTCTCCTTCCTCTTCCTTTTAGCGCACCGAGAGTAAGACTCTAATTGGCTAGGCTTCTTCCATTACCAAAGAAACGCAAGTCAAAGAAATTAAATCGTTTTGCAGAAGAAATAATTAGAAAGAAAAGAGTATCACCAGGTAAGGAAGGTGTCCACTGATCTCGTATGTTGCTAGAAGGGGATTAACACAGATGAATCAGATGAATCAAACTGTCTGAATCTCTTTATGTTACTAGAAGGGGATTCTTATAGACGAATCAAATTGTCTGGGTCTATGCTACTAGAAGGGAACTCGCACAAATGAATCAATTTTTGTCTAGATCTCTTATGTTACTGAAGGGGATTCACAAAGATGAATCAAATTGTCTAGAAATTTTGTACTACTGAAGGAGATTCACACAAACGAATCAAATTGTTTGAATCTTTTATGTTACTAGAAGGGAACTCGCACAAATTAATCAATTTCTGTGTAGATTTCTTATGAAGAGGATTCACACAGACGAATCTAGTCTAGATCTTTTATACTACCGAAGGAGAATCATGCAGGCGAATCAAACTGTCTGAATCTCTTATGTTACTAGAAGGGAACGCTTACACACGAATCAAATTGTCTGACGGCAGGAAAAGCACCGTCTGGTTAGGAAGGGAGTCACTGCAATAAGAAGGACCTTTTCATTACTTAACCGATGCTACGAGACGAATAAAATCACATGACGACATTCCGAATAAAAGATAAAGTACTACCAGGTACGAAAGCATTTGACCAGAGAATTATTCGCGTTCTGAATGAATAATATTTTTTTCAGAATTGAAGTTAAAAGAATAATAAATAACGGTTAGTGGATATAACTAGTAGAACAGCATGGAAATAGATGAAATTAATAAAAAATTAATTCTAATTAGATGAAACAACACGGAAATAGGTGATCAGAGAATAATTCGCGTTCCGAATTAATCAGAATTTTTTTCAGAATTAAAGTTAAAATAATAATAAACAATAGTTAGTAGAACAGCACGGTAATGAATCAATCAAATTAGTAAAATAAATAATTCTAATTAGATGAAATAACATGGAAGTAGTTGATCAGCATAAATTAGAATTATTTCAAAATTAAGATAAAATTGAAAAATAATAAAGAAATAGTCAGTGAATGTGACTGTTAGAACAGCATGATAATATAATTAATTGAATTAATAATCACTTCATTTTAATTAGATTGTCATACACAATACGCTGAAACACAAAACATAAAAACTGTCATGCAAATTAAAATAGATTACGAAAGAATATTAGATTTCTCATAAATGACATTGTTTTAAAAGAATATGTGTAAAAATGCGTCTACTCTGTTGGTGAAATTGTAATCTAAATCACGGACTTGCTAGCACATACTCTCCCAGTCTTTCTAATTCGCGAATGTTCAGGAAAACGCGTCTTGCGTGTAACATTACTCTTACTTCTTATCATGTTTTGTCTGAAGCTATTTTTGTTTCATTTTATTTTATTCTGTTTTCTTTTTTATTCGTTTCTTTATTTCTTTATTCTTTTTTATCCTTTGTTTTATTTTCTCGTTTTGTTTTATTTTATTTTATAAATAATTTAAGCAAAATCAAGAATAATTCTCTGAAAATCCTTTGATAAGGGTATATTAACAAGAAAAAATATAGGTAAACAATAAATAGATTAATAAATGAGTAAATTAATAGATAAATAAAAATAAATTAAATAAAGTAAGATAATATAATAGAAAATAAAATAATCAGGCCAAAATAAAATAATATCAAACAAAATAGAACTAAACTAAATGTAACAAAATCAAATTAAATTTAATTAAATTAAAAAAGTAGAATAAAATAAAATGGAAAATAAAATAAAATAGAAAATTGGATAGAAAATAAGGAATAGATTAAAAAAACATTTATACGAAAAGAATGAGATTTCACGGGGGCAAAAGCCATCGAAGAAGTTTTCCCGAAGAACATCTACCATGAACCTTTGAAGACAAAAAAATAAACAAAACAAAAATTAATAAAAAATAATAAAAAATCAACAGGTACATCCGGATCGTATTACCCGTATCTCCCAACAGATGGCGTTAATAAACGCTCGATAGGAGGGTGAGGAAGAGTAGGTGGAGGTGGATGATCAGCCTCCCACACCATCCTCCCTCCCTCCCGATCCCTCCACCTAGACTCCAGACAACCACAACGCCATCTCATAGAGACGTTGTAACTTTTCTTCGAAGTTTGTGATGTCATCAAATCATAAACAAGATCAAAGACTCTTCAAACATTGCTAAGACTAAACATCGGCTTACGTGAATGAATATAACGACATTGTAGCCTTTTCTCTTCAATGCTTGGAATGTTATCTAATCGTAAACAGGATCAAATACTCTTTCAGTATTGCTAAGACTTAACAGCAACTAAAGTGAGTGAATAGAAAGTCGAGTTCGTAGCAGTTTCGGAAAACAGAAACTTTGAATTACATGAAGATATCTCTGATTAAAGATCACCTGTTAGCGTCTGTGGACTTAGTAAATGATGAAACTCGAAATCACACACATGCACAGACATACACACACACACACACAAACACGCACAAACGTGCACATACACACACAAACGCGCACACACACATATATACATACATACACAAATATACAGACATATACACACACACATATACACTCACAAAAGTGCTCTTACACAAACGCGCATACACACATACACACACACATTATACATACATATATAAATACATACATACATACATACATACATACATACATACATACATACATACATACATACATACATACATACATACATACATACATACATACATACATACATACATACATACATACATACATGCATACATGCATACATGCATACATATATACATACATACATACATACATACATACATACATACATACATACATACATACATACATACATACATACATACATACATACACACATGCATACATACATACATACATACGAGACACACACATACACATACATATACACGCGCCATGCTCTTGTTGCCGTTAGCGTGATGCCCTGCCAACTTAGTGGAACCGAGATCGAGTCCAATTAGAGACTAAAAAATAAAATTTCTATAGTATGTTACTGCCTCCCTTCAGCAAGAGTTCGATGTCTGTGTGTGTGTGTGTGTGTGTGTGTGTGTGTGTGTGTGTGTGTGTGTGTGTGTGTGTGTGTGTGTGTGTGTGTGTGTGTGTGTGTGTGTGTGTGTGTGTGTGTGTGTGTGTGTGTGTGTGTGTGTGTGTGTGTGTGTGTGTGTGTGTGTGTGTATGTGTGTGTGTGTGTATTCACCTCGGATCTGCTGCAGTCTCTGTCGAGACAGCCAGACACCACCCTACGGCAGTGAGCTCAGAGCTCCTTATTAGCCGATCTCTGGGTAGGTCTGAGACCACTCACACACCACACACCGGGACAGCAAGGTCACAACTCCTTGACTAACGCCCCGTACCTACTCGCTGCTAGGTGAACAGGGGCTACACGTGAAAGGAGACAAACCCAACTTATCTCCCCCCGACCGGGGAATCGAACCCCGGTTCTCTGGCTTGTGAGGCCAGTGCTTTACCAATCCGCCACCGAGCCGTGTGTGTGTGTGTGTGTGTGTGTGTGTGTGTGTGTGTGTGTGTGTGTTGTGTGTGTGTGTGTGTGTGTGTGTGTGTGTGTGTGTGTGTGTGTGTGTGTGTGTGTGTGTGTGTGTGTGTGTGGCTGTGTGTGTGTGTGTGTGTGTGTGTGTGTGTGTGTGTGTGTGTGTGCGTGTGTGTGTGTGTGTGTGTGTGTGTGTGTGTGTGTGTGTGTGTGTGTGTGTGTGTGTGTGTGTGTGTGTGTTTATATACACTGACAGGCACATGACAGGAGGGGAGCGCGGCACGCCCCTGGCCGTATAGTTCCTGTCCTAGGTTAAGCTGCGGATAAATATATATGGTGTTTCAAAAAGTTGGACCTGATTTCAATGCAGTTTATTTCTTGACAGCTACATAGGACGATTATTTTAAAATTTATAAACGATTTAGTGGGCTATCAGCTTTTATTAACCATTTTATAAATGCTATATATATCCTCCACTGGCCGCAATCGTTTCATTCACGGGCTCTATGTCATATAGCTATTTCGAATTGCTTCATCTCGGTGTACTCTTTGGCACAAACCTTTTTTTTTTTTTCTACTTATTTACCTTTTTTATTTATTCGTCTGTTTATTCATTCATTTATTTATTCGTCTGTTTATTCATTCAGTTATTTATTCGTCTGTTTATTCATTCATTTGTTTATTCGTCTGTTTATTCATTCAGTTATTCGTTTATTAATCTATCTATCTATTGATCTCTTTATTTATTTATCAATGTATTCGTTCTCTCTATTCATATATCTAAATTTTCAGCTTGTTTTGATATTTATTTGATAACGTTTAAAAGTCAATAGAAGAAGAAACAACGGAAAAAGTAAAATAACAAAGAAAAAAGAAAAGGAGCAACGGCCAATATATACGGAAGTTGTGGATGTGCTGTGTCTTGCGACACCGCTTCTGACCCAGTGCAGTGGACAAGGTGCAGGGATGACCCGTCATCCAGGAGGTGCTAAGATAAGAGGGAGGGTGGAGGGGTGTGGAGTGTATTCAGGGATGGAATGGGTGGGAATGATTTTATGCCTTTTCCTTTTTGGCTACCTCCCTTGTAAGGGGGAAAAAGCCTTGGTATATGTATGTGTGTATGTATGTATCTATGTATGTATGCATGTATGTGTGGATATAAGTACGCATGTACATATGTATGTATGTATATACGTATTTATGTATGTATGTATGTATGTATGTATGTATGTATGTATGTATGTATGTGTTCACTGTATCGAATGGCATCCCTGAGGGCCCTAGAAGGACTTGGGCCGAAACGCCGGGTAATAAAGTTCCTCACTCATCTACTATTTACATTTCCTTGCATTCAAATTGGACAAATTTAGATTTAAGAAGGAAATAGGCTAGAATTGGCTTACCAATAGAGTGGTCAACGAATGGAATAGTCTTAGTAACAATATATCGAGTGCTGAAACTATCGGTTGTTTTAAGAAACTGTTAGACAACCTTATGGATGGGGATGACAGGTGGTCATGGACATGGAACTACCTAGTGTAGGCCTTATGGTCTCTTGCAGTCTCCTTCATTCTTGTGTTCTCATGTTCTTATGTTTGTCTAAGCCTATCTTCAGGGAACATGGGCTTTAATTGTTTATATCACCGCAATATGTTATCCTGCAACGTTTATAATTCATTCTCGTTGTAATATACTCTTTTGTAACACCCACAAGGGTAAACTGGCGAGTTTATGTTCAAAGTAGTAAAGAAAAGATAGAAAAGAAAAATGAACGATGAATTATTGCACAGTATGTCACTACATACTCCGCAGGCGCCTAGAAGCCTATTTCCATTAATTATCGTTCTTAATTATACTAACTTTTTACTCGTTTCTCTTTTTATCATATCTAACGACGGTAGATGACTCTTAGTTATTCTTGCTCCCTTAGTTCATATCGCAAATATGACAGTTTTGGATGTAACTAAGCTCTTCTGAGCGTTAGGACTTCAATTTTATGCAGTGAGGATAGGTTAGGTTAGGTCAGGTTAGGTCAGGTTAGGTTAGGTCAGGTTAAATAAGGTTGGGTTAGGTTAGGTTAGGTTAGGTTAGGTTAGGTTAGGTTAGGTTAGGTTAGGTTAGGTTAGGTTAGGTTAGGTTAGGTTAGGTTAGGTTAGGTTAGCTTAGGTTAGGTTAGGTTAGGTTAGGTTAGGTTAGGTTAGGTTAGGTTAGGTTAGGTTAGGTTAGGTTAGGTTAGGTTAGGTTAGGTTAGGTTAGGTTAGGTTAGGTTAGGTTAGGTTAGGTTAGATTAGGTTAGGTTAGGTTAGGTTAGTTAAGGGTAGGTGAGGCTAGGTTAGGGTAGGCTAGGTTAGGTTAGGTTAGGTTAGGTTACGTTAGGCTAGGGTAGGTGAGGTTAGGTTAGGGTAGGTGAGGTTAGGTTAGGTTAGGTTAGGTTAGGTTAGGTTAGGTTAGGTTAGGTTAGGTTAGGTTAGGTTAGGTTAGGGTAGGTGAGGTTAGGTGAGGTTAGGTGAGGTT
>NC_134807.1:1800226-1825226 GCF_046742065.1 Oratosquilla oratoria
TTTTTTTTTTTTTTTTTTTTTTTTTTTTTTTTTTTTTTTTTTTTTTTTTTTTGTCCGATAATGAGTCACTTTCTAGCATGGCCAGGACTGTCGGGAACCAACGGGAATCGAACTCACGACCAGCCCATGAGTTTGTCACGGTATCCACTGAGTTACCGCGCTGCCCATACGTATATATACATATACCAAAAGGTCTTTTCCCTTTACAAAGAAGACAGACGAATACACAATAAATCAGTTCCATATCCGTCCAAAATATTTTCCGTTATTCCTTCTCTTCTCAGCATCTCGTACGTGAAAGGTCATCTTTCAAAACCGCCTCACTACTCAGGTCATCCCTTCCTCCCGGCACATTGCTCAGCTCTGATGCAAAACAGCAAGACATATATGTGTATACATTAGAAAAACATAAATATTCTGTTCAGAGTTGAATAGCCCGTTTTCTATGATGACAAAAGTTACATACATTGGTATGTCCAACGTCAGACATTGTTATTATTCTAAGAAATAGAACCTTGACTGTAAGTTGAATCAAGTCATTTTACAACAAAAAAATACAATTTTGGATTCAGGAAGATGTTACAATATTGCGTTCAGAAATGGATGTAATTTCCCAAACTCAGGAACAATTCAATTTGCGAATCAAGATATACAGTCAGCAGACTAAACCTTTACTATAAAGTAACCCTATAGAGAACCACATAAACAAAAGTGGTTGTGTTAAAAATATTGGCACATCACAGCACGCTATACTGTACCAAGTTCTTCTGTCCCCGACGCTGCATCCTTCTTGGTTGACCTCACTACTCAGTCATGCCTTGATTGTCACGTTGTTCATTTCCCGATGTTGTATTAGGCCGTCTTCGTATGAAAAGTTCCTCTCCAATATCCATTTGCATCGAGTATCTCCAATACCCTTGACAACAGAGGCCATCTTTCACGTTTTTCTTAGGCTTTATTCCTCTTTTGTGATTTTTCTTCTTCAAGTTTTCCTATTCTATTCTAGATTTGTCCGTGCCTCAACATCTAGTTGTCTACCTCGAGACGACCCGGCATCGCCTGCGAAGGACCTCAATCTCGCATTGCTCTCTTGAGCACATGAATACAAATTGCACATTTATCTGTAATCCTTCTCTTCGTAGCTTACTCTCGAGTTCAGCAGTATTGCTTTAAAGTAAGGCAACATCTGCAGGGTACGTCGGAGGACTAATGGGGTTAAGATTGCCATAAAGCATTTTTGATAACGTGATTACGTCTTTGGCTGCAGTACTCAGGTTTTTTCCCCTTCTTGTTCTCTCTTCGTCTGACTTTCCACCGCTCCTACTCCCCCTCCCCACATACCCCCTCCCCCATTCCCCCACACCCTCCCCCTCCCCCTCTCCTCCCACTCAACATCCCCTTCTCTCTCTCTCCCTCCACCTCCCCATATCCCTCTTCCCTTCCCCCTCCTCCCCTCCCCCCTCCTCCCCTCCCTCTCCCCCTCCACTATCCCATTACCCCTCCCCTGCCCCTCCTCCCCCTCCTCCTCCCCCTCCCCCTCCCCTTCCTTTACCCCTCCTCTTTCCCCTTCCCTACCTCTCCCCTTCCCTCTACCTCTCCGCTCCCCCTCTCTCACCCCTCCCCTCTCCATTCCCACTTTCCCCTTCCCTGACACTCCCCTACTCTCCCTTCCTCCTCTCCCTCCCCTTCCTCTCCCCCTCTCCCCCCCTTTTTTCTCTTCTCCTTCCTTCTAGCTCACACACTCCTCTCCCCCTCTCCCTCCCGCCTCCCACTCCCCCTCTCCCCCCTCCCCTGGGTGTCAAAGAAACCTGGTGTTGTCTCCTCATCTCTGTTGTGTCTCCTCTGCGGCTGTTTCTGGTGATGCAGGTCGACGGTAACTCACGTCAAACGGAAATGTGCCTTCACGGGCGTCTTTTCAATCCTCTCTCTCTCTCTCTTCTCTCTCTCGCTCTCTCTCTCTCTCTCTCTCTCTCTCTCTCTCTCTCTCTCTCTCTCTCTCTCTCTCTCTCTCTCTCTCTCTCTCTCTCTCTCTCTCTCTCTCTCTCTCTCTCTCTCTCTCTCTCTCTCTCTCTCTCTCTCTCTCTCTATCTCTTCTCTCTCTCTCTCTCTCTCTCTCTCTCTCTCTCTCTCTCTCTCTCTCTCTCTCTCTCTCTCTCTCTCTCTCTCTCTCTCTCTCTCTCTCTCTCTCTCTCTCTCTCTCTCTCTCTCTCTCTCTCTCTCTCTCTCTCTCTGTGTGTGTGTGTGTGTGTGTGTGTGTGTCAATAGCCCTACCTCTTTTCTCGTCGCACTTTTTCTGTAGCTCTTTCTGCCTGTTCCTCCTTCTCTTCCTCTTCCTCCTCCTTCTCCTCCTCCTCCTCCTCCTTTTCCTACTTCTTTTTCTCTTCCCTCTTCTTAATGATCTTATTTATTTTTCGTATTTTTTAATCTTCTTTGTCTATAGCTCTTCCCGTTTACTTTTTATTTTCTTTTTTCCTAATCTTCCTTGTCGTGTGTAATTCTTTTTTAATCCTTTTCCAGACTTTTTTCCTTTTTATGTTTTTCGTTAGTCTATGATTCGCGGTTACCCGCCTTTCCAAACTCCTTTGCCCAATTTTTTTTTTTTTTTTTTTTTTTTTTTTTTTGCAAATTCTGGTGAGCCACATGAATCCTACCTCTTTTCAATTTTTTTCCTCTGGTTTGCAAATCCGCATGATTCCTCGTCGCTCTCCGTCGGACTCTTTGTGGGTTGGAATCTTTGGAATCTTTGACTTTGTATTTCGGCCCTCTCCTTTGCATCATCTACATCTGATTCGGGTTCTCTTCCGAACTCCCCTCCCCTCTCTAGGTGATGTTGACGTCTTCGGAAGCGTCCGATGGTCTCGTATTCGCTTGATTGTGGGTTCGAATCCCGCACTCCTCTCCGATTCCCAGCTGTGAATGTTACCTGCCCCCCCAGCAGTCCCTGAAACGCACACGTAGGGCATAAATGACTGCTTCGGCCGCAGCTACTCAGCGCCTCCTGGTGTATCATGCTTCTCAACTACTTCTTCTCTTCGTTAAAATCTTTCTTCGATTTGTCTACGTTTCTGTCTTCGGGTTTGTTTGTTTTTTCCTCCTATTTCATATTTGTTTTGTTTTGTTTTTTCATTTTGTTTCATTTTATGTCTTCTTCAGTTTTGTTTTTATCGCTCCCTCACTCCCATTTTCTTTCTTTTTAATTGTTTCGTTTTATTTTTTGTTTTAGATTTGTCATTCCATTCCCATACTCCTACGTCATTTTCTTTTTTTCTTTTTTCAATTTTGTTATTTTCACTCCCACACTCCCATTTTCTTTCTTTTTTATTGTTTTGTTTTATTTTTGTTTTAGATTTGTTATTTCATTTCCACACTACTACGTCATTTTCTTTTTTTCAATTTTGTTATTTTCACTCACTCCCATTTTCTCTTTTTATTGTTTCGTTTTGTTTTTTGTTTTTGTTTTTCACTCCCACACTCCTCCTACCTCCACTTTCTACCTCTTTCTCTCTTTTTGTTTTTATTATTTAATTTTCTTTTTCTTCGGTTTTATTATTGTCACTACCACACTCCTTATACTTTCTCTTTCTTTCTTCCTTTTTTGTTTTGTTTTTTATTTGTTTTTGTTTTTGTCATTCTCAGTCCTCCTATATCCTCTTTCTTTATTCCATTTTTTTCTTGTTTTTTATTTTTTTTAGTCAGAGTTAACGACGGGTGGAGAAGAGCAATTTTTCTCACTTTCTTTCTTATCAATATTCTCTTTGATCTTCTCCTTCCTTCCTTCCTTCCTTCCTCCTTCTTTGTCACATCCTCACTTCAATCTATTTCCTTCAATTTCATCATGAAACAGTTTGATAATTTTATTTATCTAAACACTTCTCAGAATTACATGATTACATGTCACATCATTATCTCTACTTACAGTCGAATTCGACAATAATATCAATCAATTCTTCAAAAGAAAATATTCTTTTTACGTAAATCCAACATGGTTCTCTGATTAAATAATAATTTCTGTTTCCCCAACTCTGCAGTACTTTTTAACTGCTTTATCTATTTATTTTAATTTTATTTTGTTTTATTTTATTTTATTTTATTTCATTTTATTTTATCTTATTTTATTTTATTTTATTTTATTTTATTTTATTTTATTTTATTTTATTTTATTTTATTTTATTTTATTTTATTTTATTTTATTTTATTTTATTTTATTTTATTTTATTTTATTTTATTTTATTTTATTCTATTTTATTTTATTTTATTTTATTCTATTTTCTGTCTTACTGGGCGTGAATACTTCCCCCAACGTTCAGTGACGTAATTATCTTTTTTCTTTTTTTTTTTTTACATTTCGAAATGTCAGCATCCGCCTTATGATATTTTTTTCTCGTTTCATTTAATTTTCCTTCCTCTCTTTTACTTTCTCATTCCTCTCTTCCCTCTTTTCTGCTCTCCCTTCCTCTCTTACTGTCTATCTCTGTCTATCTCTGTTTCTGTCATTGTTTCTTTCTGTCTGTCTCTGTCTCTCTGTCTCCTCTCTCTCTGTTACTCTGTCTCTCTGTGTCTCTCTCTGTCTCTCTCTCTCTCTCTCTCTCTCTCTCTCTCTCTCTCTCTCTCTCTCTCTCTCTCTCTCTCTGTCTCTCTGTATCTCTCTCTCTCTCTCCCTCTCCCTCTCCCTCTCCCTCTCTCTCTCTATCTCTCTATCTCAGGGCACTAACTGTTCTTCTTGACTGTGTTGCCTTCTACTTTTTGCTCTCTCTCCATCGGCCTCCCGAGCCTACTTGCCTTCTTCTTCTTTCCTTCCCGGACGTTCTGTATAGATTCTTCACTCCAAAAAAGCCCCACAGCGCTAATACATTGAGTCGTTTTTTTCTTTCTGTCTTTCTTTCTGTCTTCCTTCTTTCTTTTTGTGTGTCTTTGTTTTGTTTTTGTTTTTGTTTTGTTTTTGTCTTTTTTCTTTCCTATTTTCTTCATTCGTTCTTTCCTTTGTTTTTTTATTATTCTTTCTTTTTTCTATCTTTTATTTTCTCTTTTTCTATTCCTTTCGTTTTTACTTTCTTTACTCTTTTTTCTCTTTCTTTTTTCTTTCGTTCCTTTTTTACTTGTTTTTCTCTTTCTCTCTCTTTTCTTTGTCTCTTTGTTCCTTCGTCTCTTTCTTGTTTTCTTTTTCTCTTTATTTCTTTTTCTTTCTTTTTTCTTTCTTTTCTTCCTTTCTTGTTTTTCTTTTTTCTTTCTTTTTCTTTCTTTCTTTTCTTCTTTTTCTCTTTCTTTTTCTTTCTTTGTTTTTTCTTTCTTTTTCTTTATTTTCTCCTCTTTCCTTATTTTTTCTTTATTTCTTTTTTTCTTTCTTTTTTCTTTCTTTTTCTTTTCTATTTTCTTTTTCTTTTTTTTCTTCTTTCTCTCTTTCTTTCCTTCTTTCGTTCATTCTTCCTTTTTTTCTTTTTTCTTCTTTTATTCCGTTCCTTCTTTCGTTCATTCTTCCTTCTTTTTTTCGTTCCTTTTTGCTTTCCCTTCAAAGGCGTATTCATTATACTGAAATTTCATCTTGAAATAACAGTTTTGAGTGACATGTTTCTTTATCTTCGTGAAGTATTTCATTTTATTTCATTCACCTCTGCACATATTAAGGAGTAAATTAAGACTAAAATAAAATATAGAAAAGCAAATTTAACAAAGAAATGTGAAATAAACTTGAAAAAACAAATGCACAAGAATAATTCAGCACAATAAAATAAATCAAGATAAAATTAAGTCAAAATATACTTAACAAATTTTAAAAATATTAAGGAATTAGAACAAATGAAGCAAAATAAATCAAAACAAAGACGAAGAAATGCAACCCAAAACACACACAAAAAAGAAAACAAAAACAAAACAAAAAAGAAGAACAGAAAACAAAAACTATAAAAGATACAAAAAAGAAATTATTTGTAAAGCAACATTATGGGAGGAACATGACAAAATAAAGGTTAAATTCATTACGATTCAAACGCTGCTGCAAAGAAAAATCGAATTCAAAAGAGACTCTCCTTCAGCCAGGCAACGGGTACAATGACTCAAGTCTTTACCACCCCTATGGACCAGAGTTTTTTTGTTTTTGTTTTTTCCTCATCCCCATTAACAAGATGCTGTGATTCTGGTTACTACCTAGCTCATACTATCATTCAATCCATGTCGTCTATGCCACAGGGCCACCAAATCAGATTACAGTAATAATACATGTACTACAAAAGCTTCCATGTATTATGCTTTTATTCACGTCATGACATTTATAGATGTATTCTCATACTCACGGAGGTTTTATATATATATATATATATATATATATATATATATATATATATATATATATATATAATATATACATGTATATACTGTATATATATATATATATATATATATATATATATATTTATATATATATATGTTTGTGTCATGTGACATTTGGAAAAATACTCATCTGCTGGGATTCGAACCCTTGCCTAGGCGGCTTGCGTCTTATAAGACAAAGACCTTACCAATCACGCTATCTCGACCGTGAACTAAGTCGTTTCGTTTTGTAGGGTCGAGAGAGCGTGATTGGTAAGGTCTTTGTCTTAAAAGACGCAACCCGCCTAGGCAAGGGTTCGAATCCCAGCAGATGAGTTTATTTCCATATATATATATATATATATATATATATATATATATATATATATATATATATATATATATGCATGTATGTATGTATATGGAATTAGTATGCCTCTCGGTTGGGAATCAGGACACCTTTTATACAGAATCCACCACAGACCTGCATAAGACGGTGTGCACAAAAGCAGGCGTGAGATGTAAGCAACGTAACACTTTTTTTGTGAAGGACGCCAGAAAGTTTATTCTTAATTTCAAGCACCGGATCCTGAAAAAGCAACTCTTAATTAAATTAAATTGTCTTGCGCTGACCAAGAGGAAAACTTTAAATTTCTCTCCGTGCTGAAGGCTCGTTCTCTCACGGTCAAATGTTAAAAATAAAAAATAGATAAAAAAAAATTACATAGATTAATGAATAATATAAACAAAAATTTAATTGATAAATAGACAGATGAATAAATGAACAAAGAAGTTCGTAGATAAATAAATAAATTAATAAACAGTTGGATAAAAAAATAAGAATATAGATTCATTAATAAATGAATATGATAAAAGAATATATAAAGAAATGAATAAATAAATAAACAAATAAGTTCATGAATAAATGAATGAGTACATAGATTAATAGGTAAATGTATGAGTAAATAAACAAATAGATATGTTAATAGATAAAGAAATCAAAGTAAAATAGAAAGATAAATGAATAAATTATTAGAAATGAATAAATGAATGAGTACATAGATAAATAGGTAAATGTATGAGTAAATAAACAAATAGATATGTTAATAGATAAAGAAATCAAAGTAAAATAGAAAGATAAATGAATAAATTATTAGAAATGTAAGTAAGCGAATAAACAAATTAATAAATAGACGAACATATAAAAATAAATAAACAAATAAATAAACAATTGAATATATAAATAAGTAAATAAACTGTTAAATAATTGAATATATAATTAGATAAACAAATTAGAAAATAATTGAATATATGAATAAGTTGATAAACAAATAGACGAATAAGCAACTTCTGCAGTTCTGTAGCATAAAGTGTCTTCGTGGGCAACACCAAGTCTTCTATCCTTAGTTGGACAAAATCATGCGAGAGAGATTAAGTCACAAAGGCGGTCAAAAAGAGTCCTAAAGAGAGCAACGGGAAGGAGAGGATGTAGAGAACTACAGAATAAAGAGTACAAGGTAGACGTAAATACCATGACAAAATATGACAGTAAGTACAGTTAGTCAGATCATTTCATTTTATTATTTCTTTATGTTTGTTATCATTTTGTCTCGTTCTATATTGTTTTATGTTATTTCATTTTGTTTTGTTTTGTTTAATATTTTATTTTATTCTATTTCGTATTATCTATTTTATCTTATTCTATTTCATTCTATTTTATTCTATTCCATCTTGTTTCTTAGCTTTAATTATTCTACCCTGAAAAACAAACTGAAAAATCAAAACGAAAACTTGCTAAGTAAAACAAATACTACTAGTTTCTGAAAGACCTTGTATAGCACTTAATATCTGAAAACCATTTTACCATGCAATTTACTATTCCACACTAAAAAGGAAATTGCAAAGTGTTAATAAATACCATCCTGGTTCTTACTACCAATTGCTGAAAAGAATTTATAAAAAAAAAAAATCGAGATTATTTTACCATACAATTAACTATTAAAAAAAAGGGCACAAATACCAATTGCTGGAGACTATTTTACTACTCAATAAACTAATGTACACTAAAAATTAATTACAGAAAATGGGCAAAAATATCACTTTAGATGTTATTACCAATTTTCGAAAACCTTCGATGAAACAGGTAATTACCCAGCAGCCAGGAGCTAAGTGGAAAATTAACAAAGGATATTGCCTTCATCACAGAGGCAACAGCGCCTCATAGAGACGCGAGCTCGGCCAAGCCTCATTCCGAAATCGAGGCCGCGGACGACTCGGAACACAAACAGCTGGTGTGCTGCAGCGTGGAAATTCCTATACGTAATACATTGAAGCTCGCGTATTATGGCGTTCTGTTTGAGATTAGTAATTCTTTTTTTTAATAATTGATACTGAATCTTTTTTAACCCTTTTTTGAACCCTTTAGAGATGGATTAGTGATTATTAAAACTACCTAAACTGAATCTCTCTGCATTAATTTCAGTTATTGTTTTCGTGGGATTTTATATAAAGGAAGAGATAACAACTGGTAACTGTTTCATTAATAAACGCAGACGATAAGTCTGTGATTCATTCCAACGATATCTAAGAAAGACTTGAAGATTCCTAATCATTGAAATCTCAGCATCGCTGCCACGAGCCGGCACTCCAACTGTGTGTGTGTGTGTGTGTGTGTGTGTGTGTGTGTGTGTGTGTGTGTGTGTGTGTGTGTGTGTGTGTGTGTGTGTGTGTGTGTGTGTGTGTGTGTGTGTGTGTGTGTGTGTGTGTGTGTGTGTGTGTGTGTGTGTGTGTGTGTGTGTGTGTGTGTATGTGTGTGTGTGTGTGTGTGTGTGTGTGTGTGTGTGTGTGTGTGTGTGTGTGTGTGTGTGTGTGTGTGTGTGTGTGTGTGACTGTTCTTCATTCATTTAAACAGGCTTTCTTTAATTCCTCCTGTACGTCTTCTAAATTCAACATAAATCTTTCGTGAGATACGTTATGAAAAGCTTTCTTCAGATCCTGATTTGTGTACTTAGTCCACCATTCATCACTGCCAGGTATTCACAACGTCCCCGCTTGAATAGAAAAATAAATACAAAAAACAAAATTATGGCCTTCCTTTCTTCTATTCAAAGGATCATATCTTCCAAGATCTTCGTCTGTTCTTGATGTTTTGTTTATATTTTACAAGTTTCTGATATATCTGAGCCTACTGTCGTTTTCACGTGATTCGTGTCTTTATATGTTTTATTTCACTGCAACTTGTATCACCCCTACTTCTGTGTTCATTCAGTAATATTCTCCACTTAATAAGAACATAAGACTGGAGGAGAAAGTAAGAGAACATAAGGCCTACACTAGGCAGTTCCATGTCCCTTACTAACTGTCATCCCTATCCATAAACTTGTCTAATCTTCACTTAAAACAACCAATTGTTTCAACGCTAACTACATGGTTCCCAAGTCTATTCCATTCGTTAACCACTCAATTGGTAAACCAGGTTTTGCCAATTCTCTTCTTAAACTTGAGTTTGCCCAATCTGAATTTATTACTATCAGTCCTGCCCTGCTGTCTTAATATGATGACCTTGCCTGCATCACCCTTATCAAAGCCCAATGGTCATCAATTATCTCAGTATCTTATTCTTAACATTCAGGGTTTTTTCTAATGTAATCGTAAAATACCCTGGGACCCGTTATACTTTTTTCAAATATTATTTCTAAACCAATCTTCTTTCTCATTTAGAGTCCAATGGAGAACACATCGCCTTTAAGATATTCGTTTCTAAAGACATTTCTTTAATCATAAGCGTCATCTTCATGAAGATCATAAACCTTAATCTCCCCTTATAAGTTTTATATTTTTTCACATGCGGTAGCCATTTGAATCTAGATTAATTTCAACCATATTTCATCCAGGTTTGCTTTCGTTAGGCATATTGTGTCTATTTTCTTAGACGAGAGCTGCATTTTCACGAATATCACAAACCTTACTCTTTCCCTAAACATTCTATGTTTTCTTCAAATAAAATAACCAATTGTATTTATTTCTATTTTGAATATGTTCATCTATATTCACTTCTGTCAAGCCTTTCACTATTCCTGTTTGTCTTAGTTGAGAAAGTTTGCGTCTCAAGTTATCTGAGTATATTGGGTTTAACACACTTATTGATATACCCTTTAATTCTTTGTGCTTTCTGACTTCATGGTTTTCTGTAGTAACTTTTTACTATCAATTCTTCTGCTACCTTGTATTTTGTTCAATATTACTATTTCTGTCTCTTTTTTTATTTCACTGCATATTACATTCTTACAATTTTACGCCTCGTCTTGATGTTGGATCCTTAATATTTCTTTACAACTTTGTGGTTTTGTTATTTCTTTTTACAAAAATCTCACCGTAGGGGTTATCAACCCTTTCCCCGTTTTCTACGTAACTCGAGAGTCCCCAGACCATCGACCCGTACCTCCATTAACCTGACACAGAATATAGAATGGTAATATATTAAGGCTAATTAAATATACAATGGCACCGTAATGTATGACAAATGGTTCAAATTGTAATGACTTTATTCATCAGTTAAGTATTGAAATGAAAATCAATGTACACTGATACTACAAACGGAGATTTAAATGTTGTAATATTTCGCTTCTTTTATTGTGTGGCGTTTCGAGTGGTAATATTGAACATACATACTTGGTTCGAATCCTGCCCAGGGCCGAAATTATTTCGGTACCGCTGCGCTTCGGGTCGTTACTCTGACTCTCGTGGGCGGGGAGTTGGGTGTGTGTGTGTGTGTGTGTAAGGTCATAGCATTACCCATAGATCGGACCTACGAGCTCTGAGCTCTCTTCCGGGAGGGGAATAGCTGTCGATCACGAGTCCAACACGTAATACAAAGACCAAGTGAATACATACGCACAGTCGCCAATGTCATATCTAGTTTCTGAGTAGGCTAAAACTAAGTAAGGAGTTACGTTATGTACATTTATACAACAAAGTAATGAGGATTTTTTTTTCGATTTCTCGAAAAATTGTAAAAATGACTTATGCACTTTCTTTATGATGAGGTCAATATGAGGTACAACATACGACAAGACAGCGATGTGAGATTGTTCATAAGGATAGAAACGCTGGTATATACAACGCATAGCAACAAAAACAACAACAGAAATAACCTAAGTTGTTATGCTCCACCCTTTTTCATTTTTTCAGTCCTAAAAAAAAAAAAAAAAAAAGTCATTTTTGGTTTAGTCGCTGGAAGCTGCCTCTTAATATGCTCCACCCTTTTTCATTTTTCATTCCTAAAAAAAAAAAAAGTCATTTTTGGTTTAGACGCTGGAAGTTGCCTCTTAATATTCTTCCGATCTCTTCTAATGTCTTCGTCCCCGGATTTATTTCCTCTCTTCTATGGCGTATTAATGTAAGGTTATGGGCTTTATCATCACTATTTATAGAGGTGATTTTGTCGACTTCGGAGCATTGAAAGATGACCTTATCGACAATTATTACTATTTGCTCTCTCTTCGGGAGATCGATCCCCCTCTCCACCTCCCTCCCTCACTCACTCACTCCCTCACTCCCTCCCTCCCTCCCTCACTCACTCACTCACTCACTCACTCACTCACTCACTCACTCACTCCTGTCCGTCTACCATAATCGCAAATTTCAGATCTAGTATATGTTTGTGATTCAACATCACGGTCTTGGGTAACGTGTTGGACTCGTGATCGACTGCTGTTACTCTCCTAGATTAGGGTTCATATATGACCCAATCTAAGGTTAATGCTGCGACCTTTTACACACACACACACACACACACATACACACACACACACACACACACACACACACACATATATATATATATATATATATATATACACATACATACGTATATACATACATACATTTACACACACATGTATACACGCACATGTACAAAAAAGACGTTGGCATAAATATTTTACATCATTTCTCCTTTATGGTAACTGACAAAATAGGATCATGACAGAAGATGACAGGATAGTACAACACCATTTTGTGACTTTGTGACTCAAAAATAACAATCCTTTACGTTGACACAGATTAGTTCGCAAATAGCAAAATCTGTAACACAAATCATCTCAGAGCTTTGTCTGGCCCGAACTTGTCTATTATCATGATGACGGTTGCAAGAAATTCGTCTTTGTACAAGACTTTGATCACCTGTAAACAACATCTAAGCAACGGCAATCTGATACGAGTTTGTATCTTTTACCTATCTCTTTTGTATCTTTGTATATCTGTACCTCTTTTGTACCCCTGTATCTCTTTCGTATCTCTGTATATATCTGTGTCTCATTTGTATCTCTCTTTTTATCTCTGTATCTCTTTTGAATCTCTCTTCGTATCCCTGTATCTCTTTTGTAGCTCCGTTTTTCTGTATCTCTTTTTTTTTCTCTTTTTCTGTATCTGTATCTTTTTGTATCTCTCTATATATATTGTATCTCTGTATCTCTGCATCTCTTTTGTTTCTCTGTGTCTCATTTGTATCTCTCTTTTTATCTCTGTATCTCTTTTGAATCTCTCTTCGTATCTCTGTATCTCTTTTGTATCTCCGTTTTTCTGTATCTGTATCTTTTTGTATCTCTCTGTATATATTGTATCTGTATCTCTGCATCTCTTTTGTATCTCTGTATCTCTTTTGTATCTCTGTTTTTCTCTGTGTCTCTTTTTATCTCTATATTTCTGTATCTCTGTATCTTTTTTGTATCTCTATATATGTTGTACCTTTGTATCTCTGCATCTCTTGTGTATCTCTTTGTATCTCTGTATCTCCTTTGTATATCTCATTGTATCTCTGCATGTCTTTTGTATCTCTCTTTGTATCTCTGTGTCTCTTTTGTATCCCTCTTTATATCTCTGTATCTCTTTTGTATCTCTTTTTGTATCTCTGTATCTCTTTTGTATATCTTCTTGTATCTCTACATATCTCTTGTATCTCTCTTTGTATCTCTGTGTCTCTTTTGTATCCCTCTTTACATCTGTATCTCTTTTGTATCTCTTTTTGTATCTCTGTATCTCTTTTGTATCTATATGTATATATTGTATCTCTCTTTGTATGTCTGCATCTCTTTTGTATCTCTCTTTGTATCTCTGCATCTCTTTTATATCTCTTTTTGTATCTCTGTATCTCTTTTGTATCTATATACTGTATATATTGTATCTCTCTTTGTATTTCTGAATCTCTTTAGTATCTCTCTTTGTATCTCTGTTCCTTTTTTGTATATCTTTGTATCTCTGTATCTCTCTTGTATATATCATTGTATCTCTGCATCTCTTTTTATCTCTTTGTACCCCTGTATCTCTTTTGTATCTTTTTATCACTCAACCATTTTCTGCGTTGCGTCAAATATAATTATTTTCGCTTAATCATAAAAGAATGAGTCGTGATAGAAAGGCGGTCTTATCACTATCATCTGGGGACGTCGCGGTAGTGGATAAAGTCGTCTGACGTCATTATATGACGTCATCATTCCGAATCGTCTGACGTCATCAAGGTGAATATCAATAAATGATGTCACCATTCCGAAGGGGTAACTTTAAACGCTCATGACACTTATTGTATATGAAAGTGTTCTTTTAATAGGATCAAATCACCTTTTCCATGTGGAATTGTTTTCTTAGCAGGATCAAATTGCCTTTGCTATTTGGAATTGTTATCTTTGTAGAACCAAATCGCTTTCTGTATGTAAATTCGTTTTCTTAATAGGACCAAAGCGCATTTCGTTAACCAAAATAAAAACCATAAAAGGATTCGCCATTTCGAAGAGTTTAATATCTAGTGTAACAAACACTTTTGTGATAAAGCGCCATCTAGTAAAGCAATGGCTCACAGCCTGTGATCCACGGGCCCCACAGAAGCCCACAATTTGGACCACAAGTCAATAACAAGTGGTAGTTAGTGGATGAATCACGATTAAATTCAGTGTTGAAAAGGGATCTCTTCAGTAGGACAAAGAACAGCAATTCATAAGTCAGGGGGATACTAGAGGAATGACTCAAAACCTGTGATCCACGGACCTCTTAGTGAACCACAGAATCCTACAAATTGGGCCACAAACCAATAACTAGTAGTAATTAGTGGATGTATTACGATTAAATTCAGTGTTGAAAAGGGATCTCTTCAGTAGGACAAAGAACAGCAATTCATAAGTTAGGGGGATACGAGAGCAATGACTCGCAACCTGTGATCCACGGACCTCTTAGTGAACCACAGAATCCCACAGTTTGGACCTCAAACCAATAACTAGTGTTAGTTAGTGGATGCATTACGATTAAATTCAGTGTTGAAAAGGGATCTCTTCAGTAGGACAAAGAACAGCAATTCATAAGTCAGGGGATTACTAGAGCAATGACTCGCAACCTGTGATCCACGGACCTCTTAGTGAACCGCAGAATCCCACAGTTTGGACCTCAAACCTAACTAGTGTTAGTTAGTGGATGCATTACGATTAAATTCAGTGTTGAAAAGGGATCTCTTCAGTAGGACAAAGAACAGCAATTCATAAGTCAGGGGGATACGAGAACAATGACTCACAACCTGTGATCCACGGATCTCTTTGTGAACCACAGAATCCCAAAAATTTAACCACTAACTAATAACTTGTGGTAGTTTAGTGGATGCATTACGATTAGATTCAGCGTTGAAAAGGTGTCTTTCCAGTAGAACAAAGAACAGCAATTCATACGTCAGGGGGGATACACGAAGACAACAGAGCTTCTTTACTGGAAGACAAAGACGCGCTGTCACCTCGGCAACAGCTCAAAGTCAGAGTTCAGAAACTAAGATATTTCATGATGAAATATATTTACTAAGGTAGAAATATACGCGAATTAACTCATTATATGTCAGGACAATCATGAACCCTAACTTTCACGATTGAAATTTCAAGTTTCACGGAATGATACCCTTCATCCACGAGAAGCTAAGATGAGATGGAAACAATCGGGTGACAGAGATGGGAGTGGCATAGAGGGGGGCGGGCCTGGGGGCGTGGCTTGGCTGACTATCACCTTTATAAGGGGAACAAGTATATGATATATAGATGGATAGATAGAAAGATAGACAGACTGATAGATAGATTGATAGACAGATAAATAAATAGGAAGAGAAAGAGGAAGAGAGAGATACATACATAAACACATACATACATACACGCATATATACATACATACATACATACATACATACATACATACATACATACATACATATGTACATACATACATACATATGTACATACATACATATGTACATACATATATACATATGTACATACATACATACATACATACAACATACAACATACATACATACATACATACATACATACATACATACATACATACATACATACATACATACATACATACATACATACATACATACATACATACATACATACAACATACATACATACATACATACATACATACATACATACATACATACATACATACATACATACATACATACATACATACATACATACATACAACATACATACATACATACATACATACATACATACATACATACATACATACATACATAGACAATTGTGAGCCATCGCTCTGTTATGTATTGCTCATACTTGTTCCAGACTCAGGCGTTCCAGGACATCGAAGAACACCCGAAGTCGATACAACTGGAATCGCACTAAGAAGGAGAGTTCGTGGATGCGTGAAATCAAAGAAAGAATGAAGAGACTTCATAGCCGGAGGATGGAACTAAGGGTCATGGCCTGGATTCAGCTGTGTTTGGGACGAAGGAAAAAAGAAAAAAAGAAATCAAAATATGAAATGGAATTTAAAAAGAAAAAGTCATTTCTTTTTTTTTTTTATCCGAAGAAGGAAGAAGGTAGAAGAAGACTTTTCGTCGTTTGGATTTGGTTGTGTCTGGGAAGAAGAAAAAAGAAAAATAAATCAAAATATAAAAAAAAAAAAAATTATTCAAAAAAAGGAAGAAAAAGACTTTTCGTCATTTAGCTTCGGTTGAGACAAAGACAAAGAAATAAGAAATTAAAATATAAAATAAAGAAAAAATACAATTATTCTTGGCTCCAAAGAAAGAAGAGGGAGTAAAAAAGAGAAAAAAGAAGAGACAGTGAGAGTGGAGGGGGAAAAGAGAAAGAGAGAGAAATAAAAATATATTAAAATGAAAAAGAGAAAAATTAAGAAATTGAAGGCTAAAAGATTCCTTTCGTTTTCTGTTTGATCCAAAGAACGGAAAGAGAGGGAGAAAGAGAAAAGAGAGGAGAGAAAAGGGATAAGGAGAGAGAAGAGGGAAGGGGAGAGACAAATTAAAGTTAATGTAGGTTAAATTATTCTTTTCGTCTTCTGTTTGGATCCAAAGAACGGAAAGAGAGGAAGAAAGAGGAAAGAGAAAAGAGAGAATGGATAAGGAGAGAGACGGTGGAAAGACACAAGAGAAAGAGAGAGAGAGAGAGAGAGAGAGAGAGAGAGAGAGAGAGAGAGAGAGAGAGAAAGAGAGAGAGAGAGAGAGAGAGAGAGAGAGAGAGAGAGAGAGAGAGAGAGAAAGAGAGAGAAAGAGAGAGAGAAAGAGAGAGAGAGAGAGAGAGAGAGAGAAAGAGAGAGAAAGAGAGAGAAAGAGAGAGAGAGAGAGAGAGAGAGAGAGAGAGAGAGAGAGAGAGAGAGAGAGAGAGAGAGAGAGAGAGAGAGAGAGAGAGAGAGAAGGGAACACAGAGGAGATAGGAAAGGAAGAAAGCATATTGATAAATAAATAGGATAAAAGATAAACAAACAGACAGACCGACCAACAGGATGGCCAACAGACATACAGACAAATATAAGTGACCACTCTGCAAGTCAACCTGAGAGCCGGACAGCCACTCAGACAGACAAACAGACAGCAAGGCAGTCAGACACAGACAGAAACAGACAGACAAAGACACACACCGACAGACACATACAGACAAAGACACAGACAGACACAGACAGGTTTATTAGATTTTTTATTTACACTATGAGACTTATGACACTTGGACAGGACATTCTGATGTCGACAGAACCCCCACTGCTTAAGCGTCACTAGTGCTTTGCTAAGCACAGCCTGAGGCAATAATGAGTGTCGAGGATCGATAGAGTAGGAAGATACTATCTATATAATGTAACAATCGTCAAAAACCTTCAATGGGGTTTGAGGCGTGTGCGTCTGACAAGCCAAGAAGACCACAAAGTCTTTGTGATACAAGAGTACAACTGTACAATTGTACAATAGTACAATAGTATCGTATATAGGACTTTCTTTGTCTCCATTCATCCTCCTAACATGTAGTCCAGCACAGACACAGACAGACGCACGTAGACACTAACAGATACAAAGACAAAGATACTAGTAGATACATCTAAACACAGACAGATACAGAAAGATACAGAAAAAACGAGCAGAAAGACACAGAGAAAGAGAGAAAGAGAGAGAGAGAGAGAGAGAAAGAGAGAAAGAGATAGAGAAAGAGAGAGAGAAAGAGAGAGAACTATAGTTAAAGTAAATATAAAAGTGTGAGAGTGTAATAAGTAGAATGAGATAGACTGAGTAATGAACAACTTTAAACAGAAAAATAATTATACATACAAACGTCTGTGTCTCAGTTATTCTCAGGTTTAAGAAGGAAATAGGCAAAAACTTGTTTTTCAACAGAGTCGTTAACGAGTGGAATAGACTTAGTAACCACGTAGTTAGTGAGTGGTGAAACTATCGGTTGTTTTTAAGAGAAGATGAGATAATTTCATAGATGAGGATAAAAAGTGATAGGAACATGGAACTACCTAGTGTAGGCCTTATGGTCCCTTGCGGTCTCCTCCATTCTTATGTTCTTAACATTTGTGTTCTCTTATGGATCATCAAATGCAAGCAAAGGTTAGGAAGGACATGCAGATGACCATGAAATCCAGAACAGAAGAACATAAGAATGAAGAAGACTGCAAGAGACCATAAGGCCTGCACTAGGCAGTTCCATGTCTATTACCACCTGTCATCCCCATCCATAAAGTTGTCTAACCTTTCCTTAAAACAACCGATAGTTTAAGCGCTGACTACCTGGTTACTAATTCTGTTCCATTCGTTGACCATCCAATTAGTAAACCAAATCTTACCTATTTCCTTCTTCAATATAAATTTGTCCAGTTTAAATACATTACTGCGATTCCTACCCTGTTGTCTTAGTATGATGACCTTGTTTGCGTCACCCTTGTTAAAGCCTTTGATTTACTTAAACACCAAACCTATGGGGCTTGAAGAACCAGTGATTAGTGGGCTCCTATGAGGCCCTTCACACGAGGGCCGCCAAAGACGCGCCACAGATGCCTGTCTTTGCATTAATTCGAAATGTAAATTCTCAAACGCGCCCGGCCCGCCACCTTTGGTGTTGTGGCCAATTTAGGGTCACGAAGGTTGTGATGAGGAGTCTCATACGCCAGGAGACGCTGAATACCTGCTGCCGAAGCCGTCACCTTGACCCTATGTGCTTTGGGGACTCTTGGGGTCAGGTGGCGAACATTTACTGCTCAGAATCGAACAGGCGTGCGGGATTCGAATCCACTACTAAAGGAGTGCGAGACCAGCACGCTTCCGATGACACCACCAAGGGCGTAGTAGGAAAGGGTCTTAGGTTTGCTTCACACGCATCGACTTTCCGCCGTGCGCCGTCTGCGACACGACGTCGTGCTCTCAAATAACCATGTGTCGTGGTCGTGACGTGTGAAAGCGTCCATAGAAAGCCATGGTTTCTTGAGAGCACGACGTCGTGTCGTGGACAGCGCACGGCAAAAAGTCGATATCCGTGAAGGCGTCCATAGGTAACCATGTTTACTTGAGAACCGGAAGACCCATATCGAAGAGATTCTTCGGCAAGAACCTGAGGAACTGGAGAGTCAATATCGAAGAGATTCTTCGGTAAGAACCGGAGGACCAATATCGAAGATATTCTTCGTCAAGAATTGAACGACTCGTATCGAGGAGATTCTGCGGCAAGAACCAAAAGACTCGTATCAAAGAGGCTCTTCAGCAGGAACCAAAGGACCTATATCGAAGAGGCTCTTCAGCAAGAACCGAAGGACTCGTACCGAAGAGGTTCTTCAGCAAGATCCGAAGGACCCATATCGAAGAGATTCTTCAGCAAAAACCGAAAGACCTATATCGAAGAGATTCTTCAGCAAGAACCGAAGGACTCCTACCAAAGAGGCTCTTCAACAAGATCCGAAGGACCCATATCAAAGAGATTCTTCAGCAAGAACCGAAGAGGCTCTTCAACAAGATCCCAAGGACCCATATCGAAGAGACTCTTCAGCAAGAACCGGAGGACCTGTATCGAGGAGATTCTTCGACAAGAACCAGAGGACCGAAGAAGCTCTTCAGCAAGAACCAGAAGACCCATACCGAAGAGATTCTTCGACAAGAACCAGAGGACCGAAGAAGCTCTTCAGCAAGAACCAGAAGACCCATACCGAAGAGATTCTTCGACAAGAACCAGAGGACCGAAGAAGCTCTTGAGCAAGAACCAGAAGACCGATACCGAAGAGTCTCCCGCTCTAATCGCGTAAGCAGCCCACTCCTGAAGACCCGTCCGCTCTCAGGGATCACGGGGTCTCTTGGAAACAGGGCCTTCGATGGCCTCATTAATTCTCCATCGTCCCTCTGATCCATCCCTCAAGCCCTCTGTCGCCATCTCCATCACCTTCTCTCCAACCTCCTCTCATGGTCTGGTGCTTCTCCATCGCCATTCATTCTCTCTCTCTCTCTCTCATTCTCTCTCTCTCTCTCTCTCTCTCTTCTCTCTCTCTCTCTCTCTCTTCTCTCTCTCTCTCTCTCTCTCTCTCTCTCTCTCTCTCTCTCTCATTCTCTCTCTCTCTCTCTCTCTCTCTTCTCTCTCTCTCTCTCTCTCTTCTCTTCTCTTCTCTTCTCTTAGGTGCTCATGTATACATTCTTGTTCTTTATCGGTCTACTGTCAGTATGCATTCACAATTCTTCTTCTGTGTTTTTTTTTTCGCCTTTTTTTCCTTCTTCGTGCTCTTTGCTCCCTCGCCTCAGTGTAACTTAAGTTGGATGCATAACGCTCGCATGACCCTCACGTCCGCAAGATCTTGCTTCATTTTCACTTTCTTCTTCTTTCACTGCTGAACCAAAATTTTCGTTTGTCTTTTTTGATCTAAAAATCTATTCTCTTTTAGATCTCCCATCAATTTTTTTCACTCAGTTTTTCTTATATACTAAGAAGTTTTACACTGCAAAGCACTACCCTACAGTATATTTATGTTATCTCTCATTTTTGTATATTGTTTTATTATTCTTTGCTAAATAATTTTGACTTTTTTCTTCATTATTTTTAAAGAGGGTCTCCTGGGTCTAAGTATCAAGGTATTATATTTTCTTCGACCAATCACTTTTTTTTTAACTCTCTCTCTCTCTCTCTCTCTCTCTCTCTCTCTCTCTCTCTCTCTCTCTCTCTCTCTCTCTCTCTCTCTCTCTCTCTCTCTCTCTCTCTCTCTCTCTCTCTCTCTCTCTCTCTCTCTCTCTCTCTCTCTCTCTCTCTCTCTCTCTCTCTCTCTCTCTCTCTCTCTCTCTCTCTCTCTCTCTCTCTCCTCTCTCTCCTCTCTCTCTCTCCTCTCCTCTCTCTCTCTCCTCTCCTCTCTCTCTCTCTCTCCTCTCTCTCTCTCTCTCTCTCCTCTCTCTCTCTCTCCTCTCTCTCTCTCTCTCTCTCTCTCTCTCTCTCTCTCTCTCTCTCTCTCTCTCTCTCTCTCTCTCTCTCTCTCTCTCTCTCTCTCTCTCTCTCTCTCTTTCTACCATTTTGATGCGATATAACAGAACCGAAACACTAAGGACTCCCTTCTTTACTTCATTCTGGAGGTGCAACCCCGGTGGGCTGTCACTCGTTCTTTAGATTGGACCCAAGGCTCTATCAACCTTGATTCTATTACCTCCACCTTTTCACGTAAGAGTAGCCGAGTACCGGTGACTGATCCCTTACTCCTACGTCCAACAAGCAGGTGACTAAGAAAAAATCTCACTTTACAAACAAAGGATTACAAAGGCGGAGCATGCCGACAGGAGACCTTTTGATCCATATCTAGGTCGGATGCCAAAAAAAAAACAAAAAAAAATCATATTAATAATAAATAAAAACTATAATAATGTAAATAACAAATAAAATACATAAATAAATGCATAGGTATAGTTGAATAACAAACAAACAGGTAAATAGTAAATGATAATAAATTGACATATAACTAATATTAAATGAAAATCAGACAGACAAATTATAACAAAACAAAAACAAATAATATCAAAGTTTCTTCTCAGAGAAAGACCTTTGGGAACGCCGAAGGATCATTGCCAGATACTCCTGCGAAGATCCAAGTTTCAAGTTAGTAAAACTTACATACATATATATACCAAGGGCTTTTTCCCCCCTTACAAGGGGGTAGCCAAAGTCAAAAGACATAAATCCACTCCCAGACATTTCATCCCCATATACTCCACCTCCATCTACCCCTCCCTCCCTTCCTCCCTCTTCTCTTGGCTCCTCCTGGATGAAGGATCATCCTTGCATCTCGCCCACTGATCTAAGTCAGAAGCAATCCAGTCACTAAAACTTGAGGCAACAATAATCATTATCATTTAAATACTGAGAATCAATGACAACCACACACTGCTAGCCGTTGCGGATACAACACTGACCTCTCTGACCTCTACGTCAACAGTCTAAGGTCACAGCCAAGGACAGAAGCGCTGGTTAATACAAACAAGATACTAATACACCCCAATACAAAGCAGTGATGCATTATGATTTGCAGAATTTTTTTGTTTGAATTCTCGGGAGCAATATTCCCTATTCCATACCGTTATCGTATCCGTTTGTTTTGATCTATGATTTTCTAAGTTTCTGTGTATTATCTGAGTCCTCTCAATTGATGTTCCTTTTCTAACGGTCTTATTGTATCTCTTCATCGCAAAATATACTTTCCAAGTCTCTGTGCAGTGATGAAGACTTCACACTCACCAAAACACAAAGACATACAAAGTAAGGGTATATCACCAAGTTGATGGTCTGAGTTCTTCGATATTCAATTAAAAAATACATTCTAAATTGATCACTCTTTATTCATAATTCTTTAACTTTAGTTTCCTCTAACAGTACCCAATGTTATAACAATATCTCGATTTTAACTTAATATAACATTCAAATAATCCCGACAGTTCCTCGGCTCAGCAAGGCCCCGGTTCGAGTCCCGAGGCAACTGTCGGGATCATTTGAGTTGCCTTATTATGCACCTTAAGGACTCTTGGGGCAGGTAACAGTAACTACTGGGGAAAGGAGAAGAGTGCGGGATTCGTGCCCACAAGTAAGCGAATGCGAAATCAGCACGCGTCCCAAAACAGTCTTGGCGTTGTGGATTCTCGAACTTTCTTCGTAGGCACCAGTTCGAGTTGATCTCGAAAACTTCGAGTAAACGTTGAGGTCGGCGGTTCTTTGTCTTCGGGGAGTTTCCGAAGTTGAAGGTCGCCCTGATTTTTTTTTTTTTTTCTTTCTTTCTTTTCTTTTTCGTTTTATAATTTGTTTCTTCTTCTTATCTCTTTCTTTTTCTTTTTTCTTTTTATTCTTTTTTTCTTCTTTTTTTTCTTGAAGAACCTTTCAGATGCCACCAAGAGTTCGCATGATTCAAGTTTCGTTCCAAGAAGATTCAGAACCTTCTTCTCACGAATCTGAAATATAGTCAAGGTTTGCGATAAGTTATGTTCATACCTCTCCTCTATATGCTCTGGTGGCGTCAACGGAATCGTGCTGGTCTCGCATTCGCTTAGTTGTGGGTTCGAGTCCCGCACTCCTCTCCGATTCCCAACAGCGACTGCTACCTGCCCCAGCAGTCCAATTACATAGGACAGAGGTGACGGCTTCGGCCGCAGCAACTCAGTGCCTCCTGGCGTAGGCTCCTTACCTTCTATTTTCATCTATTATTCAAGATTACTCGTTTGTAAACGCATAACAGGAATTAGAAGAGTCATTTGTTGGGTAGTATATGGACCAATGGGTCCCCACGAAACTCTAGTGAAGCGAAGTGTTTTGTCAGTGGAATCACAAACCAAAAGCTAGTGGTCGTTAGTGGATGCTTAGTGACATAACTTAGTGTTGGAAACTGTTTTCCTGGAGGCTAAGGAACACTAATATACAAGAATGGATTAGAGCAACGTTTCTCAACCAGGGTTCGAACCCGGAACCCTAAGGTTCCGCAAATGGTCCCCAAGGGTTCCGCGAGAACAAGTGAGATAAGCTAATGCACTTTTGATTTTTTATCTAATTTCATATACGTAATATAATTAAACACGCACGACATATTCTTGGTTATTGTAACAATGTAGTATAGACATCATCCTATCTAACCTATTATTACGATGAAAATAAAATGAGAAAGATATGGTGTATGTTTTTATTTTATGCGCAGGTGTTCCTTGAGACATGCGATTTATTTTCAATCTTCCGAAAGGGTAGAAAGGTTGAGAAATGCTGGTTTAGAGCGTCGCAACTTACGGCGGTGGTCGAGGTGACAGTAGTTCAAACACTTCCACCAGCGAGTTGGACCAAAGGCATGATTCATTAAATTCTACTCTATAAAGTCCTATGTAAGGGGCATCGTCCTAGTCTTCTGGTAGGAGAAGTTCACGACGTTAAACCAAACCAATCAAAATAAATAATATTGTTTCTATAGGAAAAAATACGATCATTTTGAAATAAGAAGTTATACATGATCGCCAGTAAGAGTAAAGAATCTATATATGTCAATGACGTAATAGTCACTTTATCAGAAAGAGCAAATATTGACAACAAGTCAAGAAGACTAAGAACTGTTGATAAAAACGTCCAATTTGTTACAGAATTAAAAAAAAACAAGTGCAAATTGCTATCTATGAACAGTGAGCCATAAAATGAGTGGAAATATAGTCTTTTCCGTTCAAAGAAAATCCACAAATAAAGATTTTATTCTTCTTCATTACACAGAATAGAACAAAGAGGTTAAGACAAGAATAATGAGAAGATTCTTATGTGTGTTTCAGATGTATAACGAAGAATTTTCAAGACGTTATCTAAAATGCATTTCAAAGTTTTTTCCAAAGATCTTAGATATTCTAAGAATCTCCTAAGCACATTCAGAAAGAAAACTAGAAACATAAGCAATAGCGAGAAATGTTGATGATTATAACAAAACGAATGACATCTTTACCGTGTTTAATTCTAGAATCATGTTACATTTAGACGCGTTTCGTAAGAAATCAATCTTGCGAGTGTCTGGATTATCTAGCACAAAGGCAGACCTGCCTTGCAAAACCCGTGAGTAAACACAAAAATAATTAGAAGAATTGAAAGAACATTTATTTCAATACTGGCTCGTGTTAATGAATATAAACATTTTCCTAAGCGTGTCAATGAAGACAAAATTAATTAGATTTAGCAAAGAGAATGAGGAAGACCACGGAGGCTGCTCTTGTACAAAAATGTCAGAATAAACCATAGCATATATTTTCCTAAGCGCGTTAATTCAGGGAAAATTCATTAAGTTCTAGTAAAGAGAATGAGAAAGACAATAGAAACGACATTTGTACAAAAACATCAAAATAAACCATAGAGGCTTCGCTTGTCTACCAAAAGCTGAAAGTAAATTAGTT
>NC_134807.1:1827726-1837278 GCF_046742065.1 Oratosquilla oratoria
ACAGGTGATGGAACCATACCTACAGAGACCTTACGAACATCGACATCGAGGAAGGAGATCGAGGTCCTTACTCAATCGTCTCCTGGGGCACCAACTCTCGCAGGACCTGTCCAAGAAGTAGAAATAGGACCTGGAAAGTGGCCTGAAACCGACCAAAGAAGGATTGAGGTTCTGAAGGAAGATGGACTCGTTGTTTTGAGTGATCTGCACGAAATACTTCATACGACATTTAAAAGATTATAATAATAATCCAGCTCCCACGCAGTGGAAAGTGAGAAACCCTTGGAAGGGCAAATCCCTGTCAGTTGCGGAAATCCGCTCTTCTTTTTGGAGCGATTTTGGGTCGCCTCCCCGCCTGGCCAGGGCTGTTGGGAACCAACGCACGAGGCATGCACCGGTCCTGTGAATCGAACTCATGACTACCTGGTCATGAGTTCGACACGGTATCCACTGGACTACCGTGCGTCCCTACCAATCAAAAACTTTTGCCACAGGACTGGACTTGGTTTACCTCCCAACTACGAGGTCCCAGCGGCTCCAGCGTAAGGTAAAATCAGAGAAAACGTAGGGATTTATCAACAAATGTCAAACCCAAGCATTCCCAGTGATAGATGAAATTGAAGGAAAGACGAAAGGAATTTTGAAAAAAAAACGAACGGACCCTTTGACTTAAACGCAAGAAAAGACTCGATGACATGACACTCATCAGTGTGATTCTTATTGATTTTTTGATTTTTGATGTCAAAAAATTGACGAATTTCATCTTCATCCTTGAAATGTTCTAAATTATTTAAAAAAAAATTCTAAATTACCAAAAAAATGGTTCTAAATTATCGAAAAATGGCTTAAAAAAAGAAAAAGAAAATACAGGAATACAAAGGTGATAAGGAGCCTACACCAGGAGGCGCTGATCAGCTGCGGTCGAAACCATTACCTCTGCCCAATACGGTTTGGGGACTGTTGGGTGGTAGGTAACAGTCATTACTGACAATCAGAGAGGAGTACGGGACTCGAACCCACAACTAAGCGAATGCGAGACCAGCACGCTACCGATGACGCCACCACCAGTGATTACTAATTCTTTCTTATCTGCGGATCTTTACTGGAATCTCTAAAATTGTGAAATCTCCAATATTCAGAACAAAGATAGAAATTGAAAAATAATGATAATAATAATAGAAGGACCTCCTTGTATTCTGGTGTAATGGCACTTTTCCTCCGAATATACTAAATTCCCCAATTTTGAAGATTCTCAATAAAATAGAACTATATTTACATTGACGAGATAAACACCATGTGAGGACGGAGCCTCTGGGTCGTCTCTAGACAATCTCTCTCTCTCTCCTCACGAGTCCAGTCTTTCCTCCCCTCCTTCTCCCCTCCCCCACCAATCATCCCTCTCTCACTAACCTTACCCACCTCTCGGAATCCTCGTCCCTCTCCTCTCTACTCTCCTCCTCTTCTCCATCCTCTCTCTCCTTCCCTCTCTACTCTCTCGTCACCTCAAGTCTCTCCCTCAACTCGTCTCCCTCTCTTCTCTCTCATCTCCTCTCCTCTACTCTCATCCTCTCTCACTCTACTATCTCTATCTCTAGCTCTATCTACTATCTATCATCTCTCCTCCTCATCTATCTATAAAAAAATCTATCTCTCTATCTATCTATCTATCTATCTCTATCTATCTATCTATCTATCTATCTATCTATCTATCTATCTATCTATCTATCTATCTATCTGTCTATCTATCTATCTATCTCTATCTCTCTCGCAGGAGTCGGCTTTCGCCAAATGCGCAGTGAACCCGCCTAACCTTCCAGGGTTCCAGAACTTGGGTCCTGGAAGCCTCTGGGCCCTCTCGGGGGACTTTAAGGTGACCTCGATGTCCCCAGTGGACATACAGTTCGCGAGAGACTCGTGGTCCTTTGCACAGGAATCTGATTTTCTGTTTTTTCAAATCCTGCACTTGGTAGAACATATGTCTTTTTCATTTTTATTCCAGTGTTGTCCCTTTTTTTTTTTTTTGTTTTTTTTTTGTCTTCCCTCGATGGATGCATAATTCGCGTCTTCGGGCGGGGGCGAAGTCCGTTCCGCGCCGAGATCCACCCTTAGCGCTGGTCCTTGAGATGGCTCTCCGATCTTTGGAGTCGCACAGTCACACATGAAGAGGCCTTGAAGGCCATCGCGGTTTTACTGGAGTACGAGCGTGACTTAGATTTATTCTTATTTTTTGAGAATGTGATTTTCATTTTCCTGTTGTTGTTATTGTTTTGTTTCTTGTTATCGTATTGTCGTTGTTATTGTTTTCTTGTTATTGTTTGGCTGTTGTTTTGGTTTTGTTGTTGTTGTTTTATTGTTGTTGTTTTGTTGTTATCGTTTTGTTGAATAATGTTTTGTTTTTGTTATTGTTTTGTTTCTTGTTATTGTATTGTTGTTGTTATCGTTTTGTTATTATTATCGTTTTGTTATTGTTATTGTCTTGTTATTGTTATGGTTTTGTTTTTGTTATTGTTTTGTTATTGTTATGGTTTTGTTTTTGTTTTTGTTTTTGTTTTGTTGTTTTGTTTTTATAATTTTGTTATTGTTTTGTTGTTATTTTTGTTAATGTTATTGTTTTGTTATTGTTTTCTTGTTATAGTTTTGTTGTTGTTATCGTTTTGTTGTTGTTATTCTTTTGTTCTTATTATCGTCTTGTTCCTGTTATTGTTTTGTCGTTGTTATTATTTTCATAATATTATCGTATTTTGTTGTTTATGTTTTGTTTTTGGTTATTATTTTGTTGTTGTCATTGTTTTGTTGTTATAACTTTATTGTTCTCGGTTTCCTTTCTTCTCTTTTATTTATTTCATTTTAATAAATCATTGAATAACTTTAATTATTATTTTGTTACTGATGACTCGTTTTTATTAAATGAGTCCTTTAATCCATTGTGATTGATTAATTATTTTTATTGTTTTACCAGCGCTACCGTATTTTCGTGTTTTTGTTTTTTATAATTGTTACATTACTGTTATAAAATGTTTGTTGTTATTCTATCATTGTTATTACTTTATAAATTACTCGAATTTTCGTCGGATCTCGTCGTATCAATGTTAATCGAGTTTTATAAACAAATAATACATTTCATTACTGTAATTGTTTTTATTACTCGTGGCATTTTGTTAGCTGCATTTTTTTCTAGTATTTCTGTTTAATTAAAGTCTTTTTTTAAAACATGAGTACTGCTTTATTATTATTGCTTAATTATTTTCACCATTATTGTATATGTATATATAACATTATTATTACCATTATTGTATATGTATATATAACATTATTATTACCATTATTGTATATGTATATATAACAGATCATTATTTACCAGTATTGTATATGTATAATATATAACATTATCATTATACCCATTATTGTATATGTATAATAAAACATTATTATTACCATTATTGGTATATGTATAATATACCCACCATTGAATCATTACCATTATTGTATATGTATATATAACATTATCATTACCATTATTGTATATGTATATATAACATTATTATTACCATTATTGTATATGTATATATAACATTATCATTACCATTATTGTATATGTATATATAACATTATTATTACCATTATTGTATATGTATATATAACATTATCATTACCATTATTGTATATGTATATAATAACACATTATCATGTAAAATAATAACATTATTATCACCATTATTGTATATGTATATATAACATAATTATTATTAACATTATTGTATATGTATATATAACATTATTTTCACCATTATTGTATATGTATATATAACATAATTATTATTAACATTATTGTATATGTATATATAGTATAATATATATATAATTACATCCGATGATTTCGTGCTTAGGGCCACAGATAAGCCTGCTTCTGTTGTGGTTATTTAATCAAGGATAATAACAGCGAAATATTCATGTAGCGCATACAATTGTTCTTCTACAAGATCTCCTTTAGTCAAATAAATAATCAACATAGTGAGAAGATGAGAAAGTAACATCGTGTCATTTATCATCTCTGATCTCCTCAACATAACTACAAGGCTGGTTTAGAGTGATAGACAGATGAATTGATGTTTTATTTTTAAGTAAATCACAAAATGACGCATATCGGAGTAGATAATATCAATTAATTTAGAAATTCTGATTTTGTAATACCCCCGCTTCTATAGCTGAGAGACGTGTTTTACTACAATGATATTAGTAATATTGTTCCCCGAATTTTATTGTTTGTAAGTACATGAAACATCGTCCTCTCTCCCTCTGAGGCAAGTCGCTGATACAACACAGGTGACGTATATTCCGGACGACGGTAAATTATCGAAGCCTACATGATCTCGTTTTCGCATATCGGGTCCGGGGGGAGTTTCGTAGTCTCCCCTTATTTCTCCCCTCCAATCTCACCCAGCTGAACTGTTACCATCTCACCCTAACCATGCCCACCCAGCAGATCCTTAACAAATCGCATCCAGAGGGCAGAAGGTGAAACGACGTGCTTCGGCAAGCAGCCCGCCACTTGTTGTTCCTAACAACCTTTCTCGCCAGAATTTATAATTCACTGGGTAACCTGGGTTACCGTTGTCTTATTCAGTTCATCTGTGAGAGACGCTCTTCGTCTTATGAATAGATTATGGATTATGATCAAATCCAGCCCATGGGCATAAGTGACGTCCGTCTGTTGTCATTGTGTCAACAAAGGGTATCATAGGGTCAGAACCTGCTACGAACTGTATGCAGGGAAACGACGCTGACCACACGTGCGATCCGAGTTTCTTAAGAAGAAGGAGAAGAAGAAGAAGAAGAGGAAGAAGCAGAAGAGGAAGCAGAAGAAAAAGCAGAATAAGCAGACGAAGAAGAAGAAAAAGAGGAGGAAGAAGCAGAGGAAGAAGAAGAAGAAAAAGAAGAAGAAGCAGAAGAGGAAGCAGAAGAAAAAGCATAATAAGCAGAGGAAGAAGAAGAAAAAGAGGAGGAAGAAGCAGAGGAAGAAGAAAAGAAAAAGAGGAGGAAGAAGCAGAGGAAGAAGAAGAAAAAGAGGAGGAAGAAGCGGAGGAAGAAGAAGAAGGTGAGGAGTCTACGCCTGGAGACACATAGCTCCGGCAGAAGCCGTCACCTTTCCACTTCGGAGACTCGAAGTGTGAGTTCGTGAAGTCCGAAGACCTTGTAAAAGGTCGTGGAGGATACCCTGAGCCAGTTTTAAAGAGATACACGAGAAGGAGGCTTCCGGTTCGCAAACTCCTCGGATAATTAACTCGAAGAATGATTTTTCGAAAACGTTCCGAAGACCGTCTTCTTGGGAGATGGGTTCTTACGCCTCAGGAGTTACATTTCTGAAACGATTTTTTTTTTTTTTTTTTTTTGTCTTAGTAGGTGTTTCTGACACTCAAGTAAATGATAATGTACTCTGGTATTAGACTCTGTCAGTGAGATAATGAATACTCTCAGCCAGACTTAAAGGGATACACTTCGAAGGTTTCTTGGATTAGTTCGAAGACCGAGTTCGTAATATTGGAGAGGCAACCTCTCAGGGAGACACGCATTAGATAACCAAACCCCTCACCTTAAGATTCCTGCAAATCATACCATCTGGCAAGAACTCTTTTTACGTTACTCACCTGAAGATTCAGCAAATCAGACCTTCTGGGAGACGCTTTTACTCACCTGAAGATTCAGCAAATCAGACCTTCTGGGAGAAACCTTTTAAACACCCTTGACGATTCCAGCACATCACACCTCCCTCTGGGAAGACGATTTTGTAACTCACCTAAAACATTCCGCAAATCAGGACCTTGCTTCAAGGAGAAACGCTTTTACCACTCACCTGAAGATTCAGCAAATCAGTACCTTTTTTTTTACAGGGGCTAAGGCTTTTTTACCAACTCCACCCTGAAGAATTCAGAGCAAAATAAACCTATTCTGGGAGACGGCTTTTACTCACGCATAAGATTCACGCAAATCAGACAGACCTTCTGGGAGACACAAACGCTTTTATATTTAAAACCTCCACCTGAAGATTCAGCAAATCAGACCCTCTGGGAGACGCTTTTACTCACCTGAAGATTCAGCAAATCAGACCTTCTGGGAGACGATTTTACTTACCTGAAGATTCAGCAAATCATTTTAGGTATTCCTCGTGCACTAGTGGCGAAGCCAGAAGCGTGCTGGTCTCGCATTTGTTTAGTTGTGGGTACGAATCCCGCACTCCTCTCCGATTCCCTGTAGTGACTGTAAGTTATCTGCCCCAGCAATCAAAGCTCATAGGGTAAATGTGACGGCTTCGCCCGCAGGTAGACGCTTCCTTGCGTAGACACCCTGCGGACCACCTCTGACTGATTGAATCTTTATTTTTTTTTTTTTCTTCAGGTGGCTTAAAGTAGTTTCTGATTCTCAGTTACTTAAGGATAACACGAGTTCGAAGAGTTTCCTCTCAAAGTAGAGTACAGACCTCTTAGACCTCTTGAAAGGGACTATAAAGCTGAGAACGACCCGGGGATCGAAGCTTCTGGATATATAAGATATTAATCAGACGCAAGAAGATATCTTCGACCAGCTTTAAGGGCATAACTGCCAGTGTAGTTTATGCCTGGCAGACACTTCAGGCAATTACGTCGAAGAACAACTTCGAGAAGAAGAGTTCGAAGATCCTCCGAAGAGAAACATATTTCTGCGTCTCAGGAGGGAACGTTCCTCAACTCGACCTTCCTCCCTTCGTCCCTTCTTCTTCGGAACGTTTGTTTTCGCTCCCCTGGTCCGAAGTTTATTCACGGCAGTTTTCAATCTTCGTTAGCTTCGCTCAACTTCCTTGCTTCTTTACGAAATTTTGGCAAAAAAGAAAAATCGTTATTTATTCATGGATTCCGAGATTGTCTTCCTTCGTACCTCGGGTCTGTGAGATTTTTTTTTTTTTTTTTTTTTTGACACCTACTATCCTTCTCTGTCCCATTCTTCTTGTTGAGCTCAAAATACGCCAGTCCCGAAGACCAACGGCGTGTACCTGCATGTGGAGACTCCGCATGTGATGAACGTCAAAGAAAATCGTTTTTTATCGTGATTAGTTGACCCGCTTCGGAAGTCCAAGCACATAGGGCAAGGGTGGTGATATCGGCTACAACAAAGTGAATTCTGGCGTAGCGAGATTACTATTATTATTACCTTTTTACATCATCGTCATCGTCATTGTTATTGTCATTTTTATTGTTATTGTTGTTTTTGCTATTGTTTTTCTATTGTTTTGTTGTTGGTTTGTTGTTGGTTTGTTGTTGTTGTTGTTGGTTTGTTGAGTTGGTTTTATGTTGGGGGTGGGTTTGTTTTGTTGGGTTGTTGTTGGTGAAGCTTGTTGGGTTGTTGTTGGGTTGTTGTTGGGAGTTTGTTGTTTTGTTGTTGATTTTGTTTGTTGTTGTTGTTGTTGTTATTGTTGTTGGTTGTTGTTTGACGTTCGTTGTTGTGTTTCTGTTGTTGTTGTTTGTTGTTGTTGTTGTTGGTTCGTTAGTTTGTTGTTTGTTTGTTGTTGTTGTTGTTATGTTGTTGTATGTTGTTTGTTGTTGTTGTTGTTGTTGTTGTTGTTGATTTCCATTTAGCTAAGGCCGAGGTTCATAGTGAGATAAGTAAGTTTGTTTTCGACCCACAAGGAGGTAAGATGAGAAGGAGGGAGTGGAATGGGTGTGAGTGGAATGGGTGTGAGTGGAATGGGTGGGAGTGGAATGGGTGTGAGTGGAATGGGTGGGAGTGGAATGGGTGTGAGTGGAATGGGTGTGAGTGGAATGGGTGGGAGTTGAATTGGGGTGGAGAGGAAAAAAGTGGAAATGGTTGAGGAGTGAAATGGGTTGGGGGAGTAGAATGGGTTGGAAGTGGAATGGGTGGGAGTGGAATGGGTGGGAGTGGAATGGGTGGGAGTGGAATGGGTGGGAGTGGAATGGGTGGGAGTGGAATGGGTGGGAGTGGAATGGGTGGGAGTGGAATGGGTGGGAGTGGAATGGGTGGGAGTAGGTACGTGCCTTTGACTTGGCTACCTCCCTTATAAGGGGGAAAAATCTTCTTGGTATATAGATTTATAGAAAGATATTTTTCGATAGAACTTGGGTAAGAAGAACGGAAGAATGAGAAGGGGGGAAGAAGCAAAGAAAACGGTCAAGCGTTTCAGTGATTAAAGAAAGAGAAAACTAGAAATATGAATGAAATGAATTAGAGGGAGGAAGGAAGTGGAGGAGAAGGATTAAGAGTGGAGGAAGAAGGACAATTATAGACGAGGAGAAGGAGGACGAGAGGGAGGATGTAGCGGCGGAAGTGAAAGAGGGAAGGAAGAGGAAGAGGAAAAAGTGAGGAAGAGGAGGTAGAGAAGAAGAGGGACAAGATTGGAGGAGTAGAAGTGAGAGAGAGTGGGAGGAAGGAGAAGAGGAGAAGGAAGAGGAATATTAGGATACGGAGGAAGAAGAGAATGAAGATAAGGGCAAAGAGAAGGACAAAGACGAAGAAGAAAATGGAAGAGTGTATTGGGTGGCTAATAAATACGAATTGACAACTTACAAGAAATAATATATTTGGTTATACACACAAATAAAGGCGTGCACCTACGGACAAGGCTACTCAGGTACTAACTCCACGCTCCAAATCGCGCCAAAACAAAGGCGCGCATCGCATCTGCGATATACAACACGACCACATCTTTTACATAATATAAATACATAATAACATAATATAAATAATACAATGAATAACAAAACAACAAAATGCAATTTTACACCACACAAACACAAGAGGAAGAGGGAGAGTGAAAAGTGATAAAGAAAAGGAGAAGACAGAGAAATAGAAGAAGAAATATGAGGAAGACGAGGAAAAGGAGAAGGGGAGATGTGGAGAAGGACACAGAGGAGGTGGGGAGAAAAAAAAAGAAAACATAGAATAAGGATGAGAAAGGACGAAGATGGAGATGAGGGAAAAAACGGAAGAGAAGAAGGAAGGGAAGAAGAAGAAAAAGAGGAAGAAAAAGAAGCAGAAAAAGAAAAAGAAGAAGTAGAAGAGGAAGAAGCAGAAGAAGAAGCAGAAGAAGAAGAAGAAGCAGAAGAAGAAGAAGCAGAAGAAGCAGAAGAAGAAGAAGAAGAAGAAGAGGATAAAGAAAGAAGAAGCAGAAGAAGAAGAAGCAGAAGAAGCAGAAGAAGAAGCAGAAGAAGAAAGGAAATAAAGAAGAAGAAGAAGAAGAAGAAGAAGAGGATAAAGAAGAAGAAGAGGATGAAGAAGAACAAAAGGATGAATAAGAAGAAGAAGAGAAAGAAGAAGAAGAAGAAGAAAAGGAGTAGGAGGAAGAAGAAGAATGGAAGGCGGGAAGTGCCTCCTCAGGAAGGACAAGGAAGTAGGAAAACCACAGGCGAAAATTCTCCGATCTCAAGACGTCCAAAGGAAAACTCTTCTTCTTCTTCGGGTCGGACGCCGAGATTTGGGTCTCCAAGTCCCGCGGTCTTCAAGAACCGCGCTCCGGAGAGTGGGTCCATTTTGGATTCCGTCTCCTCTCGATCTCTCCAAGAGTGA
>NC_134807.1:1837778-1840278 GCF_046742065.1 Oratosquilla oratoria
TCTCCCATCACCCTTCCACCCTCTTTTCCTCCTCTTCCTCCTCTTTTTCCTTATTCATCCTTCTTGTTTATTTACAAACACATTCACTCCGAATACTTCTGCCATCTTTCTCTGCATACTTCAGCCTCCTCCTTGCCTTCTACTCCACCTTCACTCCACCTCCCCCCTCCACCTCCCAGCAGACTCCATCTTATTCCCTTCTTTCATCTCCCATAGTGTCTGGAATCCACCTTCAGCCCTCCACTCTGTTTGCCCCTGGAAAGAAGAGTCTATCGTTGACCCGAATTTATCCACTGGAAATGATTGGATTCCACTCACGAATCTTGTCCACACCTACTGGTGGAAAAGCTTCCACATTCTTATACTCGTGTTCCACTTTATAATAGAATTGAGTGGAAGAACAGAGAGAGACCCTCTGGTCCATAACCAGGCTTATCATATAAAGAGGAATGTCAGACTAGTTTATATTTTTCCTCTTGTTCTTCCTATTCTTCTTCTTCTTCTTCCTTTCTTATTTCTTTATTTTTTCTATCTTTTGTTATGGGGAGTGTATCCACAACCTTATTCAGTTTTTTAGTATTCTAATGCACAAAAAAACATCAAAAACCAAAATGTGGGGTTGGTTTTTGACCAGACATTGTTTTCACGTCTTTATATTAATTCAAAAGAAATTTAAAAGTCCATTTATCCCGTGTTATATAAGTCCACGGAGTGTACGTCCGCTTGTTTTCACACATCTACTTATCGCTCAATTAATCTATCTAAGACTATCTTATAGTCTACAGCTAAACAAAGAACCTTTCACACTCACACCAACATCTATCTCTACCACGCTACTCCTGCAAACTTCTCTACATTATCTCTCCATTTCCTATCTGGTCTTCCTCTCCCACGCTTCTTGTCTCCCGGTGCCCAAGGACCAGTGTGAACAGAAGAACATAAATCAGGTGGAGACTACGCGAGATCATAATGCTAATACACATGTTCCATTTCCCATCATTATTCCCGGCTACCCTCTGTTTCCGATGCAAATTCCTCTCTTTCTCTTTCTTCATATTTTTGTCGCACCGTCCGACGCGCTCTCGAAAATGCTATGTTCCCTGCTTCTCTGTTCAGCCGTATCTTCTCGTAGTGTGTGTGTGTGTATTTGTCTTGGGTTATGGTTTATAGTGTTGTCGTTGTCTAGGTTTGTCTTGTGTGGCTGTTAAAGGCGTTGGTGTTGGTGGGTCTTGGGGGTGTTGTGGTGTGTTGTGTTGGTTTTGTGTAGTGTCTGTGTGTTGTTATGTGTGTCTGTGTGTGTTGTTGTGTGTGTATTGGGTGTGTGTGGGTTGGGGTGTGTGTGTGTGTGTTCGTGGGTGTGTGAGGGGTGTGTGGGTGTGTGATGTGTTGTGTGGGTGTGTGTCCGTGTGTGTGAGTGGTGTGTGTAGTGGTGTGTGTTGTGGTGTTTGTGTTGTGTGGTCGTGTGTGTTGTGTGAATGTGTGTTTGTATATATTAATATCAGGATATTTTTCTTATTTATAAATATATATATTATATATATATATATATATATTTCTGTATATGTTTTAGTGTAAAAAGAAAATTGTATTCCGCCCGTGGTATGTTTTCTTAGGGTTACTTGCGCTTGTATCCATTTTGAGATAATGACATTTTTATGTTTGTATTCGTGTCTGTTCTTGTTCTTTTTAGATTTTTTGGTTCGCTTATATAAGCTATTGGGCCAATCCAAAGTTTTTCTCATATATGAGCATATTAGATAATGTGATTATTGTCTCTTGAGTGTATTGTTCTCCTAGCGCTTATATGTTTACTTCCTAAGATAGTCCTAGGGTGGGGGTTTCGATATGCTTGAGAGCCCAGGTGTGGTGACGCGGGTGGGTGGCGCGGTGAGGTGTCGGTTTTATTGGGCGAGGGTGTGGGATGGCTGTTTTGTTTTTGGAATCTCGAGGTGGGGCGGGGGCAGAAGAAGTCTAGAATAGAATCGGAGAGAGAGTGGAGAGAGAGCGCGTGTGTGGAGTGAGCAGCGGGTGGGAGTGAGTGAGTGCGGGAGAGGAGCGGTGAGTGAGAGCGGGAGGGAGTGTGCGTGTACGTGGAGTGAGTGCGTGAGCGTGAGTGCGTGAGAGCAGTGAGAGGGGAGAAAAACAGGGGATAGAGAGAGAGAGAGCTAAGAGAGAGAGAGAGAGAAGAGAGAGAGAGAGAGAGAGCGAGAGGAGAGAGTAGAGAGAGCGAGAGGAGCGAGCGCGAGGCGGAGACGAGAGGCGAAGAGCGGGCGAGCGCGAGAGATCGAGAGGAGAGAGCAAGGGGGGGGGGGGAGATGAGGGGAGGTGGTGGTTTGGGGGGGCGGTGAGGGGGGGACAGGGGGGGGGTGGAGGGAGGGAAGGGTGGTGAGGTTGAGGGGAGTGGGGAAGAGGGTAGCTGGGGGGGAAGGGAGGATCAATGGGGGCGGGGGGAGGGGGAGGGGGAGGTGGCTGGAAGGGGGGGATGCGTGAAGAGGTTGGG
>NC_134807.1:1845278-1852778 GCF_046742065.1 Oratosquilla oratoria
TCATCGTCTACCCTTACTTCTGAGCAATACCTTCATCTTGCCACGTCCATCTTCTCTTCCTCCTCCTCTTCCTCCTCCTCTTCCTCCTCCTCCTCCTCCTCCTCCTCCTCCTCTTCAGTCTCCACCTCCAACTCCGCTTATGTATTCAGCTCATCTTCCTCTGCCTACTGGTCCTTCTCCTCTTCCTCCTCCTCCTCCTCCTCCATTCTCCTCATCCTTCTTCACTTTCTTCCTACTGCTACACCCGTCCTCTCCTCTTCTTCTTCTTACAACTAACATTCCTTTCCAACTTCCTCTTTCCCTCCTCCTCTTCCTCCTCCTCCTCTTCCTCCTCCTCCTCTTCCTTTTCTCTTTCTACATTTTATTCTCTCCTTCCTCCTCCTCTTCCTCCTCTTCTTCTCCTCCTCTTCTCCTCCTCCTCCTCCTCTCCTCCCCTCCAAACTCACCCTTTTACTCCTCCTCTTCTTCCCTCTCCCTCATTCCTCCTTTCTCCCCCTTCCATTTCTTCTTCTTCCTCTTCCTCCTCCCCTTCCTCAGTCTCCCTCTTCTCTTCCCCTTTCCTCCTTTCTCCTCTTCCTCCTTTCCCCACTTCTCCTCCCCTGCCTTCCTTCCTCCTCACTCCTCCTCACCTTCTCTCGCACCTCCTCCTCTTCCTTCCTTCCTCCTTCTTCCTCCTCCGCCCTTTCCTTCTCTTCCTTCCTCCTTCTTCACTCCTGCTTCCCCCTCTTGTCCCTCTCCTCTTCACCCACCTTACTCCTTCCTCGTCCCTCCTCCTCTTCCTTCCTCCCTCCTCGCTCCTCCTGCTCCTCCTCCATCGCCTCCCTCCTCGTTTCTCTTCCTCGCTCCTCCTTTCTCGCTCCTCCTCCTCTTCCCCCTCCTTCCTCTTTATTCACTCTTGCCTCTCCCTCTTCTCCTCTTCGCCCACCTTCCTCCCTCCTCTTCCTTCCTCCTCCTCTTTCCTCGCCTCCCTCATCTTCTCCTTCCTTACTCCTTCTTCACTCTTGCTTCTCCCTTTTCTCCCTCTCCTCTTCGCCTACCTTTTCCCTCCTCTTCCTTCCTCCCTCCTCGCTCCCCCTCCTCCCTCCTCGCTCCTCCTTTCTCGCTCCTCCTCCTCTTCCCCTTTCTTCCTCCTTCTTCACTCCTGCTTCCCATTCTTCCCCCTCTCCTCTTCGCCTACCTTCCTCCCTCCTCCCTCCTCCCTCCTCGCTCCTCCTCCCTCCTCGCTCCTCCTTTCTCGCCTCCGCATCTGGCGTAGTGCCTTCCCGAGCACTTCTTTCTCCATTTTCTAGAATTTCTTGGGACATTTTCTAGCGTTTTCTTATTCCTCTCAGTTTACGCTCTTACTCTGCTCTGTTGTTATCTAGCTGGATATCGCTGCCAACGTTTTGCCAACGCTGAGTGGCTTCTGGGGTTTATTACAAAATGTTTCGTTTTTTTATCCAAAACGTACGCTATCCTTCGTGCTTTTAGCATTTTTACCAAATAAAATAGCTTTCGCAGGATCTACTTCCTTTTATTTATGTCATTCTAATTTTTGTTTTATCAGTGTATATGTATATGTATATATGTATATGTATATGTATATGTATATGTATATGTATATGTATATGTATATGTATATGTATATGTATATGTATATGTATATGTATATGTATATGTATATGTATATGTATATGTATATGTATATGTATATGTATATGTATATGTATATGTATATGGATAGGTATATGGATAGGTATATGGATAGGTATATATATGCAAATAGATAACTTACCTGCTCTAGTCCCCACTGTCTGTACGAGCAAGTTTCCATGCAGTCACCCTTCCTACTCCAAGCATGTACATATAATCTCATCTTCCTCCTCCTCCTCCTCCTCCTTCTCCCACTCCTCCTCCTCATACTCTTCCTCCTTGTCTTCCTCCTCCACCTCCTTTTACATTTCAATCCCATCCTCTTCCACCCCAAATCCTTCACAATTGTCTACGTGTATACAACCATTTCTATTCCTTCACGATGTGGTTTCTTAAGCTTATGAAACCTGTCGGTTTGTATAAACTGTTATTTCCTACAGTTGCTGTTTCCGCATCTTTGTGTTTAATCTTCCGCATCATGTCCTTGTCTGAGCGAATTCTCAAGTCTGGCGGAGCAGCGTGCAGGAACTGAATATTCATTCTGTGTCTAAACCCATCATGAACAGAACTGACAAACCCGAAATATTTTCTGTACAAAGGGACTACTTGACCCCATTCTTATCATTTAGTGTTTGATATTTTATACCAGATGCCGTGGGGGTGATTGTTTTCAGTCTCATGTAACCCGTCTCGTAACTAAATAGTTAAACACATTGTCATTAAGCGTTAAATCCATTGCGATTATCTCAAGTTTATTTTGTATAAATGTATATATGTTAACGTATTCTCTTTGATCAGAGCAATGTAAAGGGATGCAGGGATGACCCGTCATCCACGAGGTGCTAAGATGAGATGGGGGTGTGGGGGATGTTAGATGGGTGTGTCTGTGGACTTGGCCACCCCTCTTATAAGGTGGAAAGGGCTTTTTGGTGTGTGTGTGTGTGTGTGTGTGTGTGTGTGTGTGTGTGTGTGTGTGTGTGTGTGTGTGTGTGTGTGTGTGTGTGTGTGTGTGTGTGTGTGTGTGTGTGTGTGTGTGTGTGTGTGTGTGTGTGTGTGTGTGTGTGTGTGTGTGTGTGTGTGTGTGTGTGTGTGTGTGTGTGTGTGTGTGTGTGTGTGTGTTGGTGTGTGTGTGTGTGTGTGTGTGTGTGTGTGTGTGTGTGTGTGTGTGTGTGTGTGTGTGTGTGTGTGTGTGTGTGTGTGTGTGTGTGTGTGTGTGTGTGTGTGTGTGTGTGTGTGTGTATGTGTGTGTGCGCACGCGCGGTTAAAACAACACACCAACTACTCCTGTGTCATCAATTGAGAAACTGATTAACACATTAAGATAAACTTAAAAAAACCACAAGTATTGCAAGCACTCTAAATGTTATCAAGAAAGCCGAGAATAATGTAAGCAAAGCCTCTCCCTATGTATTCAAATTCACAAAACTTGACGAGCAACACTCCAGCGTGACGCGGCATTTACAAGTGAAATTTTTGTGTTTGTTTCCTTCAAGCGTGTCTTTGTTGTGCGACCATCCTTTGCATTTTCACGGGAGGCTGCTGCATGGAATGCAAATTGGAACTTATTCTTTCTTCCTACAGGACTTAAATTGTCACTCGGTAAATTATCCTATTTGTTTACAACAAGGTCTTGTCGTAGCGGAGACAGACGTAAGATTCCCCCAACAAAGAGTTGTGATGTTTATATTCTATGAATAACAACACCAAACTTTATCTATCCTCTACACTAAGGATTGAGTCAGCCTATGCTTAGGGAGCACTTGGTCAAGTGATGTATAGGTAGTGAGGGTCATTCGACATTGGAATGTCCTGTGTTATTGACATTCAAAGTTGAGTCAGCCTATGCTTAGCAAGTACTTGGACAAGTGATGTTTAGGTAGTGAGGGTCATTCGACATTGGAATGTCCTGTGTTATTGACATTCAAAGTTGAGTCAGCCTATGCTTAGCAAGTACTTGGACAAGTGATGTTTAGGTAGTGAGGGTCATTCGACATTGGAATGTCCTGTGTTGCTGACACTCAAAACTGAGTCAGCCTATGCTTAGGGAGCACTTGGTCAAGTGATGCTTAGGTAGTGAGACTCATTCGACATTGGAATGTCCTGTGTTACTGACATTCAGAGTTGAGTTAGCCTATGCTTAGCAAGCACTTGGTCAAATGATGTTTAGGTAGTGAGGGTCATTCGACATTGGAATGTCCTGTGTTGCTGACACTCAAAACTGAGTCAGCCCATGCTTAGCCAGCACTTGGACAAGTGATGTTTAGGTAGTGAGGGTCATTCGACATTGGAATGTCCTGTGTTGCTGACACTCAAAACTGAGTCAGCCCATGCTTAGCCAGCACTTGGACAAGTGATGTTTAGGTAGTGATGTTTTGTAAGCACTGGAATATCCTGTATGACTGACGTTCAAAATTGAGTCAGCCTATACTTAGCAAGCACTTGGTCAAATGACGTTTAGGGAGTGAGGCTCATTCGACACTAGAATGTCCTGTCTCTGTGTGTAAACGCTGAATAGCATCGTCATGAGTCTCAAGGACTTGACAAAAAAACACAATACAATGACTCAACACTTAACAATGGCTTTGCATCGTTGGGATTATAACGATTATGCTCTTCGCTTGAAAAGAAGATAAAAGTAAGCGCCTATTCCAAAGAACTGTGTATCAACACAAAATGAAAAATGACTGTTTCATTAATATTTTCCAAAGGCTTATGATATTTTCAATACCTTCATTATAATGAAATGGTACCTGGGTTTTCTTTTTCATTGAAGATTAAGCAGCTTATTAAGATTAGTAAATACAAATATAAATAAATGCAGCCATCCACTGTGATCTGTTTATGATGTTGGTTTGTCAGAGTGTTAGGATGAGTGAGTTTTTTACATCTTATATTCTTTGGAATTACAAAAGTTTGAATTATATTTATCTATCTTGATTGACACTGATTTAATGGGATACGGTTTTGTTTCCTAAAAGGGAAAAACAAGAAGAAATCTATGTCTTTTTATCAATTTCCAATGAACACAAAAAAGTCTTATTTTGAAACCTGCAAAAGAATACAAATACGAAGACTAGAGAAAGATACGTCAGGCTATTCCATATATTCCAAACATTTTACATAATCAGCGAATAATACATTTTATTTTTCGGCTCGTTTTCCTAAATGTAAAGAATATATATTAAAGTCAATGTGCATCAGCCCTGAAATAACCAAAAGTGTACAAAGATATTCTTAATTTTATTCCATGATTCTTCTGGTGGCGTCATTGGAAGCGTGATTGTCTCGGACTCGCTTAGTCCTAGGTTCGAATCCCGCACTCCCAGCAGTGACTTAATGAGCTGCCCTAACAGTCCTTAAAGAGCATAAAAGGCCAAAGATGATGCCTTCGGTCGCAGCTACTCAGCGTCTCCTGGCGTAGATACCTAATATTCTTTATCTCCTGGAAATCATGGAATAATTTCTTAGCAGCTGAAGAACATTTCAATCAATTTATGAAACTAACCCCAAAAAAAAGATCTATCTAAAAAATTAAAAAGTTAACCTAAAATTTAGGTTAAACCAAAATTAACAAAGTACCTTATGTAAACCCAAAAACCCCAAAACTGAATTAACCCAAAATAGTTTCCTTATAGAAATTTTGATCGCTACAAAATTTTATATATAATTCATTTTTCTACATTTTGAAAAGTCATTTCCTAAGTAATTATTTCTTACTTTTTCGTATTTCAAACTCATAACAATACAAAATCAGTGAAACTGAGACGTAGCTACAGGTAAACAATGGATTTTAAAAAAAAAAAAAAATCTTAGTCGTCTAGCATTGTGAATTCATTAAAACAAGGAAAGCAATTTCCGGCTTTCATCTCTTACTACGCGAGAAAAATCAGTGGATGATAGCAGATAACAGAAAAAAAAATCAAGGTCGTTCCGGGAACCAAATGCCAGCCCCTCGAGGCTGCTAATCTCCTTTGAGGGAAGACTTAATGTGCTTTCGTAAAGGGTGAAAGAGAGAGGATGTATGTGTGTATGTATGTATGTATGTATGTATGTATGTATGTATGTATGTATGTATGTATGTATGTATGTATGTATGTATGTATGTATGTATGTATGTATGTATGTATGTATGTATGTATGTATGTATGTATGTATGTATGTATGTATGTATGATGTATGTATGTATGGAGGTATGTTTGTATGTATGCATACATGTTTGCATGTACGTATGTATGTATCTATGTATGTATGTACGTACGTAGTATGTATGTATGTATGTATGTATGTATGTATGTATGTATGTATGTATGTATGTATGTATGTATGTATGTATATACGTATGTATTTGTGTATGTATGTAATGTGTGTGTGTGTGTGTGTGTGTGTGTGTGTGTGTGTGTGTGTGTGTGTGTGTGTGTGTGTGTGTGTGTGTGTGTGTGTGTGTGTGTGTGTGTGTGTGTGTGTGTGTGTGTGTGTGTGTGTGTGTGTGTGTGTGTGTGTGTGTGTGTGTGTGTGTGTGTGTGTGTGTGTGTGTGTGCGTGCGCGTACATGCGCATGACCTGAGCAGATGAATTCTTTGAGTATCAGTCCATCTTATGGCGGATGTGAATCGAAGATTGAAAAAGAGATTTTTCGATATTGGGGGCTGTAATGGCGGAAGAGAGTAGGAAGGATGTTCTTCCTCTTCTTCTTCCTCTTCTTCCTCTTCATCTTCTTCTTCTTCTTCTTCGCGTTCTTCTTCTTTTTCTTCTTCGCATTCTTCTTCTTCGCGTTCTTCTTCGCGTTCTTCTTCACGTTCTTCTTCGCGTTCTTCTTCTTTTTTTTCTTCTGCTTCTTCTTCTTCGTCTTCTCCTCCTCCTCCTTTCTCTTGTCAATCTCTCGTCTTGTCATTATTGTATCACTTTCTTTCAATGTTCTTTTATATTCTTTTTCACTTTTTCTAATCTTCCTTTACTCATTCTCCGTTGCATTTTGGTTCGTTTGGGTTTCGATTCTTTTCGTTCACGCTTCGTCACTCCGCTGTCCGTTTCTCTTCGTTCACACAAGTAATTTGTATCATTGTGTCGTCTCTCTCTCTCTCTCTCTCTCTCTCTCTCTCTCTCTCTCTCTCTCTCTCTCTCTCTCTCTCTCTCTCTCTCTCTCTCTCTCTCTCTCTCTCTCTCTCTCTCTCTCTCTCTCTCTCTCTCCCTCTCTCTCCTTCCCCATCCAATTTCTTGTAATTATTTTCCTTTTTTCCTTTGCCTTTCCCGTTAAACGTTCGTTTATTAAATCACAAAGATCTGTTTTCTTTTTTCTTCAAGACGACAGAAGCCAGCAAATGTTAGGAGCGACACCTCTCTTTGTTTTCCAAATGAAAAAGGTTTTTTCGAATTTATTTGGACGAAATAATAATAAGGGGGAAGGGTCTTCTCTATAACATCATCGTTGCAAATGAAATTATTTTTTTGTGTTCCTAAACAGGAGGGTGATGGAGGGGAAGGGGAGGGGCAGGGGGAGGAAAGAGTGTGGAAAGGGAGGCTAAGGGGGGAGGTGGATGGGGGGAAGTGAGGAGGGATAAGAGGGTAATGGAGGAATGGGAAAGATTGAGATAGAGGGATGAGGTGGGAGGGGGGAGGGAGTGATGAGGGAGAGGGGGAGGTGGGAGGTGGGAGGGAGTGATGAGGGAGAGGGGGAGGTGGGAGGGGGGATGGAGTGATGAGGGAGAGGGGGAGGTGGGAGGGGGGTGGAATGATGAGGGGGAGGGATAAGTGGGAGGGGGAGGTGGGAGGGGGAGGTGGGAAGGGGAGGTTTGAGGGGGCTGGAGAGAGAAGGCAAGGAAGAGGGGGAAGGGGGAAGGGGGAGGAAGAGGGGAAGAGAGGAGAAAGAGGG
>NC_134807.1:1857778-1860278 GCF_046742065.1 Oratosquilla oratoria
TAGATATTTAATCCAGCTGTCTTTCGTCATATCCTCAAGCAATTTAGCTGTCATGCTGGTCAGAGATTCCCATGTATGATTCAGAAGCTTCTTCTTTATTTCATCCTTCATAGATTGGTGAGAACTTCGTTCATTCCATGACTATACCAGGCGATTCTCTTCAGCTGGAGTGTAAACATAAGTGGTCTCGTTAGAATCCAGTGTCTAACTGGAAAAAATTGCTTAGTTTTGGCTCGAACGAAATGGTATAAGGAAAAACTATCCTAACATAAATGTGGTAAATTCCTTGCTTGCAGCTATGGCATATTTGTGATCTATTTTAGCCACCAACATTTGCACCAACAACGGGATAGGGAACGCGAAGCTATCCGTCCTCTAGATGACGACTGATTGGTCCAAACGAGACAACAGCCAACCAATCAACAATAAGCTCCGCCCTCTCCGCAGATTCTCAGTTCACGTCAAGGTGGCTGAGTTAATAAAGCATTAGTCTCAATCGATCAAAACTCAACTTTGACCCAAACCTGTATCCTCAACTGAATAAAAACATTGTCTTTTTGCCAGAATAGTAACAACTCACCATCCCACTCCCAGGCAGTGGGAAGTGAGAAACCCCTGGCAGTCCAAACCTCTGTCAGTTGCGACAAACCGCTGGGATTTGAGGCTGATATTGAATCGGGAACCAACGCGATATAGCCCGCTGCGGGTCCCAGGAATCGAACTCAAGACCACCTGTTCCTGAGTTCGACACGGTATCCACTGGGCTACCGCATGGCCTTTTAAAAGTAGCTACGATAATGATGGGTTTGATGAACTCAGTTTGTTTATTACTCGGTGTGAAACAAAACAAGGTCATCTCATACATATGTAGACTCACTCAGTAAACAAAGCAAATGCCTTTGTCATCGATCAAAAAAAAGGGGGAGAAACTAAAAAGAAACATGAGATAAAGAAGCAGAGCCTTGTTTCACTTATTCAAAATAAACACCGCTGTCTTCTGGGTCATTATATACGTCTCATCTCCATTAGCGCCTGTATTCCGATAGCTTATCATTTATCCAGATGTGTCCGATGAATATTGAAACGTGACGCAGTACACTGAAGGAGAAGCCACTGCCACTTCTGATTATAACTATTTGTTTCAGAATTTTTCGGTCATGGAATTCCTTTTTTCAGAATTTTTCGGTCATGGTGAGGAAAGAATTAACTCCTTTGCTCATTGAATGCCCTTTAAGGATCTTATTCTGGTTAACATAAAATGATTTATTCGTTTGATGAAATCCTCAGTGCAGAAAGAAGGGGAAGATTTCTACTGGATATTTGGTTAGATAATACACTTTATGTCAAATAATGTAAAGTAAAAGAATTAATTTCTTCCATCATTTGATCAATTCTCAAACGACGGATCCCCAATGCTGAGGAAAGAAGGAATAGAGTTCTTCGGTTTTTTGTTAGATAGTACACTTTAAGGAAAATATATGAAAAGGAAATTATATTACTAATAATTCTTTTCAACATTTGATCAATTCTCAAACGTTAGGTAATATTCCTACGCTGAATAACTTTGCCTAGAAGCTGCTAGGGACATACACTAGAACGTCTAGGAGTTAATCTAGATAGACTATAGCCCTTTATCGATGAAGGGGAAAGGGATTCTAGGATGAATAAAATCGCTTGACGGCAGTCAGAAAAAATATATGACTGTTACCGAGTATGGATTAGTTATACTTCTTCCATTATCTGGTGACTCATAGGATGTGGCCGGCATACATAAACACACCGGAAGGCTCCTTTCCCCCTTGTAAAGGGGGTAGCCACACCAAACGCACCATAGGAGAATGAAGATTTTATTGGTACATCGTTTTGATCGTTAGTTTTATCAAGCTTTATCGTGTGACTGATAAGGCTTTAACAAGGGAATAGACGTATCAGTAAGTATTTTGTACCCCCGAATACTGATTCACTTGATGTACTTGTCAACAGTTGTCTCTATCGGGATTACCTTTAATCAACGGTTTCAGGGTACAATTTGCTAAATGCGTGTAAACATCATCAGGAATCAAGAACTCGACGTTTCAGTTGCTAGGTGAAATAATATCGTTTCATTTCATAGATGCAGTTCTATATTTTTACTATTGGAAGGGTTAGTTCTTTTTGTCTATTTATTTTCATTATTATTGTTACTAATCTATTTATTTTTATTTATTTATTTAATTATTTTGTTTTATTCATTTACTTTCCTATTTATTTATTTATTTATTCATTCATTCATTTATTTATTTATTTATCTATTTATCTATTTATTTATCTGTTTATTTATCTATTTATTCATCTACTTATTTATCTACTTTTTTTATTCATTATTTATTATTTACTTATTTATTTATTTATTTATTTATTCATTCATTTATTCATTCATTCATTCATTCATTCATTCATTCATTCATTCATTCATTCATTCATTCATTCATTCATTCATTCATTCATTCATTCATTCATT
>NC_134807.1:1862778-1867778 GCF_046742065.1 Oratosquilla oratoria
ATGTGTGTGTGTGTGTGTGTGTGTGTGTGTGTGTGAGTGTGTGTGTGTGTGTGTGTTTGTGTGTGTGTGTGAGTGTTTGTGTGTGTTTGTTTGCGTGCGTGCGTGCGTGCGTGCGTGCGTGCGTGCTCCGTCCTCATATGGTGTTTAACTTTAATATAACAAGATCAATGAAGTTGTCCATTAAGAGTAAAGAGCTACTTGAGACCGTTTTAAACCTTTCTTAGCAGTGGGATCGATTAATGTTAGAGTAAGATTATATGTAAAAGGATTAAATTCTTATGTTCTTGAAGACATCCCCGCCCCTAGCAGCTGACAAGAACTCCTTCTAGTAAAAAAGAAAACTGAAAAAGAAATAAATAAATAAGTAAGAAGAAAAAAAAAGTCTAGAAGACTCCCTCCCCCCCCCCCAACGCCCTCGACAGCTGATTAAATTTCCTTTGATTTAAGAAAAATCTATTGACCAAGTCACTTGACAAAGCTATTGGTTGGGTAGTCAGTGGTCTTCAAAGACGCAAACCAACCACTGAAGAGTCTGGAAGAAAATCTCGTCCAAGAAAGCTTCTGGAAATCTTCTGGAAAGCTTCTGGAAGAGTTCTGCAAGAGTTCCGAAGACTCCGACATAAGAAGACTTCGAGGAAAGCAGTCGAAGAAGAGGAACTGAACTTTGTTCATCTTTACCGAAACGTCGAGCCAACTTGGAAAAAATGAATATATCTAGACTTCCTTATCTCCTCTTTATTCTTATATTTATGTCTACTTTTCTCCATTTCTGTCTTTCTTCCGTTTTCGACCTTCGTTTGTCGCTTTTCGTTTTTTTTTTTTTTCTAGTTCCTCTTTGGTTCTTTCCTTCTCTTCTTTCTCTTTTCATCTTCTTTAGAGACATCCAACAACTTTTTTTTCTTTTCTTTTTTGTCCTTTTAACCTTTGGTATATTCTTTTTTTTTCTGTTTTTTATCTTCTCACTTTTCTCCTATAATTAAATTCAATCTCTTTGTTTCCTCATTTTTCTTTTCCCTTTTTCTTTCCTTCTTCTACTATTCTTGTTTGGTTTTACTTGTCTCCCTTTTCTCTTTAGATATTTTTCACTTCTGTTTTTCTTCTTTGTTTTTCTTCTTCTTCCGATTTCTTTCTTTTCATTCCTCTAACTGTATTCTTCCTTTCCCCGCCCACCCATAATTTTTTTCATTTTTTTTTTTTTATTTAGCTTGCCATTTTCCATTCCTCTTGTTTTTCTTAACGCTTCTTCTTTCATTTAATTCTTTCATCCGTTTTTTTAATTGTTGGTCCTTCCTTTTGCTTTTTCATTCATTTTTCTTTTCTTTTATTTTCTTTTTATTCGGTTTTCTATCCATCGTTCTTTCGCTTTTATCTTTCATTTTATTTCATCTGTCATTTTTCTTTTCCTCTCCCTATTTTTTATTATTTTCTCATATTATTTTTCTTGGTTCGCTTTGCTGCCCATAAACTTCTTCAGGCTTTTATAGTTGCATGGTTCAATTCCTTCATTTTTTCAATCCTCCTGCCCTCCTTTCATCTTCTTGTTATTAACTTTTTCTTTTCTTTTTCCTCTCTTTCAATTTTTTCTTAATTTATTTATTTATTTATTTATTTATTTATTTATTTATTTATTTATTTTTACATTTCACCTTACGTCCTGTCTCTCATTTACCCTTCTCTTCCTTTTTTCCTCAAACCTTGATTTTCATTTTTCTATTTTTCTTTTTTATGTTCCCCTCCTTCCTTCTACACTATTCCTCAATCTCTATTCCTCTCTTTGCGTGGCTATTCTTCATCTGAAGGGGCTATCACACTGGTCAATTTTTCCTCCAACCTCCAATTTTTTACCTCCAACCTCCGATTATTTTACATAGAATGTCATTTGTTATTCTGGGGGATTTTTCTTTTCCTCCAGCATATTCGATACCTTCCCGATCTCCTCCAACAATCGGAGGAAAATTTACCCAATGTGATAGCGCCTTTACCTCTCCAGCAGTGATGCGATGATACCCAAGTTTTTAACAATTCCGATAAATTTCCCGATACTTCTCTAGACTTCCGATATCGATACGAATCCCGATACTTATGCCTGTAACGATTATATATAATTCCTATAGTTATTCTGAGCCCTTGCAGTTAGTTCCAGAAACAAATACTTCGATATCAAAATACATTTATCAATTGTTTATCGGAAGATCGGAAACTTACAGCAGTATCGGAAATCGTATCGGAATCGTTAAATATTTTTGGTATCGTCTCATCGTTACCTAGCGCTTACCGTTACCGTTACACTAATACTTTCGGTTACTAAAAATGGTACTATTAACGTAACAAATACTTTAATGAACAAAGTACATTTATTAATTATTTATCAGAATCGGAAGTTTAAAGCAATATCGGAATTCGTATCGGAATGGCTAAAAAATTTGGTATCGTCACGTCTAAATCTCCAGGCAACATCACTTTCTTATATGCATACCTCATACCATCATACCTCATACCATCATACCTCATACCATCATACCTCATACCATCATACCTCATACCATCATACCTCATACCATCATACCTCATACCATCATACCTCATACCATCATACCTCATACCATCATACCTCATACCATCATACCTCATACCATCATACCTCATACCATCATACCTCATACCATCATACCATATAGGACCTTTATCCCCCCACAAAGCCTGCCCTCAGAGACTCCAGCAAATGTCTTCAGAACTTATCTATTTTCTATCTCTATCCATTTTCTATTTCTTGCTCCATAATCCCTTTCTGTGTATGGATGACGTAATCAGAAGCTTGTTGATCTCGCATTCGCTCAGTTGTGGGTTCGAGTCCCGCACTCCTCTCCGATTCCCAGCAATGAATATTTCCTGCCTCAAGAGTTCCCAAAGCGGATATAGCGCATAGGGCAAAGGTGACGGCTTCGGCCGCAGCTACTCAGCGCCTCCTGTCGTAGCCTCCTCGTCCCACCTTTCCTTTCCTCTTCTACACGACATCCAAATCTTCTCCAAAACTCGTATTTCTTTCTCTTTTGCATTTTGAACAACTTTCTTATGTTCTTTCTTATGTTCTTATGTTCTTTCTTATGTTCTTTCTTATGTTCTTTCTTATGTTCTTATGTTCTTACATGCATCATCTTCGGGTTTCCTGAACCGCTTATCATTCATTTGAAAACCATCGTCTTATTTTTGCATTTTCGTCTTCTTTTTTTTATCTTCATTTCTCCTTTCATATCTTGATGATATTCATGGAAAATATACAAACCTTAATTTTCCTCTCTCCCCTCTCCCTCTCCTCCTTCATCTCCCCCCTCCCTCCCTTCCTTTCCCTCCCTCCCCTTCCTCTCCTCCCTCCCCTCTTTCATCTCCCTCCCCTTCCTCCCTTCCCTCTCTTCCTTCTTTCCCTCATCTCCCTCCCCTCTTCCATCTCCCTCCCTCCCTCATCTCCCTCTCCTGCCTCCCCTCCCTTCCCTCCCTCCCCTCCCTCCCTCCCTCCACTTCCTCCATAGACCTCTCTCTCATCTACTCTTTTGTGGTCTATCATGCTTCTATCTCACCTCAGCTCTCTCTCTCTCTCTCTCTCTCTCTCTCTCTCTCTCTCTCTCTCTCTCTCTCTCTCTCTCTCTCTCTCTCTCTCTCTCTCTCTCTCTCTCTCTCTCTCTCTCTCTCTCTCTCTCTCTCTCTCTCTCTCTCTCTCTCTCTCTCTCTCTCTATATATATAGCTTCCCTCTTCAGTTTTTTTTTTTTTTTTTTTTTTTTTTGGTTGGGGGGGGAGGTCTTTTTTCAAGCATACCTGAAACAAACAACCTAAAGTGGATGTCGGTGTTTGCCGTCTTCTGAACCCTTTTGGGGAAAAAAAAGAATAAAGTTTACATATAATCCACCTTTCCCTCCTCCTCCTCCTTTTACCTTTTCATCCACCCTCCGTTCCACATTCTTTGTTGTTCTCCATCTCACTCTCTTGCCTCCACATGTCATTCACATCTCCGCTTAATCTCCTCCACCCTCCACACAGGCTTAACACTTCCACTTCCTGAGTATCTATGCCACCACAGTCACGTGACCAGCCCCTCCCCACACGGTCGTTGACCCCGCTCACGGGATCATCTCCGAGATACATGAGCATGAAGGGTCGACGCCCAGAGATAGTCCGAACAATTGCGTTGGTTGATTTGTTATGTCCATTGGGATGGATTGGGTGTCTGCCTGGAATACGTTGAAATTGAATCTTTGGATTACTTGGGAGCTTCTTATGAATGATCATTAGAGCTGGAGAAGGATGATTGGTTGATAAATTTAGGCATGATTGTTTTACACACACACACACATACGTACACACACACACACACACACACATATGTATATAATATATATATATATATATATATGTTTATTTATATATATATATATATATATATATATATATATATATATATATATATATATGTATATATATATTTATACATAATATATATATATATATATACATATATATATATTTAGAAAAAATTATTAATGTCCTGTTCCAATTTTCTTTCCTCGCTTGTCTCCTCTCCCTCTCCTCCTCCTCGTCCTCCTCCTTCCTCCTCCTTCCCTCTCCTCCTCCTCCTCCTCCTCTTGCCCCTCCTCCTCTTCTCTCCTCCTCCTCCTCCTCCTGCTCCTCCTCTTCCTCCTCCTCCTCCTCCTCCTCCTCCTCCTCCTCCTCCTCCTCCTCCTCCTCCTTCTCCTCCTCCTCCATTTAATCCATCTCCTCCTCCTCCTCTTCTTCACACTCCTTCTCCTATCCCCAATCCTCTTCCTCCTCGTCTTCCCATTCCTACTCCTATTCCTACACATACTCATCATCTTATTCATTCTCCTCCTCCTCCTCTTCCTCCTCCTCCTCGTTCTCCTCCTCATCCTCCTCCTCCTCCTCCTCCTCTTCCTCCTCCTCCTTTTCCTCCTTTTCCTCCTCCTCCTCCTTCTCCCTCCTTTTTCCTCTC
>NC_134807.1:1875278-1885278 GCF_046742065.1 Oratosquilla oratoria
TCTTCTCTTCTCTTCTCTTCTCTCCTCTCCTCTCCTTTCCTCTCTTTTCTTTTCATCTCTTCTCTTCTCTTCTCTTCTCTTTCCTTCTCTTCTCTTCTCTTCTCTTCTCTTCTCTTCTCTTTCCTTCTCTTCTCTTCTCTTCTCTTCTCTTTTTTTCTCTTCTCTTTTCTTTTCTTCTCCTCTCTTCTCTTCTCTTCTATTCCCTTCTCTTTTCTTCCCTTCTCTTTTCTTCTCCTCTCCTCTCTTCTCTTTTCTTCTCTTCTCTTTTTTCTTCTCTTCTCCTCTCTTCTCTTCTATTCTCTTCTCTTCTCTTTCCTTCTCTTCTCTTTCACTCTCTTCTCTTCTCTTCTCTTCTCTCCTCTTTTCATCTCTTCTTTTCTTTTCTCTTTCCTTCTCTTCTCTTCTCTTCTCTCCTCTCCTCTCCTTTCCTCTCTTTTCTTTTCATCTCTTCTCTTCTCTTTCCCTTCCCTTTCGTTCTCATCTCTTCTCTTTTCATCTCTTCTTTTCTTTTCTCTTTCCTTCTCTTCTCTTCTCTTTTCTTCTCTTCTCTTCTCTTCTCTTCTCTTCTCCTCTCCTCTCTTCTCTTTTCATCTCTTCTATTCTCTTCTCTTTCCTTCTCTTCTCTTCTCTTCTCTCCTCTCCTCTCCTCTTTTCTTTTCATCTCTTCTCTTCTCTTCTCTTTCCTTCTCTTCTCTTTCCTTCTCTTCTCTTCTCTTCTCTTCTCTTCTCTTCTCTTCTCTTCTCTTCTCTTCTCTTCTCTTCTCTTCTCTTCTCTTCTCTTCTCTTTCCTTCTCTTCTCTTCTCTGGCCTCTTTCTTCCTTTCATCTTCTCCTCCATCTTTCCTTTGTCAATTTAATCTCCGTACATTAACATTCGTGTAAATCCTTTTACACAATTGTGTAATATGTAACCATCTACGGAAACATATTCAAAGTGTAAGACTCTTCACAAGGATGTAGACTTAAACAACCACACAAAAATAAAGAATTATTGATAAACGTATAAATAAATACATAAAAACTGCGACAAATTTGATAAAAGCCAAATACAGAACACAGTCACATAAGTCAACATGGACCTGATGTTCTGGAAAATGGAAGACGAGTTTGAAATCGATCTCTTCAGTAAATATTATCTGTGACAGACTGAGACTCGTCAATATCTTGGAAAACGAATCATATCATGTCTACATTGGTAGACAAACAATTCATCCCAAGTCCAATTTCTCTAAACATAGGCTTGACATTATACACAAAAAAATAAACATTTCAGAGCTTGCTAGGTGATACAAATTGTTACATCTAGAAAATATAAATCCTTGAATATAGAAATAAAGCTTCTAGATCAAAGGAATAAAAGTTCTAGAAGCCTTGTTGCTCTGATAATAGCTAAGCCGTTCATTCTGAGGGTTTCAGACGAAACAAAAAGAAATAAACAAAAGAAAGTAAATCTACTGATGCCTCTGTGTTAATCTGAACCACAATACAAACATTTTCGAAAAACTTCGTTTGTTAAGAGATTTTTTCGGTCATCATTTTTTCATAACATCCTGAAAAATAAATAGTGCTTTCTCTCTCTCCTTCTCCCTCTCTCTCTATCTATCTATCTATCTATCTATCTATCTATCTATCTATCTATCTATCTATCTCTCTCTATTTCTCTCTATCTCTCTCTCTCTCTCTCTCTCTCTCTCTCTCTCTCTCTCTCTCTCTCTCTCTCTCTCTCTCTCTCTCTCTCTCTCTCTCTTCCTTGATTAACCAATGTTGGCTTCAAATCGGAGCAATTTACCTGAAATGTCATCTATTCATTCATTTGTTTTTTATTCGTTTATGTATTTCTCTGTTTATTTATTTATTTATTCATATATCTATATTCATTCATTTATTAATTTATTTCCTTATATTTCTACATTCCTTTTATTTAATCATTTATTTATTTACGTATACATTCACTTAGTCATCAATTCATTCATTCATTTATTCATTTCTTTATTTGCTAATTCATTCATTTATATATTTGTTTATATGCTTGTTCTTTCATTTACATATGCATTTATTTTTCAATTAATCTGTTTATTTATTTTATTTTATTTTAGGATGTGATAATATTTATATGACGTTTTCTCACACTCCCACCTCTGATTCCCTTTGTCTGTTTCCTGCTTTCTTCTACTGTTTATTTCCCGTTTGTTTATCATCCCAGCCTGCCAAGTGCTTTGTCTGTTTACTCCCAGCTCGCTGGGGCTTGATTACTTCCGTCATTTTTGTCCCCGTGTTTGCCAACCTAAACTTTTTCTTTTTGTCCTCATCTTCTTCTTCTTTGCCAAATCTCCATACTTGTTTTACATAGAGGTTTATTATGTTATTTTTGTTTGTTTTGTGTTTGTGTGTTGTTTGGCTTCTCTCTCTCTCTCTGTCTCTCTCTCTCTCTCTCTCTCTCTCTCTCTCTCTCTCTCTCTCTCTCTCTCTCTCTTGTTCTCTTTCTCGTTCCCGTTCTCTTTTGTACTCTCTCGAATTCTCTTTCTCTTTCTCTCTCTTTCTCTCTCTCTCTCGTCATTACTTATAGAAAAGGAAATACCACACAAGTAATATCATTATTACATGTAGATTACATACTGCATTTTTTATTTATTTTTTATCTATACATTTATCTATTTCATTATTAATTTATCTAATTTATTTATTTATTTATTTTATCTGTTTATTTATTTATTTATTTTATTTACTTATTTATTCATTTTATTTATTTATTTATCTTATTTATTTATTTACTTATTTATTTATTTATTTATTTATTTTTATTTTATTTTATTTTTATTTTATTTTTATTTTTTTTTATTTATTTTTTTTTTTTTCTCAAGAACGAATGCACAGCTCTTTCAAAGTCCGCATACTTGGACGGAGAGCAAAGCCCAAGTGGAAACTTTTCTGACCTCAATTTTTATTAACTTCTTGCCCAGAGCCTTCGGGCTCGAATCCAGCCTTCGACTCGACGCCATCAAAGAGAAGAGCATTGCCTCTATTCGATCTCGAGCAATGAGATTTAGATACTTTATTCTGTTCCTTCCCCGTCGGCCTATATGTACTCAGAGTGTTTGCCATATGTCTGTACTTGAAAAAGCTGTAACAAGCGAAACGTCGTACCAATAAAGGTTTCGATCTCACACGGTGTTGATTCTCACATACTTTATTCTGTTCCTTCCCCGTCGGCCTATATGTACTCAGAGTGTTTGCCATATGTCTGTACTTGAAAAAGCTGTAACAAGCGAAACGTCGTACCAATAAAGGTTTCGATCTCACACGGTGTTGATTCTCGCATACTTACAAAGGATTACAAAGGATTACAAAGGTGCCGACAGGAGACCTTTTGGTCCATAACTAGGTCGGATGCGATGGTTCATATCTAGGTCTTTATCTATGTCTGCCTGGCTTTGTCAGTGTCTGCCTGTGTCACTGTCAGTCCAAACCTCACACGTAAACATCACTCATTCTACCGTTCCACATACTGTAGGTGATTTTAATTGTTACTCACGCTCTCTTTCTCTCTCTCTCTCTCGCTTTCTGAACACTGGTAGCTCCCCTCAGTTGTGTGAGAGGCGAGAGAAACCGAACAGCATTGCTAGATTGAACTGCTTGAACATATCAATCAACTTCTGTTGACCTTCCTTATCGTCCACGACCTGACGACCTCCCCTCAGGTTCTTCGTGTCCCGAAGTCCAGAAACGGTTCCTTCGATCTCATGGGCGTCAAAGCCAGGTCGGCATCCTCGTCTCTGATTGACTCGATTACCAGATCGTTTGTTCTATCTCCATCCATCAATCTTAAGATCATTTGGACCACTGGTTCTCAATATGTGGTCCATGGACCCTCTTGCGAACCACAGAGAGGACCAAGTTTGACCCCAGACCAAAAACTAGTGGCATTTCGTGGATGCATTACGATTTGTTTGTTTGTTGTTGTTAGTCTGTTTATTTGTTATTTGCTTGATTTTCATTTGTTATTTATCTATCAATTTATTATTATTTACTATTTACCTGTTTGTTTATTATTTAACTATACCTATGCATTTATCTATTTTATTTATTATTATCTATATCATTATAATTTTTATCTTATTTTATTTTTATCATTATCATATTCTTTCGCATCCGACCTAGTTATGGACCAAAAGGTCTCCTGTCGGCATGCTCCGCCTTTGTAATCCTTTGTGTTGAAATGCGGTCTAAAGGAGGCCATATGACAGCATTACATAAGAAAGGGTATACGTGAGGAAGGACTGAATCTGAGAACTCCTGGTTTCGACCATTACCCACTGCATCAATGTGCTCTATTATCTGTATGAATAGACTCCTTCAGTCTTATGTTCTTATGTTCAATTACACCATTCTCTTTCAGTCCCATTTTCATATACATTGCCTCAGTATCACATCATCCCCTTTTCACCCCATTTCCTGTATAGATATTCTTTTAACAAACCTCATTTTGCCATCTAGAATTCATATTATTATCTAGTTTATTCCCAAATGATTAATAGCCTCTAACCTAGGCGATACAAAAACATCTACATTAAGTATTAACGTCCAACCCATTGGGTGTAGATTCTGTTCAAAAAAGGATTTCCTTCTCCTGAATAAACCTAAAATTAATTATGTTGTGTTCTTAGCTAAGGATTATTAATACGCCGTGGGAATTAGCCCCAGCATCCCTAGCCACTATGAGTATTAGTCTCTAAAACGCGGAAATATTACAGACTACCCCGGGGTGTAATAAAGTGTATGTGTGTGAATTTGTATACAGAGATATCTGTATAGAATATGTATATCTGTGTCTACGTGTATTCACTTGGTCTTTGGATCACGTGTTGGACTCGTGATCGACAGCTATTTCCCTCCTGGGAGAGAGCTCAGAGCTCGTAGGTCCGATCTATGGGTAATGCTATGACCTTGCACACACACACACACCCAACTCCCCGCCCACGAGAGTCAGAGTACGACCCGAGGCACAGTGATACCGAAATAATTTCGGCCCTGGGCAGGATTCGAACTGGGTGCAGGGAGCATTTCTGCTTCCCAGTTCAGCGCTCTACCAACTATGCCACCGAGTCGGTATATGTATCAATTTGTTGCATTTTGATTGACCCATTAAAAAGACCTTTTGCTGAGACCAGGAACTCAACTGCGGAAAGCCACAGAGTAACATCCACCAAAACAAAAACAAAAACAAAAACAAATCTAATTCCGTACAAGATCACGGACCTACAACGCAAGGCATTGGTTAGCCTTCAATTCTGTGTAATCTGTATCGCTGAGGGACTAAGCTATGCAACGGAGGAGGTCTGTCAGGGTCGGAAACGAAGATGATTTTGAAAGAAAACGAAGAGAGACATGACAAGGATGCCCTGGCCCGCTTGCGCGCGACTTTCGGGCAATCAGGGTGATGGCAAAGGTAAGCGATCGAGAAGGGGAGATAGAGGATGGATGCTAAGAATAAAAAGAAAACGAGAAAGGAAAACAGGAAGATGCTTCTCCTCCTCCTCCTCCTCCTTCTCTTCCTCCTCCTCCTCCTCCTCCTTCTCTTCCTCCTCCTCCTCCTCCTCCTCCTTCTCTTCCTCCTCCTCCTCCTCCTGAGGAGAAAAGGGATAAAGGGTGGATGCCCAGAATAAAAAGAAAACGAGGAAGGAAAACAGGAAGATTCTTCTCCTCCTCCTCCTCCTTCTCTTCCTCCTCCTTCTCTTCCTCCTCCTCCTCCTCCTCCTTCTCTTCCTCTTCCTCCTCCTCCGAGGAGATAGAGGATGGATGCTAAGAATAAAAAGAAAACGAGAAAGGAAAACAGGAAGATTCTTCTCCTCCTCCTCCTCCTTCTCTTCCTTCTCTTCCTCCTCCTCCTCCTCCTCCTCCTCCTGAGGAGATAAAGGATGTATGCCCAGGATAAAAAGAAAACGAAGAAGGAAAACAGGAAGATGCTTCTCATCATCATCATCCTTCTCTTCTTCCTCCTCCACCTCCTCCTCCTCTTCTCTTCATTCTCCTCCTCCTTCACCCTGATTTCTTTTTTTTTCTACCCCTTCTCCTCCTCCTCCATCGTCTCCTCTCTTCTCTTCCTTTTTCTCCTCCTCCTCCCTGACCTCTTCCTGCTTTTTCTCTTCCTCTTCTTCTTTTTTATCATACCACTCCTCCTGCTTTACCTTCTCCTCTCTTCTCTTCCTTTTTCTCCTCCTCCTCCTCCCTGACCTCTTCCTGCTTTTTCTCTTCCTCTTCTTCTTCCTTCTACCCCTCCTCTTCCTCTACCTTCTCCTCTCCATCTCCCCCTCTTCTCTTCCCTTTTCTTTTTCCTCCTCTCAGGCCTCTTCCTCTTCTTCTTCTTCTTCCTTCTACCCTTCCTCCTCCTCTTCTCTTCCCTTTTTTCCTCCTCCTCCCTGACCTCTTCCTCTTCTTCTTCCTCCTTCTATTCCTCTTCCTACTTGTCCTTTATTGTCTTCTTCTCTCCTCCTCTTTCTCCTCCACTGTTCCATCTTATCTCCTCTTTCTCTTCCTCCTCCTCTCACTTTTCCTCCTACTCTCTCTCCTCTTCCTCGTCCTCTTTCTCCTACCCTCAGGCTTACTTCCTCTTCTTCCACCACCTTCCCCTCTTCCTCCTCTTTTTTTTATTTGTCCTCATATTTCTCCTCTTTTCTCCTCCACCTCCTCCTCTTCCTCCTCCTCCTCCTCCTCCTCCTCCTCCTCCTCCTCCACACGTGAAGAGAACCAACATCAAAGATTCTGTGTCACGGGGGAAGCCTAAAGGAGGAGGAGGAGGAGGAGGAGGAGGAGGAGGAGATGGAAGTGGAAGAGGAAGAGGAGGTGGAGGTGGAAGAGGAGGAGGAGGTGGAAGAGAAGGATGAGGTGGAGGTGGAGGAGAAGGAGGATGAGGTGGAAGAGGATGAGGAGGGGAGGAGGAGGAGTAGGTAGAGGAGAAAGAGAAAGAAAAGGTGGAGAGGAGGAGGAGGAGAAGGAGGAGGAAAAAGAAATGGAGAGGGAGAGGGAGGAGGAAGTGGAGGAATTCAAGAAGGAGGCGGAGGAAGAGGAGGAAGAGGAGGAATAGAGAATAGACCTTGACACGTGTTGAAAATCTTCTAATAATCCAACAGTGAATAAATTTTCATAATCTAAACAAAGAAAGAAAATACGTGTGTGTGTGTGTGTGTGTGTGTGTGTGTGTGTGTGTGTGTGTGTGTGTGTGTGTGTGTGTGTGTGTGTGTGTGTGTGTGTGTGTGTGTGTGTGTGTGTGTGTGTGTGTGTGTATGTGTGTGTGTGTGTGTGTATTCACTTGGTCTTTGGATCACGTGTTGGACTCGTGATCGACAGCTATTTCCCTCCTGGAAGAGAGCTCAGAGCTCGTAGGTCCGATCTATGGGTAATGCTATGACCTTGCACACACACACACCCCCAACTCCCCGCCCACGAGAGTTGGAGTAACACCCCTCAGCGCTGCGATACTGATATTATTTCAGCCCCGGGCGAGAGTCGAACCCGGACCTCCGTAGTGGTAGTGTGTGTGTGTGTGTGTGTGTGTGTGTGTGTGTGTGTGTGTGTGTGTGTGTGTGTGTGTGTGTGTGTGTGTGTGTGTGTGTGTGTGTGTGTGTGTGTGTGTGTGTGTGTGTGTGTGTGTGTGTGTGTGTGTGTGTGTGTGTGTGTGTGTGTGTGTGTGTGTGTGTGTGTGTGTGTGTGTGTGTGTGTGTGTGTGTGTGTGTGTGTGTGTGTGTGTATTACATAAAAAAGGGGAAAATTATTCTAGAACATTCTTTGTCTGATACAAATTCATCTTCTACCTTCAAAACTTTGACATCAGGGGGAGGCGAAAGTGACGTCATGATGTAGTTTATGACGCCATACTTATGACGTCACATTTATGACGCCACACATATTCCGTTATTTTTATGTTGTGTAGTGACGTCACATGTCTATGAGAAGAAAATTACTTCATAGTCACAGGATTGCTACCTGGTTTTCTTCTTCTTCTTCTTCCTCTCCTTCTTCCTCTTCCTCTTCCTCTTTTTATTCTTATTCTTATTCTTCTCATTCTTCAAAAAAAAAAAAAAAAAAAAAAAAAGACGGCAGTTGAAGTAGAAGAGAAAGTGTCTCCCGGTGCGTTATGTCCAATTCGGCCCGGGAGCTGAGACCAGGAAGGCCTCGGGGTCACTTCAAGAAGAACCTCAACTTCGACCAGAAGCTTCTCAGACTTCGAAAAAATCCCGCGTTGTCTGCAGAAGAAAGAACGGAAAAGGAGGAAGAGTAGGAGGAGGAAGATGATGATGATGATGAGGAGGAGGAGAAGTAAAAGGAGATGGAGGAGGAGGAGGAGGAAGAGGAGGGGTGGAAGAGAAGTAGAAGGAGATGGAAGAGGAAATGGAGGAGGAGATTGAGGAGGAAGAAGAGGAAGGAAATGAGTAGGAGGAGTAGGAGATTGAGAAGGAAGAGGAAGAAGAGTAGGAAGAGGAGGAGGGGCAGGAAGAGGAGGAGGAGGAGGAGGAGGAAGAAGAGGAGGAAGAGGGCGAGGAGAAGTCATGAGCTCATGAATCTTGATTAGAAGATGGTCATTTGCATCGACCTCAGCGTGTGTCTTCCGGGAAGTAAATATGTAAAAGTTCTTCTCGTGAGCTGAACATATAGAAATGGAGAATGACTGAAGGAAGAGGTCTTCCCCGAAGAAGAGTTATGAACAGAAGAACATAAGAATAGGGTAGACTGCGAGAAACACTAAAGCCTATACATAGGTTCTTCTCGTGAGCTCAACATATAGAAATGGAGAATGACTGAAGGAAAATATCTTCCCCGAAGAAGAGTTATGAACAGAAGAACATAAGAATAGAGTAGACTGCGAGAAGCACTAAAGCCTATGCATAGGTTCTTCTCGTGAGCTCAACATATAGAAATGGAGAACGACTGAAGGAAGAGGTCTTCCCCGAAGAAGAGTTATGAACAGAAGAACATAAGAATAGGGTAGACTGCGAGAAACACTAAAGCCTATACGTAGGTTCTTCTCGTGAGCTCAACATATAGAAATGGAGAATGACTGAAGGAAAATATCTTCCCCGAAGAAGAGTTATGAACAGAAGAACATAAGAATAGGGTAGACTGCGAGAAACACTAAAGCCTATACGTAGGTTCTTCTCGTGAGCTTAACATATAGAAATGAAGAACGACTGAAGGAAGATATCTTCCCCGAAGAAGAGTTATGAACAGAAGAACATAAGAATAGGGTAGACTGCGAGAAACACTAAAGCCTATACATAGGCTCTTCTCGTGAGCTCAACATATACAAATGGAGAATGACTGAAGGAAGATATCTTCCCCGAAGAAGAGTTATGAACAGAAGAACATAAGAATAGGGTACACTGCGAGAAACACTAAAGCCTATACGCAGGCTCTTCTCGTAAGCTCAACATATAGAAATGGAGAAAGACTGAAGGAAAATATTTTCCCCGAAGAAGAGTTATGAACAGAAGAACATAAGAATAGGGTAGACTGCGAGAAACACTAAAGCCTATACGTAGGCTCTTCTCGTGAGCTCAACATATAGAAATGGAGAATGACTGAAGGAAAATATCTTCCTCGAAGAAGAGTTATGAACAGAAGAACATAAGAATAGGGTAGACTGCGAGAAACACTAAAGCCTATACGTAGGTTCTTCTCGTGAGCTCAACATATAGAAATGGAGATTGACTGAAGGAAAACATCTTCCCCGAAGAAGAGTTATGAACAGAAGAACATAAGAACAGGGTAGACTGCGAGAAGCACTAAAGCCTATACATAGGTTCTTCTCGTGAGCTCAACATATAGAAATGGAGAACGACTGAAGGAAAAGATCTTCTCCGAAGAAGAGTTATGAACAGAAGAACATAAGAATAGGGTACACTGCGAGAAACACTAAAGCCTATACGCAGGCTCTTCTCGTGAGCTCAACATATAGAAATGGAGAATGACTGAAGGAAAATATCTTCCCCGAAGAAGAGTTATGAACA
>NC_134807.1:1890278-1895278 GCF_046742065.1 Oratosquilla oratoria
TGTGTGTGTGTGTGTGTGTGTGTGTGTGTGTGTGTGTGTGTGTGTGTGTGTGTGTGTGTGTGTGTGTGTGTGTGTATGTGTGTGTGTGTGTGTATGTGTGTGTGTGTGTGTGTGTGTGTGTACGTGAAACTAAAACGTGTACACACACATGTGTACACGTAGACGCACTCGTACAGGTACTCATTTATTAACACGTACACGCACACAGACACATACGCATATAGTAGGCATACTCATACACATACACATGTACATACACATATAAATACGCATACTCATACACATACACATATACATACGCATACATATAAACATATACATACACATACACATACATATACATATACATATACACATACACATACACATACACATACACATATACATATACATACCCACACTCATACATATACACATACCGTACACATACACATACATACACACATACACATACCCATACACATACACATACACATACACATACACATACACATACACATACACATACACTATTCATTTCAAATATTGTAACTAAAGCCATAGGCTTACATTATTTATGTTGGAGATTGTACATTCATTAGCCAAAAATAACTTTTGTCAAGCCAATATTTCTATAGCCACATGTGTGGTTTTGTGTTAAATTTTGGTCATTCTGATAAATTAAGATAGGGTAGATGATACTGAGTTCGATTCTCGGGACCCAGTGCGGGCTGCGAGCTTAGTCGCGCTGGCTCCCGAAGCAGACGGGGGGAGGCGACCCGAACATCGGCAAAAAAAAAAAAAAAGGAACTTCCCGCAACTGACTTGTCTTGTCCTTCAAGACGTTTCTCACTTCCCACTTCTTAGGAATAGGAATGGGGAGTTTGAAAAAGGTATACGTGATGGCTTGTTATAGAAAATCTAAATAGTGTATTAGATATAAGAATTTGATCAAATACTATTGTATGAAATAATTATTAAATACTATGCTAATATATTATTGTTAAAGTATTTTACATGTGATATAAGAAGACCTTTGATGTACATGCGTAGCTTAAAGTGGACTTTTCAACATTTCTAGTAACAATTCAACATGAAACTTAAAATTAACTTAAACATAAATTATTTAACTTGACTTAACATGACATAAGTTGACTTGACTTAGCTTAACATGACTTGGCTTAATTTAACTTAGCTAACTAGCTTAATGTAACTTAATTTGACCTAACTTGACTTAACTTAGTTTAACTTAGCTTAACTAACTTGAATTAACTTAGTTTAACTTAACTTAATTTGATGTAACTTAGTCTAATTTAACTTAGCTTAACTTAACTCAATTTATCTTAATTTCATTTCATTTCATTTAACTTTAGCAAGAATCTTCTCGTATTTCCTTAAATCGTACCTTTGACGTTGTAACCAAGGATCCTGTTGTCAAAACCCTCAACAAGCTTCTTAGCTCTTCTGGGACCAAAAGATGAAAAACCTAACCTAAATTAAGTCAACCTAGTTTAACTTAACTTTAACATGAAACTTCTCGTATTTCTTAAATCGTACCTTAAACGTTGTGACCAAGGATCCTGTTGTAAAGATCTTCAACAAGCTTCTTAACTCTTCTGGGATCAAAAGATGAATAACCTAACCTAAATTAAGTTAACTTAGTTTAACTTAACTTCAACATGAAGTTTCTCGTATTTCTTAAATTGTACCTCTAACGTTGTAACCAAGGATCCTGTTGTCTGACACCAAAAGAGTAATAACCTAACCCAAATTAACTTAGTTTAATTTAAATTTAGCATGAAGCTTCTCGTATTTCTTAAACTGTACCTCTAACGTTGTAACCAAGGATCTTGTTGTCAAGACCTTCAACAAGCTTCTTAGATCTTCTGGGACCAAAAAAGGAATAACCTAACCCAAATTAACTTAGTTTAATTTAAATTTAGCATGAAGCTTCTCGTATTTCTTAAATCGTACCTCTAACGTTGTAACCAAGGATTTTGTTGTCAAGACCTTCAACAAGCTTCTTAGCTCTTCTGAGACCAAAAGGGGAAGAAGTACTTTGTCAGCTCTGTCCAAGACTTCTGTCCTTTGGGAGGATTTTACGACGAAGAGGTGGAGCCGCGTAGATGGTCGAGGAAAGATTTATGAAAGGTAGCAGAATGGAGGGACAGCAGTTGAAATTCAAAGTAATCGGATTTGTCTTTAGTTTGACTTTTATTTTATTTTTCATTTTGTTTTATTTTATCTTATTCTGTTTTTTTGTTTAATTTTATTTTGTTTTGTTTTATTTTATCATATCTTATTTTATCATATTTTATTTTATTTTATTTTATTTTATTTCATTTTATTTTATCTTATTTTATTTTATTTTATTTTATTTTATTTTATCATTTTATTTTATTTTATTTTATTTTATCTTTTATCTTATTCTATTCTATTTTGTTTTATTTCTATTTTACTTTATTTTATTTTATCTTATTTTTTTCTTTTCCTTTTTTACGATCCCCGGTCTGTACCTGTCCAAGCTTCACAGGGATTTCGGCTTCGCCTTTGACGGCCTTCGGCGGCTAAATGCTTACGCAACGCACCTTCTCACATCATCATCATCATCATCATCATCATCATCATCATCATCATCATCATCATCATCATCATCATCATCATCATCATCATCATCATCATCATCATCATCATCATCATCATCATCATCATCATCATCATCATCATCATCATCATCATCATCATCATCATCACCATCACCATCATCATCATCATCATCATCATCACCATCCTCATCACCATCCTCATCACCGTCACCATCACCATCACCACCACCCATGCAACATTTTCAGATTATTTCTACAAATATCATTTCCATATACTATGATTCTCCTGGCGAATGCCCCGCATGCATGCCAAGCACCCCTGGCGTAACTAGGTCGGCGAAGCCGCTGTTTGTTTCTATTGAAAATAAAAATCGAACACTTGTACTTTCTGATGTAATTTCGTGATTTCATCTTTTCCCAAGGCTCCTTTTGGTTGTGGTATTAATGTCTTGGAATTTCTTCTTGTGTTGGGTCTTCAACTTAATACGGAAAGTATGATTTTTCCTTTTCACAATTTGCCTCCGTATACACCTCTGTAACCTAGACCCAGAAATGACGATTTTTTTTTTTGGGGGGGGGGACCACGTCCTACCATGAGGCACCCTCAACCCGTGTAAAAGAATAAATAGATAAATAAATAAATAAATAAATAAATAAATAAATAGATAAATAAGTAAATAAATATATAGGTAAATATATAAATAAGTAAATTAATAAATGAATATATAAATAAACAACTATAATAATGAATAAATGAATCAATAAATAAACAAATACACAACCACTGTGTCAGGTTTTTCCAAGGTTCTGAGAAGTACTCTGTGAGGCGATGACGTCATCATCGAGAGACCACGATGTTAATTTTCAAGTCCTTAATCAGACCATACGTCACCTATTAAACAAGAAAAAATAAGCTTCTGAACCACATAAATTTTTTAGAAGAACCGAAAGCCTCTCTTTGAGAGTTCCTGGTTCTTCTTCAAAGTCCTCAGCTTCTTCGACAAAACTTCGGAAACCTTCACCTTTTTTTTCTTTCGAAATTTTCATAATTTCAGAAAGATTCTAAAAAGGTCTCAACTTATGCAGCGGAATTCCAAAGTTCACAACTTGTTTCACAAAATTTCGATTTTTTTTTTTTTTTTTTTTTTTTTTTTTAGATCACAAAAACTTCTTTGAAAAAAAACACAACTTCTGAATTGCAACTCAAAAATTCTTCTCTACTTCTTCGGCGGGACTTTGTAGTCTTCTCGCTTTCTTTAGTTGGATTACAAAAACTCTTCGGAAGAATTTCAATCATTTCTAACTTTTTCGGTGGAATTCAAAGTTTCTTCTCAACTTTTTCGTCGGTACGCTGTCTTTTCTTTTTCTTTTTCTTTTTCTTTTTCTTTAGTGGGATCTCAAAGCCCTCATCTTCGAAAAAAAAAATCAAAATATTTATAGTTTTGACAGAACTCGAAAATTCTCAATTTCTCCTGTGAAGCTCAAAAACTCTCAACTTCGCCGGTATTTCGAAAAATCCTCTATAGCATCTCAAAAACCTCATCATCTTCGATGGAATCTAAAAATTTCTCAACTTCGGTGGAACTAGAAAAATCTAAATTTCTTCTGTAGTATTTCGAAGATCCTTTTCGTTAAGTATTTCCAAAACCTTATTATCTTTGAAAGAATCTAAAACATTCCTTTGTTTTGTGTGAAAATCGAAAATTCTCAACTTAGTCGGAATTCTTAAAAGCTTCTTCGGTCGGGATTTCCAAAATATTATCATCGTCTAGATATTCTCAAAAAATATAGAGTTCTTAATATCGGTGACACTTGAAAAATCTCAATCATCTTCGGTAAGATCTCAAAAACTTCATTATGTTTTAAAGGTTCTCAAAAATTCCCAGTTTCTTCGACGGAAAGTAAAAGTTCCTAACTTCTTCGCCCAGATATCAAAAGTCGTGATTCGGTAAGATTCAAAGACTTCATCATCTTCTAAAGACTCAAAAAAAGTCTTCATCTTCTAAAGACTCAAAAAAAATCTTCAGTGGTACTAGAAACTCCTTATTTTATTCAGTCGGAGTTTCTTCTTCGGTAAGTATTTCCAAGACCTCACCATCTTCGAAATAATCTAAAAAATAAATAAATAAATAAATAAAGAATTCCCAACTTCGGCAGCTCGAAAGTTCTCAACTATTTCGTCGGGATTTCAAAAAATCTTCTTCGGTAAAGATCTAAAAGAAAAAGGTCTTTTCTTTGAGGGAATCTAATAAAAAAAAAATCCCAACGTCGGCAAAATTTGAAAGTTCTCAGCTTCTACGGTTCGAAAAATCTACTTCAGTAAGAATTTAAGGGAAAAAATTTCTTTCTTCAAAAGCATAAAAAAAAATACCCCAATTCAATTGAACTCGAAAGTTCTGAAGTTCCTCTTTGGTA
>NC_134807.1:1902778-1905278 GCF_046742065.1 Oratosquilla oratoria
TAAACAGAAGGAGCAAGAAGAGAAGCCGACAATTGCCGAGGAAATGGACGCGGATGAGGTAGGAGGTCTGAGCGGGGGAGGTAATAGAGACCAAACCAAAAGGTGTCCGACAATACGGAAGGAGGAAGAAGAAGAAGAAGAGGAGGAGGAGGAGGAGGAGGAGGAGGAGGAGAAAAGGGAGGAGGAGGAGGAGGAGGAGAAGGAGGAGGAGAAAAAGGAGGAGGAGGAGGAAGAGACGGAGGAGAAAGAGGAGGAGTAGGAGGAGAAAAGGAGGAGAAAAGGAGGAAGAAGAGGAAGAGGAAGACGAAGGGGAGAAGGAAGAGGAGGAGGAGGAGAAAAGGAGGGGGAAGAGGATGAGAGAAGAAAGAAAAGGAAGAAGAAATGGAGAAGGAAGAGGAAAAAAGGAGGAGGAAGAAGAGGAAGAGGAAGAGAAAGAGGAGGAAGAGGAGGAGAAAAGGAGGGGGAAGAGGATGAGAGAAGAAAGAGGAGGAAGAAGAAATGGAGAAGGAAGAGGAAAAAAGGAGGAGGAAGAAGAGGAAGAGGAGAAGGAGGAGGAAGAGGAAGAGGAGAAGGAGGAGGAAGAGGAAGAGGAGGGGGAGAAGGAGAAGAACGAGGAACCAGATTAGACAATCGAAGCCCAACCAGAGGTGGACGACAAGACGAAAGGAGGAAGAGGAAGCAGAAGAGGGAGAAAAGGAAGAGGAGGAGGAGAAGAAGAAAGAGAAGAAAGAGATAGAGGAAAAAAGAGAAAGCATAGGAGGAAACGGTGCAGTAGAAGACAGAGAAAAAGGCAGAAGAGAAGGCAGAGGAAAAGGAGGAAGATAAGGAGGATTAAGAGGAAGAGAAGGAGGACAAAGAGGAGGAGGAGGAAGAGAAGGAGAAAGCAGAGAAGGGAATGCAGTAGAAGGTAGAGGACAAGGCATAACAGAAAATGGTGGAAGAGAAAGAAAGGAGAAAAAAGGGGAGGAGGAGGAAGAGGAGGAGAAAAAGAAAGAAAGGAGGGAGGAAAAATGGGAAGAGGAGGAGGAGGAGGAGGAGGAAAAAGAAAGAAGAAAAGTGAGGATAAGAAGGATTGAATGACACGGTAAAATACTGAGAAGATAGAGGAGAAAGCGGAGGAAATGAGGATAGGACAGCGATGAAGAGGTAAGGGAAGAATAAACGAAGAATGGATGGAAAGAAGAAGAAGAGGAAGAGGAAGAGGTGGAGGATGGGGAGGTGGAGGAGGAGGAGGAGGAGACCAATGAGGAAATGGTGCAGTAGAAGACAGGGTAGAAGGCAGAATAGAGGAAGGAAGAGGAAGAAGAGGAAAAGGAAGTGAGGTCACAGTGAGAGAAGTACGAGGGACGAAAAGAGGAGGAGAAATAGGAGGAGGGGAAGACCAAGGAAGAAGAGGAGGAGGTAGAGCAAGAAGAGTGAAGATAGATAAAGCAGAAGAAACGGTAGAGGATGAGAAGAAGATGAAGAAGACCTCATAAAAATACAGAAGAAGCAGGACGAGGAGGAAGAAGAACACGAAGAAGAGGAGGAGAAGGAGGAAGACGAGGATGAAGAAGAACACGAAGAAGAAGAAGAAGAGGAGGAGGAGAAGGAGGAAGACGAGGAGAAAGAGAGAAAGATTAAAGAGGATAACGACAGAGAGAGGCGTGGCCACAGAATGAGGATGAATTTGTCAGATTAGTGAAGATGTGTGGCCGGAAACCCGCAGAAGCTCTCTGAGGTTCTTCCCGAAGAAGAACGAAGAAGAAGACGAAGAACCGACTTCGAGAACCCGAGTTTGGTCTCGCGAAGAACTCGAAGGAACACGGAGGCCGAGAGGAGGAAAGACGAATGGGGGTATCAAGAGTATAAGAGATGAACGGAGGTATCAAGAGAAGGAGAGGGGAATCAGATATCAAGATCGGGAGAGAAAATGTGAGTATCAAGAGTATAAGAGGAGACTGGAGTATCAAGAGTATAAGAGGAGAATGGGGGTATCAAGAGAAGGAGAGAGGAATTAGGTATCAAGAGCGCGAGAGAAGACGGGGGTATCAAGATCGGAAGAGAAAAATGGGAGTATCAAGATGAGAATGGGCTATCAAGAGCACGACAGAGGAATGGAGTATCAAGAGCACGAAAGGAGAATGGAGTATCAAGAGCACGACAGGAGAATGGGATATCAAGAGCACGACAGGAGAATGGAGTATCAAGAGAGCACGACAAGAGAATTGGGTATCAAGAGCACGACAAGAAAAAGGAGTATCAAGAGCACGAAAGGAGAATGGAGTATCAAGAGCACGACAGGTGAATGGGGTATCAAGAGCACGACAAGAGAGTGGGGTATGAAGAGCATGACATAAGAAAGGAGTATCAAGAGAGCATGACAGGAGAATGGGCTATCAAGAGCACGACAGAGGAATGGAGTATCAAGAGCACGACAGGAGAATGGGGTATCAAGAGCACGACAAGAGAAAGGAGTATCAAGAGAGCACGACAGGAGAATGGGGTATCAAGAGCACGA
>NC_134807.1:1917778-1920278 GCF_046742065.1 Oratosquilla oratoria
AAGCTGGAGGTAGGAGAAGGAAGCTGGAGGTAGGAGGAGGAAGCTGGACGTAGGAGGAGGAAGCTGGACGTAGGATAAGGACGATGGAGGTAGGAGAAGAAAGCTGGAGGTAGGAGGAGGAGAAAGCTGGAGGTAGGAGGAGGAAGCTGGAGGTAGGAGGAGGAAGATGGAGGTAGGAGAAAGAAGCTGGAGGTAGGAGGAGAAACCTGGAGATAGGAGGAGGAAGCTGGAGGTAGGAGGAGGAAGCTGGAGGTAGGAGGAGGAAGCTGGACGTAGTAGGAGGAAGCTGGACGTAGGAGGAGGAAGCTGGACGTAGGAGGATAAGGAAGCTGGAGGTAGAAATAGGAAGCTGGAGGTAGGACAAGAAAGCTGGAGGTAGGAGGAGGAGGAAGCTGGAGGTAGGAGGAGGAAGTTGGAGGTAGGAGAAGGAAGCTTGAGGTAGAAAGAGGAAGCTGGAGGTAGGGGAAGGAAGCTGGAGGTAGGAAGAGGAAGCTGGAGGTAGGAGGAGGAGGAAGCTGGAGGTAGGAGGAGGAGAAAGCTGCAGGTAGGAGGATAAGGAAGCTGGAGGTAGGAGGAGGAAGTTGGAGGTAGGAGAAGAAAGCTGGAGGTAGGAGGAGGAAGTTGGAGGTAGGAGGAGGAGGAAGCTGGAGGTAGGAGAAGGAAGCTGGAGGTAGGAGGAGGAAGCTGGACGTAGGAGGAGGAAGCTGGAGGTAGGAGGAGGAGAAAGCTGGAGGTAGGAGGAGGAGAAAGCTGGAGGTTGGAGGATAAGGAAGCTGGAGGTAGGAGGAGGAGGAAGCTGGAGGTAGGAGGAGGAAGCTGGAGGTAGGAGGAGGAGGAAGCTGGAGGTTGGAGAAGGAAGCTGGAGGTAGGAGGAGGAAGCTGGACGTAGGAGGAGAAAGCTGGAGGTAGGAGGAGGAAGCTGGAGGTAGGACAAGAAAGCTGGAGGTAGGAGGAGGAAGCTGGAGGTAGGAGGAGGAAGCTGGAGGTAGGAGGAGGAAGCTGGACGTAGGAGGAGGAGGAAGCTGAACATAGGAGGAGGAAGCTGGAGGAAGGAGGAGGAGGAAGCTGGAGGTAGTAGAAGCAGTCTGAGCTATAGTAATCCTAGACTTCATGATGAAGTCAGAAGTTGGGAACCAACTCGGACACCAATCAGAAGCCATTACGAAGCAACACGGACACGTCGCAATGTATTCAATGTCAACAACTTGTTCGAATTCGTTCGGCTGACAGTGGCTTCGGTTTCAATAACGTCCTTTATTGAAACGTCAATTATTTTTTTTTTTTATAGTTTGATGTTACACTAATAACAAGACAAACCATAATTTATTTTATGTAATTTGACGGAAACTATTGTAAAAGTATAGAATATTTTTGTCTAAGTCTTTGTTCTAAGTTTCTAAATTCTTCACAAATTTAGGAAAATGGGCTCACTTGATACAATGACGAAATTGCAAACAACTTTTTTCTAATAATAGAATAAATGATTCTATAATTTATCTTATTTTCTAAAGATAACTAAAATACCCTTACGTTCAAACAGAAAAAATAAACCACTTAAATAAAAAAGATTAACAAAAAGGAACTTTAATTGAAATATTATTCCTAAAAGATGATCTGAACGTCTTTATACTAAAACTGTAGAACAATGATCACTGTGAGAATCAACACCGTGTGAGATCGAAACCTTTATTGGTACAACGTTTCGCTTGTTACAGCTTTTTCAAGTACAGCCTGTACTTGTATTACAGGCTGTACTTCAAGTACAGCCTGTACTCGAAAAAGCTGTACCAATAAAGGTTTCGATCTCACACGGTGTTGATTCTCACAGTCTTGTCGGTTTTTTGCCATTGTGTTTCAACAATGATCACAAACAAAAATACATTTAAGATACATTTTTGAGAATAACTTAAAAGAAATTCAAAGCATCATAATTAAAAAAAATAAATAATCAATTAGTTCAGCAACACCACCAGAAGTAATTTACGCCCTTACTCTTCCTCTTCCTCTTCCTCTTCCTCTTCCTCTTCCTCTTCCTCTTCCTCTTTTTCTTTCTCTTCCTCTTCCTCTTCCTCTTCCTTCACTTCCTCCTCCCCTTCTTCCTCTTCCTCTTCCTCTTCCTCTTCCTCTTCCTTCCTTTCCTCCTCACCCTCTTCCTCTTCCCCTTCCTCCCCTTCTTCCTCACCCTTTTCCTCTTTGTCTTCCTCTTCCTCTTCCTCTTCCTCTTCCTTCCCTTCCTCCTCACCCTCTTCCTCTTCCTCTTCCTCCCCTTCTTCCTCTTCCTCTTCCTCTTCCTCTTCCTCTTCCTCTTCCTCTTCCTCTTCCTCTTCCTCTTCCTCTTCCTCTTCCTCTTCCTCTTCCCTTCCTCCTTACCCTCTTCCTCTTCCTCCTCCTCTTCCTCTTTCTCTTCTTCTTCTTTCCCTTCCTCCTAACCTTCTTCCTCTTTCTCTTCCTCTTCCTCCCCTTCTTCCTCACCCTCTTCTTCTTCCTCCCTTTTTTTTCT
>NC_134807.1:1925278-1929292 GCF_046742065.1 Oratosquilla oratoria
GCATAATGAGGTTTGTTCTTCAAAGCATGGGCATCTTGAGGCTTGCTCTTTAAGTAATGAATAAATGTAATGGACATATTTTGAAGTTCGTTCCTCAAATAATGGGTAAGTGTTGGATATATCTCGAGGTTTGCTCTCCAAATAATGGGTAATTTTGATAGACATATCATGAGATTCGTCCTTTAAGTAATGGGTAAATGTTATTGACATATTCTACGTTTGTCCTTCAAATTATAGACATATCTTGTCGTTCGTTCTTCAGTTCAAGCGTACAAATTGATATATAGATAAGTATTTTTTATCATATTCTAAAGCCTACATCAAACGACCCCGAGCCCCTCTAAATGTCAGCCTTGCGGCTCTTTGGGTTTTCTAGTTGCTTATGTTGTGTTGTGAGCTAGTAGTACACAACCATTCTCTCTCCGATGATTATATAAAGAATAGTCTTTGTCTTATATCCTATGGACGGTCCATAGTTGGCGCACATAATTCAAGGGTATTTTCCCTCTTCTTGTAACTATGGCACAATTAGGTAGATTTTGAGTGGTCACAGTCAAAAGAGTATCTTGATTATCAAGAGCGATGATTTTTGTATACAAGAATAAGATAGACACGGATCACGGCTTTTCCCAAAACGTTTCGCCTGTCATGCCATAGTGTTTCGTGCAAAATGGTTAATTTATGTCTCCGTTCGTTTTCTTGACATTTGCTTTGTCAGACTTTGGTTTCTTTAGGAGAACGTTTAAGGATATGTTTACCTTTCGTCTCTGTTCCTTTTCGTCTTCCTTTCTTTTCTTTATTTGTGTTCGTCCTTTTTATTTCACGTTCTCAACCGTTTGATGTTCATTTTTCCCTCAGACCTTAGATCTTACATCCTCTCTTGTAATTACCCTTGAGACAAAACTTCATTCTCCTATTTTATTTTCTCTTAGGCTATGTTTCGCTCAGTGTTCTCTACCGTTTTCTTTTCTCTTCTTGTTTTCTTTTCCATCATTTGTTCCAAGAATCTACTGTCAGTAGATAAATAATTCATTATCAATCCACCTATTCATCAATCAACTCACGTAGGTCTACAGAAATTATGACTGGACAAATGATACCAGGAATGTTGATTTGAGTTGAATGAGGCGTGAAGAGATCCCGGTAAATCCTGAACAAATAAGTCATAATTCGAAATAATTTAACTACACTACTCGACCGTGAGACATCCAAGATTAGAAAAATAACTAGGTAATTGTACCCAGTTACGAGAAACAATTGTATTTTGAATACTAACTTTTCCTTTTTTTTTTTTTTTTTTTTTTACCAGCTTCTCACACTTGCCCAACTTTTTCAGTCTTGTGACATATTCTACTCGAACACAATCGACACGGATACCCCAAACAAAAATCAGACAATTCACCACCATTTTGACTTTATCCATATTCGTTTTAATCTCCTTCATTTCCAAAGAGGTTAACTCCTTACCTGAATAGAACAGCCTTTCACTACCCCTCCCCCCCTAAACCAAAAAATAAAAACAATAAAACAATAAGAAAAAAAATATATACTACATGTGATATAACGAATAGAAACAGTCATTCACTACCCCTCCCCCCCTAAACCAAAAAAATAAAAACAATGAAAAAACATAAGAAAAAATACATTACTTTATCCGTGATATAACGAATAGAACAGTCTTTCACTACCCCTCCCCCCTAAACCAAAAAAATAAAAACAATAAAAAATAAGAAAAAAAGTATATACTACATGTGATATAACGAATAGAACAGTCTTTCACTACCCCTCCCCCCTAAACCAAAAAAATAAAAACAATGAAAAAATAAGAGAAGAAAATAATAATACTTTCAGTGAAAATAGACTAATAGAACAGTCTTTCACTACCCCTCCCCCCCTAAACCAAAAAATAAAAACAATAAAAAATAAGAAAAAAGTATATACTACATGTGATATAACGAATAGAACAGTCTTTCACTACCCCTCCCCCCCTAAACCAAAAAATAAAAACAATGAAAAAATAAGAAAAAATATATACTTTATGTGATATAACGAATAGAACAGTCTTTCACTACCCCTCCCCCCCTAAACCAAAAAAATAAACACAATAAAAAAATAAGAAAAAAGTATATACTACATGTGATATAACGAATAGAACAGTCTTTCACTACCCCTCCCCCCTAAACCAAAAAAATAAAAACAATAAAAAATAAGAAAAATTTACATACTTTAAATGTGATATCACGTATAGAACAGGATCTTTCACTAACTCTCCCCGCCTAAAACCAAAAAAATAAAAACAATAAAAAATAAGAAAAAAGTATATACTACATGTGATATAACGAATAGAACAGTCTTTCACTACCCCTGTCCCCCCCTAAAACCAAAAATTAAAAAACACATAAAAAAAATAAAAAAAAAAAATATATACTACATTATGATGATATAACGAATAGAACAGTCTTTCACTACCCCTCCCCCCCTAAACCAAAAAAAATAAAAACAATAAAAAAATAAAAAATATATATATATACTTTATGTGATATAACGAAACGTTGACAAGGTCACCCAAACCCTCGTCTTTGGGTCGCTGTGGCCTCGATCGACTGAACAAGATTATCAGAAGTTAGCAGGAACAGAATCGAAAAAAGTTAACACCGTTTGACGAAGTTAGTCAAAATAGTTTTGGCGCATTCACCTCCGAGTCAAGCAAGCCATGAATAAAACCGTCTGGGTTAAGTCAACTGGGTTAAGTTAACCGAGTTACGTCAACTGGTTTAGGTCTAGTAGGTTAAGTCGACCGGGTTAAGCCTACTGGATTAGGTTTACTGGGTTAAGTCAACGGGGTAAACCTGCTGGGTTAAGTCTACTAGAGCAAGTCAACTGAGTTAAGTCTACTGGGGTGTAAGCTCACTGGGTTAAGTCAACTGGGCTTAGTCAACTGGGTTAAGTCAACTGTGTTAAGTCAACTGGGCTTACTCAACTGGGCTTAATCAACTAGGCTAAGTCAACTGGGTTCAGTGAACTGGATTAAATCAACTGGGTTAAGTCTTTTATATGTCTAATATCAGTCGATTTCATTCAGTTAAGGACCAGTTCAGGGTCAGAAGTCTGTAAAAAAAAAAATCGCAATAAGCGCCAACGGTAAAACAAAATGGCCGACAAGAGACCCGTCGGTCAATCACGGGGTCGATTTCAAAAAATGAATAAATAAGTAAATGAATAAATAAATAGATAAATAAATTAATTAATATATAAATAGATAAAGATTCCGCATTGGGGTCGGATATAAACAATAGTAAAAATAATAACATAGAAAATAGTAATAGAAGTAATATAATAATATTAACATATTAGTAATAGTGATAATAGGTAAGTAATAGTAATCAACTGGTAATCAATGGTCACATAAATGGCGATGGAAGTAATGGAAGTAATGGAAGTAATGGAAGTAATGGAAGTAATGGAAGTAATGGAAGTAATGGAAGTAATGGAAGTAATGGAAGTAATGGAAGTAATGGAAGTAATGGAAGTAATGGAAGTAATAAAAGTAATGAAAGTAACGAAAGTAATAAACAAATGAATAAATAAACAAACAAATAAATAAATAAATAAAAATAAAAAGATATTATATAGAATAATTGAAAATCACCTCCAACCCCATTCTTCGCTCAATGAACTCTTTGACGTAGTTCATCCTCGGTACGTTGACATGAAGACATACGACGCTATCCACAGACATCAAACCCTATACACAAGTTGCCCACCATGACTCCCTAATCTTCAAGAAACTTTGATCAAATTAAACCCAGTGGAGACACATGGCAACTCTCCGGAATTATTTCTGTTTTCATCTTCTTTATTTCATTTCATTTTCTAACACGTGCCTAGTCATTTCCTTCTCGATGTCTCTGTGTAACTGTACCATGGTAATCTCGATTATTTAATGAGATGTATCTGCAATAGCAAAACAACTGAAATGGCTTCTGATTAGGTCAATTTGCTCTTCATAAAATA
>NC_134807.1:1929792-1937292 GCF_046742065.1 Oratosquilla oratoria
TGTGTGCACGTATATTATAAACGTGTGCTCAGGAATGCAGGAGTAACCGCCAGCAAAGTTAAACTAACGAGGCGGAGCGTTTTCGTATAATTAAATATTCAGCGTTTGTAGTAAGCCTTGAAAATATGAATATATGATAACGTTCTGTTCCATTAAGTTAACTTTCCTTCTGGTGTTTACTCCTGTGTAAATCTATATAATCTTAAACACTTATATATGTGTATATATATATATATATATATATATATATATATATATATACATATATATATATGTATATATGCATGTATGTATGCATATATACATACTTCCTAACATGATCCAACACTGCCAATGTTCTCGTAACGCGCACGGAGAGACTAGAGTGTATCCTCCAGTAATCCTGGAAACTCCTGGACTTTGGTCTTGGTCCAGAGGTCTAAGCGGTCTCGCCTCCCTGTGTTCCAGTGACCCGAGGGCCACAACTAGGACCTCCAACGACTCCGCAAGAAGAAGAGCATCGTCAGCAAACATAAGGCCAGTGATTTTGGTGTTGCCAGTAGATACTCCGCAACGACACTGGTCGACAACTTTATCCAATATCAAAGGCAGTGGGGCGAGGACACACTTGCCTCGTTCTTGAATTAACAGAAAAGAGGATAGACACGCTTCCTCTATAATTTCATCACACGCTCCGTCCCAACGTAGAAGTCAGATATCAAGTCAATAATCCTCGTGTGAGAACCTCACGGATCCGCAGAAGATCCCAGCGCACTCCACAATACATCGAGTCAAACGCCTTCTTAAGATCAACATAAGCTGCATGAAACCCCCCTTGAAACTCACGTCGACGCTCCACAATAATCCGAAGCTACAGGATCCTATCCATTGTTGAGTTGCCAGGCGCCAACCCAGACTATTCAGGCCTCTGAAACTGTAGGAGATATGAACTAACGCTAGTCAGCATTAGATGGAGAAGAACCTTGTTGTTATTACAGCCCCACTGCTTCCTTTTCTCCATCCAAATGATCCTTTTTCCAGTCACAAGGAACGGTACCAAAGAGTAGACAGTACAACATGCAACCCGCGGATATTGGCCTCATCTCTAAATTTCAGCAACTCCGCACTGGCGTTGCAGATGCCAGCCGCCATTCCACCCAAAGAGTAGACAGTACAACATGCAACCCGCGGATATTGGCCTCATCTCTAAATTTCAGCAACTCCGCACTGGCGTTGCAGATGCCAGCCGCCATTCCACCCTTCCACTTACAGCCTCTTTGACCTCTGTCAGAGAGATTGGATTTCGTGAATTAATAGATCAGCAATGACAATCCAAACACTATCGAGGGGAGCCTTTCCGCTTGGTGGGTTACCCATGAGCAAGTCCTCAAAGTACTCACAGCGTCAATATGATTCTTTCTTACCCGAGTACGTGATGAAAAACAATGTCAGAGAAAGAATTTTTACTTCATATCATGAAAAGCTCTGGGTGGGTCAAAACTCTTGCTCGTGGCTGAACACGCATCATGTACGCATCCCATACACAAATTACCTTTCGGAGTGAAATTGCATTGTAAGCTCCTTTGGTAATTATTAGGTTAAAGTAATCAAGGTTCAAGTTCTGTAATTACTCGCTCGACCTTAATTGTTATCTAGTCTGTTCTCATGGGGTAGTTGTTGTCTATGAATTACTAAATTGCTTCATTACTTCTTAACTCTGATGTCGTCAATTTGTAAAATAGAAATCAGCTGGCGGTGGCAAATAGAATAAGCAGGTTAGAATGTTGATTTATAAAAAAGTCAACCGAGACAGCATTTTGACTCCCCGGATGAACAAAATCGTCTGGCAGCAGTCAGAGTAGACATAAGAGATTAGGTTTAAGAGGTGAATAGACAAGAAATGGTTAATCAATAGACTACTTAACGAATGCAATAGACTTAGTAATCATGTAGTTAGTGAGCGCTAAAACAATTGGTTGTTTTAAAAGAAGATGAGACAACTTTATGGATAGAGATGACAGGTGGCAATAGACATGAGAGTGGAAAGTATATGCCTTATGGTCTCTTGCAGTTTCCCACCTCGGAAGGGTGAATAATAGTAGGATGGAATACGACCTGCCTTCAAACCCGCCCAATACAGATTTTGTTCTATTGTATGTGCAGATGACTCCATTTAACTGGCGGGAAGAGTTCCACAAGAAACAAATAGATAAATAGGTGGATACAAGGGAAAGGATGAAAGAAACGATAAATAAACGAATACAGAAGTATATATATACATATGAATATACATATATATATATATATGTATATATATTTATATATATATGTATATATGTATATATATATATTATATATATATATATATATATATATATATATATACATATATATATATATATATATATATATAAACAAATACATAAATGGATTATAAACAAGTAGATAAATAGTAAAGAAATAAATCAATTAACAAATACATAGATTAATCAACATTCAAATCAACTAATCAATCAAACAACCAAACACGTAAAGAAGGCACACAAGCGAGGAATCTGTAGTCTTTGGATTCTAAATATGGCAGGGAAACTCGTCTAAGAATCTTTCTTCTTTATATATACATTGTTACATCAAGTTGGTCAAGTCTCCTTCTCGTCTCCCTCCTCGAACCTTCGCTTATAATCATGAATTCTGTCTATTCAGCATTTTACGAAAGCCTGCCAGCTTGGCTTACTAATCCTATTAATTAACATATAGCCTAAGGGAGCTACAGTTATTAAATGTGCTTTGACATGTTGTATGTTCCTCTTATATTGATTGAGTCTTCTGTTAGGTATGTAAATGCTTTTGATGTGCATCTGGCGAAACCTGTCCTCTTGTTGTTTTCCATAGTCGAGTCGATAACTCTGGCGTCACATGTTTATTTAGATTGTTTGGCGACAGTCGTCTGAGAATGGGCTTTGGTCACGCGTGTTATATTATTGTGGGGTTTTACCTATGTGTAACATATATCTATCGTTATATATATGCAAAGCAAAGAAGGAAAGGAACAAACAAGCATAATAGTGAATAAATAAGTCCTCTTGTTGTTTTCCATAGTCGAGTCGATGACTATGGCGTCACATGTTTATTTAGATTTTTGGCGACAGTCGTCTGAGAATGGCTTTGGTCAGGCGTGTTATATTATTTTGGGGTTTTACCTATGTGTAACATATATCTATCGTTATATATGCAAAGCAAAGAAGGAAAGGAACAAAGAAGCATAATAGTGAATAAAAAGGGGCCATATTTTCTCCCGCTGGGTTCATTGGGTGCGGAGAAGGACGCGGAAGTTTGTGACTTGGAGTGAGTCTGCGTCTGAGTTGGAGGCGCGCAGGAAGGAACGCTTGAAATAAGGATCACCGAAGCAAGCAACAGCTGCTCCTGAGTTGTTGGGGACAAAAGTCTGAATGGAAGAAGTAGAGGGTGAGAGGTCTGATTATTGAATAAGGAGAGAAGAGAGTTGATAGAGAGAAGGAAGGAGCGGATGCGTAGAGAGAAAGAGAGGAAAAACGAAAGAGAAGAGGTGACAAATAAGAAGAAATGACAGAATAACATTTGAGATGAAATAAAAAAAAAAAGAGACACGGACTTAAAATTGGTAAATCAAAATAAAAGAAAGAAACAAGGAGTAGACGGGGAGAGGTCTGATTGTATTGAATAAGGAGAGAATAAGGAGAGAGAGAATAAGGAGAGAGAGAGAGAGAGAGGTTAAGAGAGAGAGAGAGAATAAGGAGAGAAGAGAGTTGATAGGGAGAAGGAGGGAGTAAGGAAGACATGAAAATGGAAAGGTAAAAGATGAAGAATATAGAAAAAAACACAATAATAGGAGGGGAAAGTAAAATGAAAATAGAAGCATGGGTATAAGATATATAAATAGCAATCAGAAAAATAACGATAATAGAATATAAAGAGAAACAAGGAAAATGAAAATAAGAACAAAATGAGATATGGATATAAAAGCAATAGATGAAAAGAAAAGAAGTAGCAAATAAAGAGAAGCAAGAAAAAAGAAAAGAAAAACAAAACAAATAAAGACAAAGAAAGCAAACGGAATAAGACGAAAGACAAATAAGTAAGGAAATAAAAAACAAACACGTCAGAGGAAATATAGAAACCAGAAACGGAGAATGGAAAAGTGTTGGATAATAACAACAAAAGAAAAAGTGGAAGAAAAGAGGATGAAAACAAAGAAAATTAAAAAACTGAACCAAAAAAATATTTATCACCACTGAGAGGATGAGAAGAATCTAAAGACGTGGAAAGAAAACTCGGGAAGTCAAGGAGACCAGGGAGGAGGAAGAGGAGGAGGAGGAGGAGGAAGAGGAGGAGGAGGAGGAGGAGGAGGAGGAGGAGGGTGAAAAAGGGAAGGAAGGGAAGGAAGGGAGATACGGAGGAAGTATGTATGTACGTATGTATGTATGCATGTATGTATGTATGTATGTATGTATGTATGTATGTATGTATGTATGTATGTATGTATGTATGTATGTATGTATATGTATGTATGTATGTATGTATGTATGTATGTATGTATGTATGTATGTATGTATGTATGTATGTATGTATATATGTATGTATGTATGTATGTATGTATGTATGTATGTACGCATGTATGTATATATGTATGTATGTATGTAATTTATGTATGTATGGACGGATGGATGGATGGATGGATGCATGCATGCATGCATGCATGTATGTATGTATGTATGTATGTATGTATGTATGTATGTATGTATGTATGTATGTATGTATGTATGTATGTATGTATGTATGTATGTATGTATGTATGTATGTACGTATGTATGTATGTATGTATGTATGTATGTATGTATGTATGTATGCATGTATGTATGCATGTATGTATGTATGTATGTATGTATGTATGTATGTATGTATGTATGTATGTATGTATGTATGTATGTATGTATGTATGTATGTATGTATGTATGTATGTATGTATGTAACAGTGCATTCAGATATATTCAGTATATACCTGTTGTCATGTACTGCACTTATTTATCCTTTTTTTTTTTTTTTTTTTTTACTCTCTCATTTTACCAAAGGTGGCCTGGAACGACTCCAGGCTCATAAAAAGGCCTTGGCGTGTGTCCTGCCACCATTCTTCATCATTTATCACCACTTTGAGGGTCATCACCAGCACCATAACGTCTCAATCATAGGTCACCACCACCGTCACCATTGGCACGGCACTTAAAGTCATCATTAACGCATGAAGACATCAATGGAGCCGTGAGTTGTATTTTGTTTTTCTTCTTTGACTTGCATGTGTGGTACGTACGGTATGTATCACGCATGCAGGCAAATAAATTAATGCACTGTGCCTTGCTGCATTGCGTTTGACGTAGGGGAGTTGGTGGATGCAGGGATGACCCCTCATCCATGAGGAGCTGAGATGGGCGGGGTGGAAAGGGTAGTAGAGGGGAGCGGAATGGGTAGAAGTGGGTATTTGCCTTTGGCTTGGCTACCTCCCATATAAGGTGGAAAAAGTTCTTGGTATAGAGATAGATTTACTTACGAAGACACTTGATTGATTTAGTTATGAGAACCAATTACTCCGTCTTGAACAAATGTGATTTTTATTTCGTATTTTTTGTGGTGCGGAATGCCGTACACATCAGCATGACGAGCCAATTCTGTCCTTAATACCCACATGTATATTATTTCATCGTACATACAGACCCAAAACCCCTGAATGTACTCTATCATGACATATTAACAACGTCCACGGACCCGCACTAAATCGTCGTAATAAAGTATTAAATCGTTTATAAAGGATTAAATTGTTTATAGTAGTCAACCTGACCGTGAACGCGTTACTGCGGTTTGAAAACATTTCGGGATTTCACATCGCGAATTTATATACGCGAATGTTATAATATTTTCCTCTCACCATATCATGACAGATATACATGGGAAATGAATTCAAAGAGGCGTTATATTATATGCAACTACTCTTATTCAAATGATATTTACATTTCATGTAACTATAAACACTAAATATCAGTCAACTTACGTAATTCCTGTATTGAACGAAATAAATTCGCCTGACAACTTCCATCACACAATCAATAAAGATTTTATCATAACTTAAATAATTTATCTAATAATTACCAGAACAACAAAGCACTTTAGCACCGTCACGAAAGGCGTAACCACGCCAGTTCCATGCTCTATAGAATATCTGAAACATAAATTAAATATTCAATGGTGAGTTTTTGTAGGCATGTGCAATTAGGAAGTCCATCTGAATGTTTCTTTGTGTGTGTGTGTGTGTGTGTGTGTGTGTGTGTGTGTGTGTGTGTGTGTGTGTGTGTGTGTGTGTGTGTGTGTGTGTGTGTGTGTGTGTGTGTGTGTGTGTGTGTGTGTGTGTGTGTGTGTGTGTGTGTGTGCGTGTGTGTGTGTGTGTGTGTGTATGTGTGTGTGTGTGTGTGTGTGTGTGTGTGTGTGTGTGTGTGTGTGTGTGTGTGTGTGTGTGTGTGTGTGTGTGTGTGTGTGTGTGTGTGTGTGTGTGTGTGTGTGAGTGTGAGTGTGCGTGTGAGTGTGAGTGTGAGTGTGTGTGTGTGTGTTTTGTGTGTATGTGTGCGTGTGTGTATGTGCGTGTTTGTACGTATGTATGCATACGTTTATGTGTGCATTTCTTTGACCGCAGACATCCGATGGCTGTTTATTAGCTTGGTCTCTTTATCACCGCAACGTCGAAATGACGACTAAGTCCAAGAAATTAGAGTGAAATTGAAAGTGTTCAGTGTTGGTGGTCCACTGCAGGACCACTGATCTCCCCTCTTGGGGGACGATACAGCCTCACCATAGTGACTTCATCCTATTTGGATGATAAGAAATGCATCGTGCAAAGTGATGTGGGTTGCATGGGTGAGCTGAATTTTAAGCAGCAATTTAATTTTGAATCCATTGAAAATATAAAAGGAAATGACTGACAACCAGAAGAGAGGAAGACAACGTTGCAGAGGGTAAGGGTGTGTTATTATTTTTTTTTCTTTCATATCGGTGTGGGTTACCCGTATGAACAGTAAAACAATGAACCTCTATGACGGGATCCTAATGCAGTGAGCGGGTCTTCTGTGCTTGCAGACAATACATCAGCGAAGAAGAAAGATTTAAGGAGAGTGACAGAGCAAAAGGAGTGTAGATTCTGAACGTGGTCCCTCTTTCAGTTTTTGGAACTGTACACTCGACTCATAAAAATAAATATACGTAACTATGGTCCGAAGGAGTGTCACTAAAGTCATTAATTTTTTTCATCTATTTGGTTATTTACTATTTTTTCTGCTGTGGATGTGCTATGTCTTGCTGCATTGTTTCTGACCCAGGGCAGTGGACGAGGTGCATAGATGACCCGTTATCCAGGAGGAGCCAAGATAAGAGGGAGGGAGGGAGGGGTGGTGAATGGGAGTGGAGTATGTGGGGATGGAATGGATGGGAGTGGATTTATGCCTT
>NC_134807.1:1949792-1954792 GCF_046742065.1 Oratosquilla oratoria
TATCTTCTATCAGCCAAGGTGGTCCGCTGAGTGTAGGTATGAATAATGTTCCTTTTTATCTCTCTCTTTTTCTATCGCTCTCATTCTCTCATTTTCTCTCTCTCTCTCTCTCTCTCTCTCTCTCTCTCTCTCTCTCTCTCTCTCTCTCTCTGTGTGTGGGTGTGTGTGTGTGTGTGTGTGTGTGTGTGTGTGTGTGTGTGTGTGTGTGTGTGTGTGTGTGTGTGTGTGTGTGTGTGTGTGTGTGTGTGTGTGTGTGTGTGTGTGTGTGTGTGTGTGTGTGTGTGTGTGTGTGTGTGTGTGTGTGTGTGTGTGTGTGTGTGTGTGTGTGTGTGTGTGTGTGTGTGTGTGTGTGTGAGCAACTCATTCCGAACCATCGCTCCGATAACACGATGACCAAATCGAAGTAGGTGTTCCTCACCTGAAGTCCAACTTGTCGGCGAGGATGTCGAGGAAGAACCTCATGGGACCAGAAATGCTGACGTTTCCCTTGCCATCGTCGTGGATCTTTGTCCAGGGCACCCACTAGAACAGGAAGAAGATAATCAATGCTTCTGTATTTATGGATACCTCTGATAACCGTGCCTCTCCATCACCGGGACTCCTGCCGTGGCTCCTCATGGCCACACACGGTAACTGGGATCTTGCGACCCGAGGTTAAATCACTAGGAAATCTCGTGGCAGCTCAGGTCAGGGTTATCGCTTCTAACGGTGCCTCTCCATCACCTAGACTCCTGCCGTGCCTCCCCGTGGTCACACACGGTAACTGGGATCTTCCAACTCTATGCCGCACCCACCATAGATGTGATAAAGGAGAGATTTAAGGAGAGTAGCATAGATAAATAGATAAATAGATAAATGAATAAGTCAATAGATATGCAAACAAACATATAAATGAATAAATAAATGAATTAGTAAATGAGTAAATAAATTAATTAATTAATGAATAATCAAACAAGTTAATGAATAAATGGATAAATAGAATTATATTATCAGGAATAAACAAATAAATAGATAAATGAATAAATATATAAACAAATAAATAAATGAATGATTAAATATACAAATGGATTTATAAATAAATAGATGAATGAATAAAAAGATAAATAAATTTATAAATAGATGAAGAGAGAAAGAAATAGAAAATATATATATAAATAAACAAATAAACAAACAAATGATAACACAAGCAAATAAAAAAAAAAGTCAATCGACAAATGATAAAAATTATTTTACATCTTGAACAGAACACGGATCCAAACCAAAGGACGCTCGAGAGAGCCTCCAAGACGAAGAAGAAGAAGAAGAAGAAGAAGAAGAAGAAGAAGAAGAAGAAGAAGAAGAAGAAGAAGAAGAAGAAGAGGAAGAGGAAGAAGAGGAAGAAGAAGAAGAAGAAGAAGAAGAAGAAGAAGAAGAAGAAGAAGAAGAAGAAGAAGAAGAAGTAGAATCAGAAGAATAAGAATAAGAAGAAGAAGAAGAAGAAGAAGAAGAAGAAGAAGAAGAAGAAGAAGAAGAAGAAGAAGAAGAGTCTCGACGTCCACGCCCGCCCGCGCGCGCACCTCTCGAGAGGCTCTCCGAGTCCGCGCGCCGCTGCCCCGAAGAAGAAGAAAAGGAAGAAGAAGACGAGGAAGAAGAATAAGAAGAAGAGGAGGAAGAGGAAGAAGAAGAGGAGGAGGAAGAAGAGTAAGAAGAGGAAGAAGGAGAAGAAGAAGAAGGAGAAGAAAAAGAGGGAGAAGAAGAAGAATAACAAGGAGAGGAAAAAGAAGAAGAAGAAGGAGGAGGAGAAGAATAAGAAGAAGAGGAAGAGTAAGAAGAAGAAGAAAAAGACAAAGAAAAAGAAGAAGAAAGAAAGAAGAAGAAGAAGAAGAAGAAGAAGAAGAAGAAGAAGCAGAAGAAGAAGAAGAACGGAAGAAGAAGAAGAACAAGAAAAACGCGAAGAAGAAGAACGTGAAGAAAAGAAAAAGAAGAAGAAGAAGAAAAAGAAGAACAAGAAGAAGAAGAAGAAGAAGAAGAAGAAGAAGAAGAAGAAGAAGAAAAAAGAAGAAGAAGAAGAAGAAAGAGATGAAGAAGAAGAAAGAGAAGAAGAAGAAGAAGGAAGAGAAGAACAAGAAGAAGAGTAAGAAGAAGAAGAAAGAGAAGAAGAAGAAGAAGAAGAGGAAGAAAGAGATGAAGAAGAAGAAGAAGAAGAACGTGAAGAAGAAGAAGACGAAGAAGAAGAAGAAGAACGTGAAGAAGAAGAAGAAGAAGAAGAAGAAGAACGTGAAGAAGAAGAAGAACGTGAAGAAGAAGAAGAGGAAGAAGAAGAAGAAGAAGAAGAAGAAGAAGAAGAAGAAGAACGCGAAAAAGAAGAAGAAGAAGAAGAAGAAGAAACAGAAGAAGAAGAAGAAGAAGGAAAATAAGAATCAGAAGAAGAACGTGAAGAAGAAAAAGTGGAAGTGGAAGAAGAAGAAGAAGAAGAAGAAGAAGAAGAAGAAGAAGAAGAAGAAGAAGAAGAAGAAGAAGAAGAAGAAGAAGAAGAAGAAGAAGAAGAAGAAGAAGAAGAAGAAGAAGAAGAAGAAGAAGAAGAAGAAGAAGTTCAGTCCCTTCACCTCTGCCTTCCACACCTCTTTTACTAATCTTGCTTCAAACAATCCAAACAATCTTTCATATGAAATAAATGAATAAATGAATAAGTGAATAAAGCAAAATCAGATAGAATTAAGTTAAATTCAACTTACTTCAATTCAATTCAATTCAATTCAATTGAACTCAATTTTATTCAATTCAATTCAATTCAATTCAATTCAATTCAGTTCAATTCAATTCAACTCAGTTCAGTTCAATGCAATTCATTTCAGTTCAATTCAATTCAATTCAATTCAATTCGGTTCAACTCAATTGAAAAATAGAATATAATGAAATGAAATAAAGAGGAAGTACCTTACCTCTTCTACAGCAACCTTGAGTACGTTCCTTTTTCCTGACATCAGCGCCATGGCACCAAGTACACTCAAGTTGTTCCTTTGCAAAGCCCCGGCTCTTCACTCTAATTCACAGACCGATGTGGTCTTGAGTTCTGCACTGGCATGCTGTTAGCGTGCGTTCTGCTCTTATAGAGACGAATTAGACGTCGTAATGACAATGACGCGCGTCTAACTTCACCGCGCAGGTGGCTCCCCGCGAGGAATGCTGAGGCGACAGCAGATGGCTACTTTCTTCTATCATAGATGAGGGACGCGTCTTGCTGTTTGCATGGAATTAATCGGAGTGCTTAATGAGTACGGTGATGTTTGTCCCAATAACGCATTTGATCAGATTGGTTTCTGGTTCATTTTTTTTCTTTTTTTTTTTTTTTTTTTTTACATGAGGAAGAGATTTCTGGAAGCTGGCATCTCGTTTGATTGAGAGTCTTTTTCTCACAGTACTTATACTTATGTATCGCTGTTCTTGAACCTCATAAAGACCACTTCAACACTGAATGAAATCTTCAGCACCCACTTGCTACAATTATCTGCTAGTTTGTGGTTCTCAACCGTAAAAGGATTTTGGATCACAAAGGCCCCACAGACCCACAGGTTAATAGCCACTGATTAAAATCTATTAAATAGATTAAAATCTATTCACACAGAATTAATTTTCAAAGCCTAACATGAATTCTTTTGACTAACAGAGAAACGTATCGCGTTGTTCTTTTCTCTGTTACGATATGTTTGATTATATAACCAAAATACTCTGTCTTTGATAATGATTAATTCATTAGAACGTATCAAACAGCTTTCCTAATCGAATGCATTCATGATAGCAACTGAAAATCTGTTTGGTCCACCGCTTTCGTGTGTCTGAAAGGTGTTGAGGAGCCAACACCAGGAGTCGCCTTGCTGCGGCTGAAGCCGTCACCATTGTTTTATGTACTTGGACTGTTGGGAGAAGCAACAGTGACTGTTGGAATTTGGAGAGGACTGCGGGATTCGAACCCACAACTTTTATCTTTTAGATTGTCGTAAAAAAGAGAAAACAAGACGACTGTGTACAAACAGGTGAATTCTAGGGTCCCTTTTCATATTCATTTTCATTAAATAGATTAATAAAGTATAATTCTCACACATACTCACCATTAATTGCACGAGATTATTAATCTGACATTTTCCAGGATGCCTTTTTGGATACCCACAAGGAACATTAGACTGTTGTTTTTGCTGTTGTGGTCCGGATTGTTTCATCATGGACTAGGAGAGAAATAAACCGCCTTATTTCTTCCTTTATTACAACATATTTGATGGCAAAACCAAAATACTACGCCTTTGATAACAATTAATTCGTTAGAATGGATCAAACCGCTCCCTTGGTCGAGTAAATCCTCGATACTTAGCAAAAATGTGTTTAGGACACTGCTTCCACGCGTAAGGGGAGACGAAGGTGAGAGAAGTGTACACCAGGAGGCGCTGAGAATCTGCGGCCGAAGCCGTCACCTATATATGCATTTGGACTGCTGGGGCAGATTACAGTGATATATATTCACCTGTCTATTTCTACTTAAGCATTTTTATATGTTTATTATGCTTGTTTAGGAAGCTCGCTGGCTGTGCGGGTTAAAGCGTCGCTACTTGCGGCGGAGGTGGAGGTGACGGCAGTTTGAACTCTGCCGCTAGCGAGTTGGACCAAGGACATGGTTCATTAAATTCTATACTATAAAGTCCTCTGTAAGGGGTATCGTTCTAGCCTCCTGATAGAGGGAATTCGCGACGTTAAACTGCATTATCTGTTTGCTAGCTTATGTAGTCTTCTACTTTACATTTCTTTCGGTTTGTGTATTTTACAATATGTTTTCTAAAACTGCAGGCAGTGGCCTGGAGTCATGGGCATTGAGGAGGCGAGATCGGGGCCCAACGCACCAATGCCTCGTGCCTATGACATCACAGAAATTGTCGTTTGCATCACATTTCTTTGATGATCGTTTGCGAACAGGAAAACTCTCTTGACCGAAAACAGGAGTGTTGTCGACGGAATTAATTGCATCATGAATC
>NC_134807.1:1962292-1964792 GCF_046742065.1 Oratosquilla oratoria
AAGAGTATTGAGAACTCTTTCAAAGTCTTAGGTACCCAAAAATCAATTCCTCCCTTTTTGTGTGTGTATGTTTTTTTGACTTGGGTTCAGGAAAAGCGTTGCGAAGATTTCACTTCTTTATGAATATCCTTAAAGAGTACTGGAAACTCTTTCGAAGTCTTTGACTTTAAAATAATATAAAAAACGCCTTTTTATGTTTGGCTTCTATCTTGGGGGCTATTCAGAACAGGTCTATGGTTCCTCCACCAGTATTTGTGACTTTTAATGCATTGAGGTCTTTTGGGCCTTCTGAGAGTTCGCGCTTCAGTTTCAGCGCCTCAAATGCTGGAATCCATAGTTTCCTCACCAGAAGAAGGGGAGTCGACTTTCATGGCTTCATTTCGAATAGGAAGAGGGTCGACTTCCATGGATTGAGTTTCGAGAGGAAGATGGGCGAATTCCATTTCTTCATCTTCAAGAGGAAGATGGGCGACTTCCATTCTTTCATCTCCAGGAGGAAGATGGGCGACTTCCATTCCTTCATCTTCAAGAGGAAGATGGGCTACTTCCATTCTTTCATCTCCAAGAGGAAGATGGACAACTTTCATTCCTTCATCTTCAAGAGGAAGATGGGCGACTTCCATAACTTGAACTTCAGGAGGAGAAGGCACGACCTGCATTGGTTCCCAGAAGGATCGGCTCTGAACGAAGAAAGATCTGTCCTCCTCAAGTTCTTCGTGGCCAACGATGAAGACCTTATTGTTGCCACACCTGAATAAATTCTCGACCAGGTGGGCAACAGCAGCTTTCGAGACGGATGTTGTCGAGGAAATGGCAATGACCCTTTTAGGGTTGCCTCCTCGGGCTCCCTGCCTTCTATTTCGATGATTCCTCATTTTACTCGTCAGCCGGGTGACAAATTCCGTGGATCCCTCCGGCGAGGTGGAGCCGTGCGAACAAAGACGACTAACAAGGTAGATTTTGTGTTGTTGGTATACGTGTGTGTGTGTGTGTGTGTGTGTGTGTGTGTGTGTGTGTGTGTGTGTGTGTGTGTGTGTGTGTGTGTGTGTGTGTGTGTGTGTGTGTGTTATAATAATGATAATAATAATAATGATAATAATAATAATAGTAATAATAATAGGAATAGTAATAATAAGAATAGTAATAATAATAATAATAATATTGATAATGATAATAATGATAATAATGATAATAACAATAATAATAACAATAATAATAATAGTAACAACAATAATAATAATAATAATGATGATGATGATGATGATGATGATGATGATGATGATGATGATGATGATGATGATGATGATGATGATGATGATGATGATGATGATGATGATGATGATGATGATGATGATGATGATGATGATGATAATAATAACAATAATAATAATAATAATAATAATAATAATAATAATAATAATAATAATAATAATAATAATAATAATAATAATAATAATAATGATGTTGGTGATGATGAAAATGATGATGATGATAATGGTAATAATGATGATAATGATGACGACGACGACGATGATGATGATGATGATGATGACGATGATGATGGTAATGATAATGATAATAATGATGATAATTATGATAATGATGACAATGATGATAATGATAATGATGATAATGATGACGACTACGATGATGATAATGAAAATGATGACGACGACGATAATGATGATGATGATAATGATGATAATGATAATAATGATAATAATGATATATAATTCTGCACAGCACCACCACCTTCTATGATAGCTGGAACAATAATGAAGGGCAGTGAGGATGTGAGTGTGGTGAGAAATGCACCGCAACAAACTTGTTGAAGCCTGTTGTGACAGGTATGTATATCTTGGAAAGTAGAGCTAACAAACAATTTTAACCATGATATTCATTATCAGTGACCCAAAATTAATCACAAAATGCTACTCTGCTCTCGGAAGCATTTTGGTTGTTGACCAGTGTAATAGTTTAGAGCTCTGACATCTTTAAACTGAAATACTTTTGAGTGTCCGAGCAGACTGAACTTTACTTTGATGGTGGCTAGGAAGAAAGCTCTTAATGATATAAGCTCCTCCTACAACTAATTATGATTGGCTAAGAATCTCTCTGTATGGGAGAAAGGGCCAATGGACACACGTGGGAAACACACGCTTCGTCAACACTCCTGCTTTCCTTAAACAAGGCTCGGTTCATTCGGGGAGGGGCCAGAGGTCATGAATCCATTACAGAAAGGGCGACCTCACGAGACAGAAAGTGTTATGGCTTGATAAGGTGCCCAGCGCGCGATGCGATGACGAAAAGTAGTATCGACTAGTATCACTGTCTCGTGGTGATGATGACGTCGTCAAACCAATCTCCAAAGGTATAGTATGTGGCAAAACTTTTGAATGAGGCCAATGATTTTTTTCTTTGGTATAGTATGTGGCCTACCGGACTTTTATTTCGGTATGAATCCAACTCATAAGCTTTAATAGTTTTGGAGCGCTAACCA
>NC_134807.1:1969792-2007292 GCF_046742065.1 Oratosquilla oratoria
ATTTTTTTATGGCAACCTTGTCAAGTTACAACCAAAAGATTGATTCTATTTCGTCATATTTCACGTGCTTCGGCCTTAGACTTTCCCGTGGTGGAGCACTCCTGACTATGCTAAGTGATATAGACCGAGTGGTTGGTCACGCTGGCGGGCACTCACCCGATGATGATTTTTCAGTGTGCTGGAGGATTGGAAGAAAGCTGCCTCAGCCCCTTCGTTCCGAGGACGAGAGCCATGTTGGTCCTCTTTTCTTTTTCGTGGTGGAGGATTCCCGGGTGCTCCGTGTTGGCCAACCTTGGCAAGTTACAAATGATGATGGATTCCAATATCTAGACACCGTGGCGGAGGACTCCCGACTATGCTAAGTCATCTACACCTCGGGTTAGGTCACAATAGAGAGACAAGAAGAGCATATCAGCCGAAGAAAGTGGGTACTGCCGTGGACTGAAGCTGAGGAAGAGGAGGAGGAGGAGGAGGAGATAATAAACTAAGTGGAGGAAGGAGAGGAGGGGGAGGAGGACGAGGAGGAGAAAGCAAAAGAGTAGGAGGAGGGGGGTAAGTTGTACGAGGGAAATGAAGATTAGAAGTAGGAGTTGTACGACGAAGAGGAGGAGGAGGAGGAGGAGGAAGAGAAGAAGGAGGGCTCCACCACGTTTCTGGCCTCACAGCAAGTTTCAAGTATTGCCCCCCCCCCAGCGTGACCGAGCACTCAGTCTATATCACTTAGCATAGTCTTTAGTGCTCCGCCACGTTGCCAACCAACCTCCCAGTAACTTTCGAGTTGTGCCCGCCACTATGACCAAGCACTCATTTAGTATAGTCGTGAGTGTTCCACCACGTTGCTAGATAGACTCTCAGTAACTTTCGAATTATGCCTGATATCGTGCCCGAGCATTCAGTCTATATCATTTAGCATCGTCGTGAGTGCTCCTCCACGTTACCGGGGTCCCATCATCATCATCATCATCATCATCATCATCATCATCATCATCATCATCATCATCATCATCATCATCATCATCATCATCATCATCATCATCATCATCATCATCATCATCATCATCATCATCATCATCATCATCATCATCATCATCATCATCATCATCATCATCATCATCATCATCATCATCATCATCATCATTGTATCATCACTATACGATGATATTGGTTCAAGTTGCTTGTATGAACCACTTAGGATGACTTGTGCATTTGTATGTTTATTTTGTATTAATCAAAGATATTTGTATCTATTTAACGTACTGTAATTATTGAATAAATGCATCACATGTTTATTCCTTTGGGATCTTGTATACTGTATTTGTGTAGGGAACCATTTTTGCGCGTATCGCTATGCGTTTGTTTACGCGGATATTACTAGGGAGGTGACGCTCGTTACACCAACATTCTCGTCGGTGATTTCGAGGTGTGAGGTGGACTGCAGCTGAGGGACCAGCGACCGAGGTGAAAATGTGAAGACTTGGGTCCCTGCACTGGTGATAGTTTGGTTTTCACACTAGAAAGCTTGGAGCACTAATGTGAGTTATGATTTCTAAATTTTACGTAAGATGTGATAGGAGCGTTATATTACGGTTAATAGATTGTTTGCGTAATAATACTGATTTCAATATATTGCTTGATTTAGATGGATACTTACAATAGCTTAAGTTGTGAAATTTATAATCGTGTAATTAGCCATGGAGTAATGTTGGACTTCTTATTTGTTACTAATGTCTGTATATTTCACGCTATTATTGTCATTGTAGTTACAATTATTCAAAACATTTATTGATGGCTATTTAGAGAATTATGTTCATTTAATTTCAATATAGATTGTACGAGTGTTCTTTTTTTGTTAATACTTTTCACGTTATGTATACTGTGGATTTATGTAAGAATATTTGTAACACTCGCAGCTTGAAATACATGATTACGACAGTCCGCGGAGTTTTAGTGTGAAACAATCATCATCATCATCATCATCATCATCATCATCATCATAATCATCATCATCATCATCATCATCATCATCATCATCATCATCATCATCATCATCATCATCATCATCATCATCATCATCATCATCATCATCATCATCATCATCATCATCATCATCATCATCATCATCATCATCATCATCATCATCATCATCGTCGTCGTCGTCGTCGTCGTCGTCATCGTCATGGTCATCATGATAATGGTTGTGTGTGTGTGTGTGTGTGTGTGTGTGTGTGTGTGTGTGTGTGTGTGTGTGTGTGTGTGTGTGTGTGTGTGTGTGTGTGTGTGTGTGTGTGTGTGTGTGTGTGTGTGTGTGTGTTCATGATTTTTATGTGCACGCGCGCGAGGTAATGATGTGTAAATGTACATGCGTGTGGTTTTATTTGTGCTCGTTTGTTTGTACATGTGTGTGTGCCTTCTTTGTTTGTTTGTAGTTGTTTATGTGCTGAAAAGTTGATATCGGAACGATAAGAGCAAATTTGAAAACAGGGAAATTGAAAGTAGATGGTTTAACGTCAGGACAGGAGTAAGACAAGGATATGTGTCGTCACCATTACTGTTTATCCTGTTCACGGACAAGTGTGTCAGAGAGATTTGCACCAAGGAGGACAAGGAAATAACAATGGCGGACGCAGATGATGTGGCTCTGATAACGGAAAACCAAATCTATTTACAAGCTGCGATAGATAGATAGATGGCAGGAAACAACGAGAAGGAAAGGTCTACAAATAAACACGAATGAAACCGAGGTTACGAATGTCAACAGCAGAGTTGGACGCGTTCGTCGGTGCGTTTCGCTTTTGTTTTGCCGCGGTGAGTGCTCCGAAACTATCAACGTAGTATACGTGTCGGTATGTCGCGCTCCTTGTTTACGACTAAATATAGATATATAAATTGGTAGGTGGTAGCTGGCCAAGATAGTTTAGATCACAAGGAACACGAACAAACTTTATACATATAGTTTTCACTTCACATTTGGTGGTGAATGAGACTAATGTTTCTCAAATATGTGACTTTTATTATTGTGATATTATTACTTCAAAGTCAAAATAGATGACTGTGATGTGTACGGGTGTGCGGGTGTGGGAGGCTGGACTTAATTAATAGACACCGACCTTGTATGAATGTCCTGGTTGCAGTTCCAACTGTAACCGCTAATCGTTGAATGAATCACTTGTACTTAGCTTTAGGCTAGACTGGTAATAGTTTAGAGCTCTGACAACTTTAAACTGAATACTTTTGGGTGTCCGAGCAGACTGAACTTTACTTTGATGCTGGCTAGGAAGAAAGCTCTTAATGATATAAGCTCCTCCTACAACTAATTATGATTGGCTAAGAATCTCTCTGTATGGGAGAAAGGGCCAATGGACACACGTGGGAAACACACGCTTCGTCAACACTCCTGCTTTCCTTAAACAAGGCTCGGTTCATTGGGGGAGGGGTCAGAGGTCACGAATCCATTACAGAAAGGGCCACCTCACGAGACAGAAAGTGTTATGGCTTGATAAGGTGCCCAGCGCGCGATGCGATGACGAAAACTAGTATCGACTAGTATCACTGTCTCGTGGTGATGATGACGTCGTCAAACCAATCTCCAAAGGTATAGTATGTGGCAAAACTTTTGAATGAGACCAATGATTTTTTTCTTTGGTATAGTATGTGGCCTACCAGGATTTTATTTCGGTATGAATCCATCTCATAAGCTTTAATAGTTTTGGAGCGCTAACCGCGGCTAAATTAAAGATTAACGCGCCCAGGTCTGGTCAACAGGAACAGAGAAGAAGGCAATATATACGTAGATCAACAACAGCTGAGGCAAGTCAACACATTTAGTTATTTAGAGTTTTATTTGCACAAGATAATCACCAGGAAAGTGAAATTACGAAAATAATTCAAAAGTTTAACATGAATGTCAACAAATTGTATCTACTCTTAAAAGACAAGAATATACCGATTAAGCGTAAACCGGTTATATACTCCAGTCCTAATGTACGGTTCAGAGACATGGAACATAACAATGACAGAAAATAAGATAGGAACCGCAGAAATGAAAGTATTGAGGATTATTATGGGAGTCACCAGAAGAGATAGGATCAGAAACGAGAGAATAAGAAAAGATCTGGAAGTAGAACCGATTGTAGGAATCATAGGAAGAAACAACTTGAGATGGTATGGGCATGTCAAAAGAATTAAAGAGAATAGATATCCAAAGAAATATGTGTCTTGGCAACCGAGAGTAAAGAGACAGGTGGGAAGACCTGGAAAGAGATGGTTAGATTGTGTAAAGATGAATTTAGAGAGAAGAAATTGAACGCTAGAAGAAATAAATCAAAAGAAATTATACGAAGATCGTGACGGCTGGAGGAGTCTCATCAAAAGGCCGACGAGTGACTGACAAATGATAACGTCTACCTTGCGTCTGGTGAGAGAGTGAATGAGAGAACAAGGTTGATACCAGGCATTACCTAACGAGAAGATAAACTTATCATGGACTTATTTACACATAAAAAACTGCAGACAAAGAAATAAGACACACACAAACACATGTACAAACACACACGCACGCACAAAACCACAGGCATATACATACATACATCATTACCACACGAGCGCGCGATCATAAAAATCATGAACACGCACACACACACACACACACACACACACACACACACACACACACACACACACACACAAACAAATAGCTCCTTCCTGCCTCTTAAGTCACTTTGTAAACTTTGTTCTGGCGAAGTCTTGAGACTTTATTCAGCTGAGGGAATGCCCTTGTTTAGCGGAAGTCAAAGAAGTAGAAACGTCTTCTTGAAGAACCGATTGAGATCGGTGGGGCTCTAGATTGTAGCCGGGTTTTCCTTTCCTTATCTTGATCCAAAATTGGAGACTCCGTGGGCGCTGGTATCAAGAAGGGCTGACGAAGATTTTACTTTTTATGAAAATCTTCTAAGAGTATTGAGAACTCTTTCAAAGTCTTAGGTACCCAAAAATCTATTCCTCCCTTTTTGTGTGTGTGTGTTTTTTTGACTTGGGTTCAGGAAAAGCGTTGCGAAGATTTCGCTTTTTTTATGAATATCCTTAAAGAGTACTGGAAACTCTTTCGAAGTCTTTGACTTTAAAATTATATAAAAAACGCCTTTTTATGTTTGGCTTCTATCTTGGGGGCTATTCAGAACAGGTCTATGGTTCCTCCACCAGTATTTGTGACTTTTAATGCATTGAGGTCTTTCGGGCCTTCTGAGAGTTCGCGCTTGAGTTTCAGCGCCTCAAATGCTGGAATCCATAATTTCCTCACCAGAAGAAGGAGAGTCGACTTCCATGCCTTGATTTTTGAGAGGAAAATGGACGAATTCCATTTCTTCATCTTCAAGTGGGAGATGGGCGACTTCTGTTCCTTCATCTCCAAGAGGAAGATGGGCTACTTCCATATCATCATCTTCAAGAGGAAGATGGGCGACTTCCATTCCTTCATCTGCAAGAGGAATACGGACAACTTCCATTCCTTCATCTTCAAGAGGATAATGGGCGACTTCCATTCCTTCATCTGCAAGAGGAATACGGACAACTTCCATTCCTTCATCTTCAAGAGGAAGATGGGCGACTTCCATAACTTGAACTTCAGGAGGAAGAGGCACGACCTGCATTGGTTCCCAGAAGGATCGGCTCTGAACGAAGAAAGATCTGTCCTCCTCAAGTTCTTCGTGGCCAACGATGAAGACCTTATTGTTGCCACACCTGAATAAATTCTCGACCAGGTGGGCAACAGCGGCTTTGGAGACGGATGTTGACGAGGAAATGGCGATGATCCTTTTAGGGTTGCCTCCTCGGGCTCCCTGCCTTCTGTTTCGATGATTCCTCATTTTACTCGTCAGCCGGGTGACAAATTCCGTGGATCCCTCCGGCGAGGTGGAGCCGTGCGAACAAAGACGACTAACAAGGTAGATTTTGTGTTGGTGGTTGACGTGTGTGTGTGTGTGTGTGTGTGTGTGTGTGTGTGTGTGTGTGTGTGTGTGTGTGTGTGTGTGTGTGTGTGTGTGTGTGTGTGTGTGTGTGTGTGCCTCTATAATAATGATAATAATAATAATAATAATGATAATAATAATAATAATAATAATAATAATAATAATAATAATAATAATAATAATGATAATAATAATAACAGTAATAATAATAAGAATAGTAATAATAAGAATAGTAATGATAATAATATTAATAATAATAATAATGATAATAACAATAATAATAAAAATAATAATAATAATAATAATAATAATAATAATAATAATGATAATAATGATAATGATAATGATAATAATGATAATAATAATGATAATAATGATGATAATGATAATAATGATGATAATGATAATAATGATAATAATGATAATAATGATAATAATGATAATAATGATAATAATGATAATAATGATAATAATAATGATAATAATGATAATAATGATAATAATGATAATAATGATAATAATGATAATACTGATAATAATGATAATAATAATAATAATAATAATAATAATAATAATGATAATGATAATGATAATAATGATAATAATGATGATGTTGGTGATGATGATAATGGTAATAATGATGATAATGATGACGACGACGACGATGATGATGATGATGATGACGATGATGATGGTAATGATAATGATAATAATGATGATAGTTATGATAATGATGACAATGATGATAATGATAATGATGATAATGATGACTACGATGATGATGATGATGATAATGATAATGATGACGACGACGATAATGATGATGATGATGATGATGATGATAATGATGATAATGATAATAATGATAATGATGATAATGATGATAATGATGATAATGATGATAATGATGATAATGATGATGATGATGATAATGATGATAATGATGATATAAATGATGATGATAATGATAATGGTGATGATGATAACAATGATAATAATGATAATGATGATACATACATATACGAAAGGTTTTTTCCCCCTACATGGGTGGTAGCCAAAAAGAAAAAGGCATAGAAAGCACTCCCACCCATTCCATTTCCCAAATATTCCACTCCCCTTCACCCTCCTCCTTCCCTCTTATCTTGGCACCTCCTGGATGACGGGTCATCCTTGCATCCTGTCCACAGCACATCCACAGCAAGGCCGCTTCATAAATTCGGCGACCCCCCTCTCCGTCCCCTCATGCAGAAAAGGAGAAGACGGGGAGAAATCCCTTTGGGCTGCGTCAATTTATTTCTCATACTTGTTGTTGTTGTTGTTGTTGTTGTTGTTGTTGTTGTTGTTGTTGTTGTTGTTGTTGTTGTTGTTGTTGTTGTTGTTGTTGTTGTTGTTGTTGTTGTTGTTGTTGTTGTTGTTGTTGTTGTTGTTGTTGTTGTTGTTGTTGTTGTTACTCGACTTTTGGGTGAGATGGTGGCCCAATCAGAGCAGGTGACCAAAATGACCCCGTGATAGGTTAAGCCGCGGATGGCCAAGGTGGCGTGATTTTTTATGGCAACCTTGTCAAGTTACAACCAAAAGATTGATTCTATTTCGTCATATTTCACGTGCTTTGGCCGTAGACTTTCCCGAGCTGGAGCACTCCTGACTATGCTGAGTGATATAAACCGAGTGCTCGGTCACGCTGGCAGGCACTCACCCGATGATGATTTTTCAGTGTGGTGGAGGATTGGAAGAAAGCTGACTCAGCCCCCTCGTTCCGAGGAGGAGCGCCATGCTGGTCCTCTTTTCTTTTTCGTGGTGGAGGACACCCGGGTGCTCCGTGTTGGCCAACCTTGGCATGTTACAAATGATGATGGATTCCAATATCTAGACACCGTGGCGGAGGACTCCCGACTATGCTAAGTCATGTACACCTCGGGTTAGGTCACAATAGAGAGACAAGAAGAGCATATCAGCCGAAGAAAGTGGGTACTGCCGTGGACTGAAGCTGAGGAAGAGGAGGAGGAGGAGGAGATAATAAACTAAGTGGAGGAAGGAGAGGAGGGGGAGGAGGACGAGGAGGAGAAAGCAAAAGAGTAGGAGGAGGAGGGTAAGTTGTACGAGGGAAATGAAGATTGGAAGTAGGAGTTGTACGACGAAGAGGAGGAGGAGGAGGAGGAGGAAGAGAAGAAGGAGGGCTCCACCACGTTTCTGGCCTCACAGCAAGTTTCAAGTATTGCCCTCCCCCCCCAGTGTGATCGAGCACTCAGTCTATATCACTTAGCATAGTCTTTAGTGCTCCGCCACGTTACCAACCAACCTCCCAGTAACTTTCGAGTTGTGCCCGCCACTATGACCAAGCACTCATTTAGTATAGTCGTGAGTGTTCCACCACGTTGCTAGACTCTCAGTAACTTTCGAATTATGCCTGATATCGTGCCCGAGCATTCAGTCTATATCATTTAGCATCGTCGTGAGTGCTCTTCCACGTTACCAGGGTCCCATCATCATCATCATCATCATCATCATCATCATCATCATCATCATCATCATCATCATCATCATCATCATCATCATCATCATCATCATCATCATCATCATCATCATCATCATCATCATCATCATCATCATCATCATCATCATCATCATCATCATCATCATTGTATCATCACTATACGATGATATTGGTTCAAGTTGCTTGTATGAACCACTTAGGATGACTTGTGCATTTGTATGTTTATTTTGTATTAATTAAAGTTATTTGTATCTATTTAATGTACTGTAATTATTGAATAAATGCATCACATGTTTATTCCTTTGGGATCTTGTATACTGTATTTGTGTAGGGAACCATTTTTGCGCGTATCGCTATGCGTTTGTTCACGCGGATATTACTAGGGAGGTGACGCTCATTACACCAACATTCTCGTCGGTGATTTCGAGGTGTGAGGCGGGCTGCAGCTGAGGGACCAGCGACCGAGGTGAAAATGTGAAGACTTGGGTCCCTGCCCGGGTGATAGTTTGGTTTTCACACTAGAAAGCTTGGAGCACTAATGTGAGTTATTTCTAAATTTTACGTAAGATGTGATAGGAGCGTTATATTACGGTTGATAGATTGTTTGCGTAATAATACTGATTTCAATATATTGCTTGTATAGAATATGATTTAGATGGATACTTACAATAGCTTAAGTTGTGAAATTTATAATCGTGTAATTAGCCATAGAGGAATGTTGGACTTCTTATTTGTTACTAATGTCTGTATATTTCACGCTATTATTGTCATTGTAGTTACAATTATTCAAAACATTTATTGATGGCTATTTAGAGAATTATGTTCATTTAATTTCAATGTAGATTGTACGAGTGTTTTTTTTTCAATACTTTTCACGTTATGTATACTGTGGATTTATGTAAGAATATTTGTAATACTCGCAGGTTGAAATACATGATTACGACAGTCCACGGAGTTTTAGTGTGAAACAATCATCATCATCATCATCATCATCATCATCATCATCATCATCATCATCATCATCATCATCATCATCATCATCATCATCATCATCATCATCATCATCATCATCATCATCATCATCATCATCATCATAATGTGCGTGCGTGTGCGTGTGTGTGTGTGTGTGTGTGTGTGTGTGTGTGTGTGTGTGTGTGTGTGTGTGTGTGTGTGTGTGTGTGTGTGTGTGTGTGTGTGTGTGTGTGTGTGTGTGTACGTGTTCATGATTTTTATGTGCACCCGCGCGAGGTAATGATGTGTAAATGTACATGCGTGTGGTTTTATTTGTGCTCGTTTGTTTGTACATGTGTGTGTGCCTTCTTTGTTTGTTTGTAGTTGTTTATGTGCTGAAAAGTTGATATCGGAACGATAAGAGCAAATTTGAAAACAGGGAAATTGAAAGTAGATGGTTTAACGTCAGGACAGGAGTAAGATAAGGATATGTTTTGTCACCATTACTGTTTATCCTGTTCACGGACAAGTGTGTCAGAGAGATTTGCACCAAGGAGGACAAGGAAATAACAATGGCGGACGCAGGTGATGTGGCTCTAACAACGGAGAACCAAATCTATTTACAAGCTGAGATAAGTAGATAGATGGCAGGAAACAACGAGAAGGAAAGGTCTACAAATAAACACGAATGAAACCGAGGTTACGAATGTCAACAGCAGAGTTGGACGCGTTCCTCGGTGCGTTTCGCTTTTGTTTTGCCGCGGTTAGTACTCCGAAACTATCAACATAGTATACGTGTCGGTATGTCGCGCTCCTTGTTTACGACTAAATATTGATATATAAATTGGTAGGTGGTAGCTGGCCAAGATAGTTTAGATCACAAGGAACACGAACAAACTTTATACATATAGTTTTCACTTCACATTTCGTGGTGCATGAGACTAATGTTTCTCAAATATGTGACTTTTATTATTTTGATATTATTACTTGAAAGTCAAGATAGACGACTGTTATGTATACGGGTGTGCGGGTGTGGGAGGCTGGACTTAATTAATAGACACCGACCTTGTATGAATATCCTGGTTGCAGTTCCAACTGTAACCGCTAATCGTTGAATGAATCACTTGTACTTAGCTTTAGGCTAGACTGAAGAAATTTAACGCTAGAAGAAATAAATCAAAAGAAATCATACGAAGATCGTGACGGCTTGAGTAGTCTGACCAAAAGGCCGACGACTGACAAGTGATAACGTCTAGTTCCTGGCGTCTGGTGAGACAATGAATGAGAGAACAAGGTTGATACCAGGCATTACCTAACGAGAAGATAAACTTATTATGGACTTATTTACACATAAAAAACTGCAGACAAAGAAATAAGACACACACAAACACATGTACAAACACACACGCACGCACAAAACCACAGGCATATACATACATACATCATTACCACACGAGCGCGCGATCATAAAAATCATGAACACGCACGCACACACACACACACACACAAATAAATAGCTCCTTCATGCCTCTTAAGTCACTTTGTAAACTTTGTTCTGGCGAAGTCTTGACACTTTATTCAGCTGAGGGATGGCCCTTGTTTAGCGGAAGTCAAAGAAGTAGAAACGTCTTCTTGAAGAACCGATTGAGATCGGTGGGGGCTCTAGATTGTAGCCGGGTTTTCCTTTCCTTATCTTGATCCAAAATTGGAGACTCCGTGGGCGCTGGTATCAAGAAGGGCTGACGAAGATTTTACTTTTTATGAAAATCTTCTAAGAGTATTGAGAACTCTTTCAAAGTCTTAGGTACTCAAAAATCTATTCCTCCCTTTTTTTGTGTGTGTTTTTTTGACTTGGGTTCAGGAAAAGCCTTGCGAAGATTTCACTTTTTTTATGAATATCCTTAAAGAGTACTGGAAACTCTTTCGAAGTCTTTGACTTTAAAATAAAAATACAAAATCCGCCTTTTTATGTTTGGCTTCTGTCTTGGGGGCTATTCAGAACAGGTCTATGGTTCCTCCACCAGTGTTTGTGACTTTTAATGCATTGAGGTCTTTTGGGCCTTCTGAGAGTTCGCGCTTGAGTTTCAGCGCCTCAAATGCTGGAATCCATAATTTCCTCATCAGAAGAAGGAGAGTCGACTTCCATGCCTTGATTTTCGAGAGGAAGATGGGCGAATTCCATTTCTTCATCTTCAAGTGGGAGATGGGCGACTTCTATTCCTTCATCTCCAAGAGGAAGATGGGCTACTTCCATTTCATCATCTTCAAGAGGAAGATGGGCGACTTCCATTCTTTCATCTTCAAGAGGAAGATGGGCGACTTCCATTCCTTCATCTCCAGGAGGAAGATGGGCGACTTCCATTCCTTCATCTTCAAGAGGAAGATGGGCTACTTCCATTCCTTCATCTGCAAGAGGAATACGGACAACTTCCATTCCTTCATCTTCAAGAGGAAGATGGGCGACTTCCATAACTTGAACTTCAGGAGGATGAGGCACGACCTGCATTGGTTCCCAGAAGGATCGGCTCTGAACGAAGAAAGATCTGTCCTCGTCAAGTTCTTCGTGGCCAACGATGAAGACCTTATTGTTGCCACACCTGAATAAATTCTCGACCAGGTGGGCAACAGCAGCTTTGGAGACGGAATTTGTCGAGGAAATGGCAATGATCCTTTTAGGGTTGCCTCCTCGGGCTCCCTGCCTTCTATTTCGATGATTCCTCATTGTACTCGTCAGCCGGGTGACAAATTCCGTGGATCCCTCCGGCGAGGTGGAGCCGTCCGAACAAAGAAGACTAACAAGGTAGATTTTGTGTTGTTGGTTTACGTGTGTGTGTGTGTGTGTGTGTGTGTGTGTGTGTGTGTGTGTGTGTGTGTGTGTGTGTGTGTGTGTGTGTGTGTGTGTGTGTGTGTGTGTGTGTGTGTGTGTGTGTGTGTGTGTGTGTGTGTGTGTGCCTCTATTGTAACAATAATAATGATAATAATAATAATAATAATAATAATAATAATAAACAATAATAATTCATAACTGATAACAATAATAATGCTAATAATAATAACGATAATGTTAATAATGATAATGATAATGATAATGATAATAATAATAATAATGATAATGATAATGATAATGATGATGATGATGATGATGATGATGATGATGATGATGAAAATTATGATGATAATGGTAATGATGATGATGAAAATTATGATGATAATGGTAATGATGATGATTATGATGAAAATGATGACGATGATGATGATGATGATGATGATGATGATGATGATGATGATGATGATCATGATGATGATGATGATGATGATGATGATGATGATGATGTTAATGATAATGATGATGATAATAATGACGACGACGACGATGATGATGATGATAATGATGATAATGGTAATAATGATAATAATGATAATGATGATGATGATAATGATGATAATGATGATATGATGATAATGATGATAGTGATGATGACGATGATAATGATGATAATATGATGATATAAATGATAATGATGATAATGATAATGATAATGATGATGATGATAACAATGATAATAATGATAATGATGATACATACACATACATATACGAAAGGCTTTTTCCCCCTACACGGGGGTATCCAAAAAGAAAAAGGCATAGAAAACATTCCCACCCATTCCATTTCCCAAATATTCCACTCCCCTTCACCCTCCTCCTTCCCTCTTATCTTGGCACCTCCTGGATGACGGGTCATCCTTGCATCCTGTCCACAGCACATCCACAGCAAGGCCGCTTCATAAATTCGGCGACCCCCCCTCTCCGTCCCCTCATGCAGAAAAGGAGAAGACGGGGAGAAATCCCTTTGGGCTGCGTCAATTTATTTCTCATACTTCCTCACCCCCATCCCCCACCCACTCCCCCTCATGCATCACAGCATCATCTATACACAACCCCTCTCCATTCACCCCTATCTTCTGTCCTCTCCCGTCCTTCCTCCACAGACATTCCTCTCTTTTGTCATGCCCCTTTCACCCCATCCATTCATCTCATCCTAGGACGCCCCCTCATATTCACTCCTTCCACCTCTGCCTTCCACACTTCTTTTACTAATCTTTCTTCATTCCTTCCTTCCATGTGTCCAAACCATCCTAATACTCTTTCATCAACACTATCTCCCAGTTCCCTTTCCACCCTTGTTCTCCTCCTCACCTCATTTCTCACTCTATCTAGCCTAGTAACCCCTATCATACTTCTCAGACATTTCATCTCAAACACATTCAAACTCCTTCTCTCTTTTCTCTCATGTTCCATGTTTCTGCCCCGTACAATGCTGTTGGCACAATTACTCCTTCATATAACCTATTTCTCATTACACTTTTCAATCTACCAAGGCATTTACTCGCTTCTCTCAATCTACATTTTACCTCCACCCCCACTTCTCCCTTTCCTACCACATTCGCACCCAAGTATCTAAAACTATCCACTTCCTCCATTCTTTCACCCTTAAGGCTCACTTCCAGCATGCTGTCACTCTTTCCCCTTGTACATCTCATCACCTTACTTTTGCCCACATTTATCTTCAGCTTCCTTCTTTCAGACACCTTCTCAAACTCTCTCACTATCTTCCTCAATACCCCCTCTGATCTTGCTACAAAAGCAGTGTCGTCAGCAGACAACAACTGGCTCACCTCCCACTTCTCTCCATTTTCTTTAATCATCTCCAACCCCTGACCCACTAGCCTTGCATTCACCTCTCGCACCACTCCATCCATGTAAAGATTGAACAGCCAGGGCGACATAACATATCCCTGACGAAGTTCCACCTTTACCTCATACAATTCACTCTCTCCATTTCTGATCCTAACGCAAGCTCTACTACTCTCGTAAAAACTCTTGACTGCTCTTAACAGCTTTCCTCCTGTCCCATATATCTGCAGTACCTCCCACAGTGCCTTCCTATCTACCCTTTCATAAGCCTTTTCCAGATCCATAAAAGCCCAAAAAACATACTTACCTTTTCCTATAGCTTTCTCACATATCTGTCTTACCACAAAAATCTGATCTACACAGCCCCTACCTGCCTTAAACCCATACTGTTCCTCACCAATTACTCCCTCTGTTCCTTTCATAACCAACCCATGTCCTTACCTCTGTTACCGGACTTTCGAAACATCCAAACCCAAGTTCATTTCCATAAGCCCGTTATGCCTTTTACACACGGGAAATGTGTCTCTCGACTTCACTGTTACTCTGTCTGCCCCTTTCCAGTGATTATGAGCTTTGGCGGAGTTTTCAGGCTTCCTAGATTAGTTTGCCAACAACAGTTATATCATTCCATTCTGTTCACCCATCCCCAACCCCTCCACTCCCATCCCTCCTGAATCCTTCTCTCTCTACCTCTCTCCTCTCTTTGCCTCTGTGTCTGCTTCTATCTCTGTCTCCATCTCTATTTCTATCTCTATCTCTATATCCATCTCTATCTCTATCTCTGTTACTATCTCTATATCTATTTCTATCTATATTTCTATCTCTACCTCCATCGCTAAATCTATATCTATCTATATTCCTATATCCATCTCTATCTCTATCTCTTTATCTATATCTTCTTCTTCAGCATCTTCTTCTTTTTGTTCTTCTCCTTCTTCTTCTTCTCCTTCTTCTTCTTCTTCTTCTTCTTCTTCTTCTTCTTCTTCTTCTTCTTCTTCTTCTTCTTCTTCTTCTTCTCTTTCTTCTTCTCTTTCTTCTTCTTCTTCTTCTTCTTCTTCTTCTTCTTCTTCTTCTTCTTCTTCTTCTTCTTCTTCTTCTCTTTCTTCTTCTTCTTCCTCTTCTTCTCCTCCTCCTCCACCTCCTCCTCCTTCTTCTTCTTCTATTTTCTCTTCTTCTCCTCGTCCTCCAGCTCCTCCTTCTTCTTCTTCTTCTTCCTCTTCTTCTTCTTCTTCTTCTCTTTCTTCTTCTCCTCCTCCTTCTCCTCCTCCTCCTCCTCCTTCTCCTTCACCTCCTCCTTCTTCTTCTTCTTCTTCTTTTTCATCTTCTTCTTCTTTTTCTTCTTTTTCTTCTTCTTCTTCTTCTTTTTCTTCTCTATTTCTTCTTCTTCTTTCTTCTTCTTCTTTTCTTCCTCTTTTTCTTCTTCTTCTTCTTCTTCTTCTTCTTCTTCTATCTCCTCCCCTCCTTTTCTCGTTTCTTCTTCTTCTCTTCTTCTCTTCTTCTTCCTCTTCTTCTTCTCCTTCTTTCTTCTTCTTCCTTCTTCTTCTTCCCTTCTCTCTTCCTTCTTCCTTCTTCTTCTTCTTCTTCTTTTCCTTCTTCCTTCTTCTCTTCTTCTCCTTCTCCCCCCTCCTCCTCCTCCTTCTTTTTCTTCTTCGTCTTCTTCTTCTTCTTCTTCCTTCTCCTCCTCATACTCGTCCTCCTCTTCCTCCTCCTTCCCTCCTCCTCCTTCTCTCCTCCTCCTCTTCCTCCTCCTCCTCCTCCTACTCTTCCTCCTTCTCCTCCCCCTCCTACTCCTCCTCATCTTCCTTCTCTTCCTTCTCCTCATCTTCCTCCTCAACCTAAACCTCTTCTACCTCATCCTCCTATTCCTCCTCCTCCTCTTCGTCCCACACCTCTTTCTCTCCCTCCTCCTCCTATTTCTCCTTCTCCTCTTCGTCCCCCTCCTCTTTCTCTCCCTCCTCCTCTACCTCGTCCTCCTATTCCTCCTCCTCCTCTTCGTCCCCCTCCTCTTTCTCTCTCTCCTCCTCTACCTCGTCCTCCTATTTCTCCTCCTCTTCGTCCCCCTCCTCTTTCTCTCCCTCCTCCTCTACCTCGTCCTCCTATTCCTCCTCCTCCTCTTCGTCCCCCTCCTCTTTCTCTCCCTCCTCCTCTACCTCGTCCTCCTATTCCTCCTCCTCCTCTTCGTCCCCCTCCTCTTTCTCTCCCTCCTCCTCTACCTCGTCCTCCTATTCCTCCTCCTCCTCTTCGTCCCCCTCCTCTTTCTCTCTCTCCTCCTCTACCTCGTCCTCCTATTCCTCCTCCTCCTCTTCGTCCCCCTCCTCTTTCTCTCCCTCCTCCTCTACCTCGTCCTCCTATTCCTCCTCCTCCTCTTCGTCCCCCTCCTCTTTCTCTCCCTCCTCCTCTACCTCGTCCTCATATTCCTCCTCCTCCTCTTCGTCCCCTCCTCTTCTTCTCCCTCCTTCTCTACCTCGTCCTCCTATTCCTCCTCCTCCTCCTAGTCCACCTCCTCTTTCTCTCCCTCCTCCTCTACCTCGTCCTCCTATTCCTCCTCCTCCTCTTCGTCCCTCTCCTCTTTCTCTCCCTCCTCCTCTACCTCGTCCTCCTATTCCTCCTCCTCCTCTTCGTCCCCCTCCTCTTTCTCTCCCTCCTCCTCTACCTCGTCCTCCTATTCCTCCTCCTCCTCTTCGTCCCCCTTCTCTTCCTCTCCCTCCTCCTCTACCTCGTCCTCCTATTCCTTCTCCTCCTCTTCGTCCCCCTCCTCTTTCTCTCCCTCCTCCTCTACCTCGTCCTCCTATTCCTCCTCCTCCTCTTCGTCCCCCTCCTCTTTCTCTCCCTCCTCCTCTACCTCGTCCTCCTATTCCTCCTCCTCCGGTTCTTCCCCTTCCTCTTTCTCTTCCTCCTTCTCCTCTTCGTCACCCTCCTCTTTCTCTCCCTCCTCCTCTACCTCGTCCTCCTATTCCTCCTCCTCCTCTTCGTCCCCTTCCTCTTTCTCTCCCTCCTCCTCTACCTCGTCCTCCTATTCCTCCTCCTCCTCTTCGTCCCCCTCCTCTTTCTCTCCCTCCTCCTCTACCTCGTCCTCCTATTCCTCCTCCTCCTCTTCGTCCCCACCTTTTTCTCTCCCTCCTCCTCTACCTCGTCCTCCTATTCCTCCTCCTCCTCTTCATCCTACTCCTCTTTCTCTCCCTCCTTCCCTACCTCACCCTCCTATTCCTCCTCCTCCTTTTCGTCCCCCTCCTCTTCCTCTCCCTACTCCTCTACCTGGTCCTCCTATTCCTCCTCCTCCTCTTCGTTCCCCTCCTCTTTCTCTCCCTCCTCCTCTGCCTCGTCCTCATATTCCTCCTCCTCCTCTTCGTCCCCTCCTCTTCTTCTCCCTCCTTCTCTACCTCGTCCTCCTATTCCTCCTCCTCCTCCTAGTCCTCCTCCTCTTTCTCTCCCTCCTCCTCTACCTCGTCCTCCTATTCCTCCTCCTCCTCTTCGTCACCCTCCTCTTTCTCTCCCTTCTCCTCCTATTCCTCCTCCTCCTCTTCGTCCCCCTTCCCTTTCTCTCCTTCCTCCTCTACCTCGTCCTCCTATTCCTCCTCCTCCTCTTCGTCCCCCTCCTCTTTCTCTCCCTCCTCTTCTACCTCGTCCTCCTATTCCTTCTCCTCTTCTTCGTCCCCCGCATCTTTCTCTCCCTCCTCCTCCTATTCCTCCTCCTCCTCTTCGTCCCACTCCTCTATCTCTCCCTCCCCTTCTACCTCGTCCTCCTATTCCTCCTCCTATTCCTCCTCCTCCTCCTCCTCTACGTCCCCCTCCTCTTCGTCCCCCTCCTCTTTCTCTCCCTCATCCTCCTCTTCGTCCCCCTCCTCTTTCTCTCCCTCCTCCTCTACCTCGTCCTCCTATTCCTCCTCCTCCTCTTCGTCCCCCTCCTCTTTCTCTCCCTCCTCCTCTACCTCGTCCTCCTATTCCTCCTCCTCCTCTTCGTCCCCCTCCTCTTTCTCTCCCTCCTCCTCTACCTCGTCCTCCTATTCCTCCTCCTCCTCTTCGTCCCCCTCCTCTTTCTCTCCCTTCTCCTCTACCTTGTACTCCTATTCCTCCTCCTCCTCTTCGTCCTTCCCCTCTTTCTCTCCCTCCTCCTCTACCTCGTCCTCCTATTCCTCCTCCTCCTCTTCGTCCCCTTCCTCTTTCTCTCCCTCCTCCTCTACCTCGTCCTCCTATTCCTCCTCCTCCTCTTCGTCCCCCTCCTCTTTCTCTCCCTCCTCCTCTACCTCGTCCTCCTATTCCTCCTCCTCCTCTTCGTCCCCCTCCTCTTTCTCTCCCTCCTCCTCTACCTCGTCCTCCTATTTCTACTCCTCCTTTTCGTCCCACTCCTCTTTCTCTCCCTCCTCCTCTACCTCGTCCTCCTATTCCTCCTCCTCCTCTTCGTCCCCCTCCTCTTACTCTCCCTCCTCTTCTACCTTTGCCTAATATTCCTCTTCCTCCTATTCGTCCCCCTCCTCCTTCTCTCCCTCCACCTCTACCTCGTCCTCCTATTCCTCTTCCTCCTCTTCGTCCCCCTCCTCTTTCTCTCCCTCCTCTTCTTCCTCGTCCTCCTATTCCTCCTCCTCCTCTTCGTCCCCCTCTTCTCTCTATTCCTCCTCCTCTACTTCGTCCTCCTATTCCTCCTCCTCCTCCTCTTCGCCCCCCTCCTCTTTCTCTCCCTCCTCCTCTACCTCGTCCTCCTATTCATCCTCCTCCTCTTCGTCCCCTTGCTCTTTCTCTCCTTCCTCCTCTACCTCGTCCTCCTATTCCTCCTCCTCCTGCTCGTCCCCCTCCTCTTTCTCTCCCTCCTCCTCTACCTCGTCCTCCTATTCCTCCTCCTCCTCTTTGTCCCCCTCCTCCTCTTCGTCTCCCTCCTCCTCTATCTCGTCCTCCTATTCCTCCTCCTCCGGTTCTTCCCCTTCCTCTTTCTCTTCCTCCTTCTCCTCTTCGTCACCCTCCTCTTTCTCTCCCTCCTCCTCTACCTTGTCCTCCTATTCCTCCTCCTCCTCTTCGTCCCCTTGCTCTTTCTCTCCTTCCTCCTCTACCTCGTCCTCCTATTCCTCCTCCTCCTCTTCGTCCCCCTCCTCTTTCTCTCCCTCCTCCTCTAACTCGTCCTCCTATTCCTCCTCCTCCTGTTCGTCCCCACCTTTTTCTCTCCCTCCTCTTCCTATTCCTCCTCCTCCTCTTCGTCCCTCTCCTCTTTCTCTCCCTCCTCCTCTACCTCGTCCTCCTATTCCTCCTCCTCCTCTTCGTACCCTTCCTCTTTCTCTCCCTCCTCCTCTTCCTCCTTCTCCTCTTCGTCACCCTCCTCTTTCTCTCCCTCCTCCTCTACCTTGTCCTCCTATTCTTCCTCCTCCTCTTCGTCCCCCTCCTCTTTCTCTCCCTCCTCCTCTACCTCGTCCTCCTATTCCTCCTCCTCCTCTTCGTCCCCCTCCTCTTTCTCTCCCTCCTCCTCTACCTCGTCCTCCTATTCCTCCTCCTCCTCTTCGTCCCACTCCTCTTTCTCTCCCTCCTCCTCCTATTTCTCCTTCTCCTCTTCGTCCCCCTCCTCTTTCTCTCCCTCCTCCTCTACCTCGTCCTCCTATTCCTCCTCCTCCTCTTCGTCCCCCTCCTTTTTCTCTCCCTCCTTTTCTACCTCGTCCTCCTATTCCTTCTCCTCCTCTTCGTCCCCCTCCTCTTTCTCTCCCTCCTCCTCTCGTCCTCCTATTCCTCCTCCTCCTCTTCGTCCCCCTCCTCTTTCTCTCCCTCCTCCTCTACCTCGTCCTCCTATTCCTCCTCCTCCTCTTCGTCCCCCTCCTCCTTCTCTCCCTCCTCCTCTACCTCGTCCTCCTATTCCTCCTCCTCCTCTTCGTCCCCCTCCTCTTTCTCTCCCTCCTCTTCTACCTCGTCCTCCTATTCCTTCTCCTCCTCTTCGTCCCCCTCCTCTTTGTCTCCCTCCTCCCCTACCTCGTCCTCCTATTCCTCCTCCTCCTTATCGTCTCCCTCCTATTTCTCTCCCTCCTTCTCTACCTCGTCCTTCTATTCCTCCTCCTCCTCTTTGTCCCTTTCTTCTTTCTCTCCCTCCTCCTCTACCTCGTCTTCCTATTCCTCCTCCTCCTCTTCGTCCCCCTCCTCTTTCTCTCCCTCCTCCTCTACCTCGTCCTCCTATTCCTCCTCCTCCTCTTCGTCCCCCTCCTCTTTCTCTCCCTCCTCCTCTACCTCGTCCTCCTATTCCTTCTCCTCCTCTTCGTCCCCCTCCTCTTTCTCTCCCTCCTCCTCTCGTCCTCCTATTCCTACTCCTCCTCTTCGTCCCCCTCCTCTTTCTCTCCCTCCTCCTCTGCCTCGTCCTCATATTCCTCCTCCTCCTCTTCGTCCCCCTCCTCCTTCTCTCCCTCCTCCTCTACCTCGTCCTCCTATTCCTCCTCCTCCTCTTCGTCCCCCTCCTCTTTCTCTCCCTCCTCCTCTACCTCGTCCTCCTATTCCTCCTCCTCCTCTTCGTCCCCCTTCTCTTTCTCTCCCTCCTCCTCTACCTCGTCCTCCTATTCCTCCTCCTCCTCTTCGTCCCCCTCCTCTTTCTCTCCCTCCTCCTCTACCTCGTCCTCCTATTCCTCCTCCTCCTCTTCGTCCCCCTCCTCTTTCTCTCCCTCCTCCTCTACCTCGTCCTCCTATTCCTCCTCCTCCTCTTCGTCCCCCTCCTCTTTCTCTCCCTCCTCCTCTACCTCGTCCTCCTATTCCTCCTCCTCCTCTTCGTCCCCCTCCTCTTTCTCTCCCTCCTCCTCTACCTCGTCCTCCTATTCCTCCTCCTCCTCTTCGTCCCCCTCCTCTTTCTCTCCCTCCTCCTCTACCTCGTCCTCCTATTCCTCCTCCTCCTCTTCGTCCCCCTCCTCTTTCTCTCCCTCCTTCTCCTCTTCGTCCCCCTCCTTTTTCTCTCCCTCCTCCTCCACGTTGTCCTCTTATTCCTTCTCCTCCTCTTCGTCCCCCTCATCCTTCTCTCCCTCCTTCCTCTACCTCGTTCTTCTATTCCTCCTCCTCCTCTTCGTCCCCTTCCTCATTCTCTCCTCCTCCTCTCGTCCTCCTATTCCTCCTCTTCCTCTTCGTCCCCCTCCTCTTTCTCTCCCTCCTCCTTTACCTCGTCCTCCTATTTCTTCTCCTCCACTTCGTCCCCCTCATCCTTCTCTTCCTCCTCCTCTTCCTCGTCCTCCTATTTCTCCTCCTCCTCTTCGTCCCCCTACTCTTTCTCTCCCTCCTCCTCTCCTTTGTCCTCCTATTCCTTTTCCTCCTCTTCGTCCCCTTCCTCTCTCTCTCCCTCCTCCTTTACCTCTTCCTCCTAGTCCTCTTCCTCCTCTTCGCCCCCCTCCTTTTTTTCTCCTTCCTCCTCTACCTCGTCCTCCTATTCCCCCTCCTCCTCTTTGTCCCCCTCTATTTTCTCTCCGTCCTCCTCTACCTCGTCCTCCTATTTCTCCTCCTCCTCTTTGCCCCCCTCCTTTTTCTCTCCCTCCTCTTCTACCTCGTCCTCCTATTCCTCCTCCTCTGTTTGTCCCCCTCTTTTTTCTCTCCGTCCTCCTCTACCTCGTCCTCTTATCCCTCCTCCTCCTCCTTGTCCCTTTCATCTTTCTCTCCCTCCTCCTCTACCTCGTCTTCCTATTCCTCCTCCTCCTCTTCGTCCCCCTCCTCTACCTCATTCTCTTCCTCCTCCTCCTATTCCTCCTCCGCCTCTTCGTCCCCCTCCTCTTTCTCTCCCTCCTCCTCTACCTCGTCCTCCTATTCCTCCTCCTCCTCTTCATCCTCCTCCTCCTCTTCATCCTCCTCTTCTTTCTCTCCTTCCTCTTCCTATTTCTCCTCCTCCTCTTCGTCCCCCTCCTCTTTCTCTCCCTCCTCCTATACCTCGTCCTCCTATTCCTGCTCCTCCTCTTCGTCCCCCTCTTCTATCTCTCCCTCCTCATCAACCTCGTCCTCCTATTCCTCCTCCTCCTCTTCGTCCCCCTCCTCTTTCTCTCTCTCCTTCGCTACCTCGTCCTCCTATTCCTTCTTCTCCTCTTCGTCCCCCTCCTTTTCTACCTCGTCTTCCTATTCCTCCTCCTCATCTTCGTCCCCCTCCTCCTTCTCTCCCTCCTCCTCTACCTCGTCCTCCTATTCCTGCTCCTCCTCTTCGTCCCCCTCCTTTTTCTCTCCCTCCTCTTCTACCTCGTCCTCCTATTCCTCCTCCTCGTCTTTGTCCCCCTTCTCTTTCTCTCCCTCCTCCTCTACCTCGTCCTCTTATTCCTCCTCCTCCTCTTCGTCCCGCTCCTCTTTCTCTCCCTCTTCTTCTACCTCGTCCTTCTATTCCTCCTCCTCCTCTTTGTCCCTTTCTTCTTTCTCTCCCTCCTCCTCTACCTCGTCTTCCTATTCCTCCCTCTCCTCTTCGTCCCCCTCCTCTTTCTCTCCCTCCTCCTCTACCTCATCCTCCTATTCCTCCTCCTCCTCTTCGTCCCCTTCCTCTTTCTCTCCCTCCTCCTCTACCTCGTCCTCCTATTCCTCCTCCTCCTCTTCGTCCCCCTCCTCTTTCTCTCCCTCCTCCTCTACCTCGTCCTCCTATTCCTTCTCCTCTTCGTCCCCCTCCTCTTTCTCTCCCTCCTCCTCTACCTCCTCCTCCTATTCCTTCTCTTCCTCTTCGTCCCCCTCCTCTTTCTCTCTCTCCTCCTCTACCTCGTCCTCCTATTTCTACACCTCCTCTTCGTCCCACTCCTCTTTCTCTCCCTCTCCCTCTACCTCGTCCTCCTATTCCTCCTCCTCCTCTTTCTCTCCCTCCTCTTCTTCATCGTCCTCCTATTCCTCCTCCTCCTCTTCGTCCCCCTCTTCTTTCTATTGCTCCTCCTCCTCCTCTTCGCCCCTTTCCTCTTTCTCTCCCTCCTCCTCTACCTCGTCCTCCTATTCCTCCTCCTCCTCTTCGTCCCCTTGCTCTTTCGCTCCTTTCTCCTCTACCTCGTCCTCCTAGTCCTCCTCCTCCTCTTCGTCCCCCTCCTCTTTCTCTCCCTCCTCCTCTACCTCGTCCTCCTATTCCTCCTCCTCCTCTTCGTCCCCCTCCTCTTTCTCTCCCTCCTCTTCTTCATCGTCCTCCTATTCCTCCTCCTCCTCTTCGTCCCCCTCTTCTTTCTATTGCTCCTCCTCTACTTCATCCTCCTATTCCTCCTCCTCCTCCTCTTCGCCCCTTTCCTCTTTCTCTCCCTCCTCCTCTACCTCGTCCTCCTATTCCTCCTCCTCCTCTTCGTCCCCTTGCTCTTTCGCTCCTTTCTCCTCTACCTCGTCCTCCTATTCCTCCTCCTTCTCTTCGTCCCCTTCCTCTTTCTCTTCCTCCTCTTCTACTTCGTCCTCCTACTTCTCCTCCTCCTCTTCGTCCCCCTCCTTTTCTCTCTCTCCTTCTCTACCTCGTCCTTCTATTCCTCTTCCTCCTCCTCTTCTCTCTCCTCGTCCTCCTCCTCATCCTTCTTTTCAACCTCCTCCTCCTCCTCATGCTTATCCTACTTCTCCTCATCATCATCAACGTCAACCTCCTCCTCTTCATACCCCTCCTCCTCTTTTTTTTTATACTTTTCCGCCCTCGTCCTGTGGGTTAGGTGGTGGCCCAATCGGAGCAAGTGACCAAATTGGACCCCAAAAATTGCCACGTCACTGATTCGTTCCAAACTTAGCCCAGAGAGACAGACTCGAGCCCAGTGCACTTCTAGGTAGGTGTGGGACATCTGGACCTAAAGGCGTGCCTGTGGCGCCAGTCCAAAGTTGAGTGTAAGAGGCCGGTGGATTGTGGTAGACATTTAGGTAGATAGAGGGGTAGGAGGAAAAGAATTTAAATTTTATTACTTGGATGTTTTGAAACAGCAGAGTTGCATATTCTCGCTTGCCGCCAGATGTTTGTTAATATAGGTTAGGGTATCGATAAAAGTGATGATGTGACGAAATCTAAACATCAAGCCACATTCCGCTTGCGACAGAAGTGCTTGCGTAAACAGTATTGCTTGAGACAGTATAACAGCCTTTCTGATTGGAGAAAAGGGTGGAAGAGGAGAGAAATTATTGGTGCACGGAGGTAATGTCACGCCCTTAAAGGGTGGCACTAATTTGTAACGTTCAAAGTTAATGGACGAATTAAATAGTGACGTCGGAGCAGACTTGGCTCGGTGGGTGCACAAGAATCCCAAGCGGGAGTCCCTTGGTGCAGCTTCAATAACTAAGAAGAAAAATATATCTCCATTTTAATTCACCCCCATCAAGAAACTTTAATAACTGGTGACAGAAGATTTGGTGGAAAAATACTTAAAAGAAGGGAGCGGCAAGGGGCCTACAGATGAATGATATAAATAACTAAAGTGTTAGTGAGTGGCAACGGAGATAACATTGATCCTTTCCTCCCATTTCTCATTTTTTGGCCTCTGGCGCCATTGCCTTTGACCTGAGTGGTGTGTCAGTGGAATCCACATGAATCCTGGTGGCCCTCGACCTGTGGGCGAGATGGTCGCCCAATCGGAGCAAGTGACCAAAATGGACCCCAAAAAACGCAAAGGGGTTAACCCACGGATTTGGCCATAAATCGCCACGTCACCGATTCGCTCCAAACTTAGCACAGAGGGATAGACTCGAGCCCAGTCCACTTTCAGGTTAGCGTGGGACATCTGGACCCAAGGGCGTGCCCGTGGCGCCCGTCCAAAGTTGACCCTTTCCTCCCATTTCTTTCTCACTTTTTGGCCTCTGGCGCCATTGCCTTTGGCAAGAGTGGTGTGCCAGTGGAATCCACACGAGTCCTGGTGGCCCTCGACCTTTGGGCGAGATGGTCGCCCAATCGGAGCAGGTGACCAAAATGGAACCCAAAAAATGCAAAGGGTACCCACGGATTTGGCCATAAATCGCCACGTCACCGATTCGCTCCAAACTTAGCACAGAGGGATAGACTCGAGCCCAGTCCAATTTCAGGTAAACGTGGGACATCTGAACCCAAGGGCGTGCCCGTGGCGCCCGTCCAAAGTTTATCCTTTCCTCCCATTTCTTTCTCTCACTTTTTGGCCTCTGGCGCCATTGCCTTTGGCCTGAGTGGCGCCCGTACTTTTAGCCTGAGCAGTATCTAAGTGCGATCCGCAAGAGCCCTGGTGGCCCTCGACCTGTAGCTCAGGTGGTGACCCAATCGGGACAAGTGGCCAAAATGACCCTCAAAATTACCAAAGGGGTTAACCCACGGATTTGGACATAAACCGTCATGTCTCCGATTTGGCCCAAACTTACTCCAGAGGGAGAGAGTCGTCCACAGGGGTCAGCGAGGTAGACGTGGGGAACCTGGACCCAAGGGCGAGGTTGTGGCGACCAGCCAAATTTGTGTGTAATTTTCCCCTCTCATTTCCGCCTGTTGGCGCCCGTACTTTTAGCCTGAGCAGTATCTAAGTGCGATCCGCAAGAGCCCTGGTGGCCCTCGACCTGTAGCTCAGGTGGTGACCCAATCGGGACAAGTGGCCAAAATGACCCTCAAAATTACCAAAGGGGTTAACCCACGGATTTGGACAAAAAACCGTCATGTCTCCGATTTGGCCCAAACTTACTCCAGAGGGAGAGAGTCGTCCACAGGGCACAGCGAGGTAGACGTGGGGAACCTGGACCCAAGGGCGAGGTTGTGGCGACCAGCCAAATTTGTGTGTAATTTTCCCCTCTCATTTCCGCCTGTTGGCGCCCGTACTTTTAGCCTGAGCAGTATCTAAGTGCGATCCGCAAGAGCCCTGGTGGCCCTCGACCTGTAGCTCAGGTGGTGACCCAATCGGGACAAGTGGCCAAAATGACCCTCAAAATTACCAAAGGGGTTAACCCACGGATTTGGACAAAAACCGTCATGTCTCCGATTTGGCCCAAACTTACTCCAGAGGGAGAGAGTCGTCCACAGGGGTCAGCGAGGTAGACGTCGGGAACCTGGACCCAAGGGCGAGGTTGTGGCGACCAGCCAAATTTGTGTGTAATTTTCCCCTCTCATTTCCGCCTGTTGGCGCCCGTACTTTAGCCTGAGTAGTATCTAAGTGCGAGCCGCAAGAGCCCTGGTGGCCCTCGACCTGTAGCTCAGGTGGTGACCCAATCGGGACAAGTGGCCAAAATGACCCTCAAAATTACCAAAGGATTTGGACAAAAACCGTCATATCTCCGATTTGGCCCAAACTTACTCCAGAGGGAGAGAGTCGTCCACAGGGCACAGCGAGGTAGACGTGGGGAACCTGGACCCAAGGGCGAGGTTGTGGCGACCAGCCAAATTTGTGTGCAATTTTCCCCTCTCATTTCCGCCTGTTGGCGCCCGTACTTTTAGCCTGAGCAGTATCTAAGTGCGATCCGCAAGAGCCCTGGTGGCCCTCGACCTGTAGCTCAGGTGGTGACCCAATCGGGACAAGTGGCCAAAATGACCCTCAAAATTACCAAAGGGGTTAACCCACGGATTTGGACAAAAACCGTCATGTCTCCGATTTGGCCCAAACTTACTCCAGAGGGAGAGAGTCGTCCACAGGGGTCAGCGAGGTAGACGTGGGGAACCTGGACCCAAGGGCGAGGTTGTGGCGACCAGCCAAATTTGTGTGTAATTTTCCCCTCTCATTTCCGCCTATGGCGCCCGTTCTTTTAGCCTGAGCAGTATCTAAGTGCGATCCGCAAGAGCCCTGGTGGCCCTCGACCTGTAGCTCAGGTGGTGACCCAATCGGGACAAGTGGCCAAAATGACCCTCAAAATTACCAAAGGGGTTAACCCACGGATTTGGACAAAAACCGTCATGTCTCCGATTTGGCCCAAACTTACTCCAGAGGGAGAGAGTCGTCCACAGGGGTCAGCGAGGTAGACGTCGGGAACCTGGACCCAAGGGCGAGGTTGTGGCGACCAGCCAAATTTGTGTGTAATTTTCCCCTCTCATTTCCGCCTGTTGGCGCCCGTACTTTTAGCCTGAGCAGTATCTAAGTGCGATCCGCAAGAGCCCTGGTGGCCCTCGACCTGTAGCTCAGGTGGTGACCCAATCGGGACAAGTGGCCAAAATGACCCTCAAAATTACCAAAGGGGTTAACCCACGGATTTGGACAAAAACCGTCATGTCTCCGATTTGGCCCAAACTTACTCCACAGGGAGAGAGTCGTCCACAGGGCACAGCGAGATAGACGTGGGGAACCTGGACCCAAGGGCGAGGTTGTGGCGACCAGCCAAATTTGTGAGTAATTTTCCCCTCTCATTTCCGCCTGTTGGCGCCCGTACTTTTAGCCTGAGCAGTAACTAAGTGCGATCTGCAAGAGCCCTGGAGGCCCTCGACCTGTAGCTCAGGTGGTGACCCAATCGGGACAAGTGGCCAAAATGACCCTCAACATTACCAAAGGGATTTGGACAAAAACCGTCATGTCTCCGATTTGGCCCAAACTTACTCCAGAGGGAGAGTGTCGTAATAATACTCGCATCATAAAGTATAGTCACCGCTTATATCGATCGTTCTCTCTTTCACCCGTGAATATTGATAACCATAGAAAATGTGATGAAGACAGTTTAGAGCAGTGGTTCCCAAACTGGGGGAAATTTGAAGCTACCAGGGGGAAATAATTAAACTACCTATTAACTAAAAGAAATCTCTGATGGATTTTCTCATATCTGAGAGAGAAAGAGAGAGAGAATGCCTGTTTATCAGTATATTTGTACATTTGAAAAATAAATTAGTAAATAGTCACAGTGTATTTCAACTACTCTTTCCCTGCTACACATGAAGGGGGAAATCTGGATAGTTGACCTGGGTGCAGGGGGAAATGACAGAAAAAAGTTTGGGAACCACTGGTTTAGAGAGTATGTCATTACGGAGGGGCAACTACAATAAATATAATCAAGACGCCGATATGGCAGCCTTGCGTATCCACTTGCTCCTCATGCCGCCTACGTATGCGGCACCGTATGGAAGGGGTTAAAACCAAATATTCAACCAAAAGCATGGAAACTAAATAAAAAGATAAATCAATTGATAAATATGTATATGAATAAATACATAACAATAATGTGCCTGCGTAATCACTAGCAACTGAGTTATGTGCGATGCTACAAAAGAACTGTACAAGTCCCCGAGCACACTCTACATAGCTACAGAAGACCTAGTCTCATTTTCAGCGTCATGGTTTCATGATGATGCACACACACTTCTCCTTCTCCTTACCCTTCCCCTTCTTCTTCCCCTTCTCCTTCTCCTTCTTCTTCCCCATCCTATTATCCTTCCCCTTCTCCTTCTTCTTCTCCTTCTCCTTCCCCTTCTTCTTCCCCTTATCCTTCTCCTCCTTCTCCTTCCAATTCACCTTCCCCTTCCCCATCTCCTTCCCCTTCCCCTTCTTCTTCCCCTTCTCCTTCCCCTTCTCCTTCCCATTCTCTTTCCTCTTCTCCTTTCCTTTCTCCTACACCTTCCCCTTCTCCTTTCCTTTCTCCTACCCCTTCCCCTTCTCCTTTCCCTTCTCCTTCTCCTTCCCCTTCTTTTATCCCTTCTCCTTCTCTTTCTCCTTCTCCTTCTCCTCCTTCCCATTCCCTTTTTCCCTTCTCCTTCCCCTTCCTCTTCATATTCCCCTTCTCCTTCTCCCTCTCCTTCATATTCCCCTTCTCCTTCTCTTTCCCCTTCCCCTCTTTTTCCTTCTTCTTCTCTTTCCCCTTCTCCTTCCCCTTCTTCTTCCCCTTCTCCTTCTCCTTCCTTTTCCCCTTCTCCTTCCCTTCCCCTTCTCCTTCCCCTTCTCCTTCCCATTCCCTTTTTCCTTCCCCTTCTTCCCTTTCCCCTTTATATTCCCCTTCTCCCTCTCCTTTCCCTTCTCCTTCTCCATCTTCTTCTCCTTCTCTTTTCCCTTCTCCTTCCCCTTCTCCTTCCCATTTCCTTTTTCCTTCCCCTTCTCCTTTCCCTTCTTCTTCTCCTTTCCCTTCTCTTTCCCCTTCCACTTCCCCTTCTTTTCTTTTCCTTCTCCTCCTTTCCCTTCCTCTTCTTCTTCTTCCCCTTTCTTTTTCTTCTCTTCCCTTTCTCCTTCACCTTCTCCTTCTTCTTCCTCTTCCCCTTCTTCTTCTCCTTCTCCTTCCCCTTTTCTTCCCCCTTCTCCTTGTCCTTCCCCTTCTCCTCCTTCTACTTCTCCTTCTTATTCCCTTCCTCCTTCCCCTTCTCCTCTTTCCCCTTCCTCTTTTTCTTCACCTTCTCTTTCTCAACCTCCTTCTCCTTCCCCTTACACTTCTCCTTCTCCTTCCCTTTCCCCTCCTTCTTCCCCTTCTCTTTCTCCTTCTTCTTCCCCTTCTCCTTCCCCTTCTCCTTATTCCCTTCTTCCTTCTCCTTCCCCTTCTCCTCTTTCCCCTTCTCCTTTCCCCTCCTCTTCTTCTTCCCCTTCTCTTTCTCCTTTCCCTTCTACTTCTCTTTCCCCTTTTCCTTCCCTTTCCCCTCCTTCTTCCCCTTCTCTTTCTCCTTCTCCTTCACCTTCTCTTTCTCATTCCCCTTCTCCTTCCCCTTCCCTTTCTCCTTCACTTTCCCCTTTCCCTTCTCCTTCCCCTTGTCTTTTCCCTTCCCCTTCTCCTTCCCCTTCTACTTCCCCATATCCTTCCCCTTGTCTTTCCCCTTCCCCTTCTTCTTCCCCTTCTCCTCCTTCCCTTCTTTATCTCCTTCCCCTTCTTTTTCCATTTCTCCCTCGTTTTCTCCTTTTCCTTTCCATTCTCCTTCCCCTTTTTCTTCCCCTTCTCCTTCTCCACCTCCTTCCCTTCCCCTTCCCATTCCCCTTCTCCTTCCCATTACCGTCTTCTTCCCCTTTCCCTTCCCCTTCCCTTTCACCTTCTCCTTATACTTCTCCTTCTCCATCCCTTCTCCTTCTTCTTCTCCTTCCACTTCTCCTTCCCCTTCTCCTTCCCTTTCGCCTTTCCCATCTCCTTCCCCTTCCCATTCCCCTTTTCCTTACCCGTCTCCTTCCCCTTCCCCTTTTCCTTCTCCTTCTCATTCTTCTTCCCCTACTCCTTCTCTTTCTCCTTCCCCTTCCCATTCTCATTCTCCTCCTCCTTACCCTTCCTATTCCCCTTTTCCTTTTCCTTCTCTTTTCCCATATCCTTCTTCTTCCCCTTCTCCTTCCCTTTCTCCTTTCCCATCTCCTTCCCCTTCCTATTCCCTTTTTCCTTCCCAGTCCCCTTCCCCTTCTTCTTCTCCTTCTCTTTCCCCCTGCTCCTTTCCCTTCTCCTTCTCTTTTTCCTTCTCCTTGTCCTTTTCCTTCTTCTTCTCCTTCTCCTTCTCAATCTCCTTCTACTACCCCTTCCTTTTCTCCTTCCCCTTCCCCATCTCATTCCCCTTCTCCTTTTGCTTCTCCTTCCCCTTCTCCTCCTTTTCCTTCTCCTTCTCCTTCCCCTTCTTCCTCTCCTTCTCCTTCTCCTTCCTTTTCCCTTTACCCTTCTCCTTCCCCTTCCGATTCCTTTCCTCCTCATTTTCTTTCTCCTTACCCTTCTCCTTCCCCTTCCCCTTCGCCCTCCCTTCACCTTCCTCTTCTCTTTCCCCTCCCCGTTCTCTTTCTCCTTGTCCTTCTCCTTTTCTTTCTCCTTCCCCTTCTCTTTCATCTTCTCCTTCTCCTTCCCCTTCTCTTTCTCCTTCACCTTCCCCTTCTCCTTCCTTTTCTCCTTCTCCTTCTACTTCCCCTTCTCCTTCTACTTCCCCTTCTCCTTTTCATTTCCCTTCTCCTTCTACTTCTCATTTTCCTTCTCCTACCCCTTCTCTATCTCCTTCTCATTCCCCTTCTCCTTCTCCTTACCCTTCTCATTCTCCTTCTCCTCCCTCTCCTTCTCATTCCACTGCTACTTCTCCTTCTCCTTCCCCTTCTCTTTCTCCTTCACCTTCCCCTTCTCCTTCTACTTCCCCTTCTCTTTCTAGTTCTCCTTTTCATTTCCCTTCTCCTTCTACTTCTCATTTTCCTTCCCCTACCCCTTCTCTATCTCTTTCTTATTCCCATTCTCCTTCTCTTTCTCCCTCTCCTTCTACTTCTCCTTTTCCTTCTCTATCCCCTTCAACTTCCCCCTCTTCTTCTCCTTCTTTCTCCCCTTCCCCTTCTTCTTCCCGTTCTCCTTCCCCTTCTTCTTCTTCTTCTTCTTGTTCTTCTTCTTCTCCTTCTTCTTCTTCTTCGCGTTTTTTCTTCTTCGCGTTCTTCTTCTCATTCTTCTTCTTTTTTTCTTCTTCGCGTTCTTCTCCTTATTCTTCTTCTACTTCTTTTTCTTGCAAAGGAAGTATTCTAACAGAAAAGTTTCGTCTCATTCACTCCAAAATGAGATTTTGCCCTCCTCCTCCTCCTCCTCGTCTGAGTAGCAAACCCAATAAACGCTAATCAAACCAAGACATTCCAGTTTTCCCGTCAGTCGGTAACAACCAACCCCAGGCTGTCTTTTCTGGAGACAATAACGCGCCGACGAATCATGAAGATGATGAAGGAGAGATTTAAGAAGGATAAATAGAAAGGAGGAATAATTAGCTTTAAGATTTAATCATTCAGTTATTTATTTATTCATTTATTTATTTTTCCTTTATTTTTTTAATCAAATTTTCTATGTATTGTCTTTATATTCTAAATTGCTATTCATTTTTCATTGATTTGATTTGTTGTTATTTTATTGTATTTGATTTTTTAATTACTTGTATATATCTTATTTTATATATTCATTTATTTTTTTTTATATATTTATTCATTTTTATTGATTGATTGACTGACTGATTGATTGATTGATTTTCATACTAGTTTCCGATTATGAAACAATGATGCGAGAATCTGGTCCTTAGGGGTGTCGTTGAAGTCGCCAAAATGCCAAATGACTGCGCGTCAAGCAATAAAGGATTCCAATGGTGTAACGACTTACCTTCACCTGAATGAAATGGTCTGGTACTCACCATAACAAAATTATAAAGTGCGCCACCTTGTGAGGGGGAAAGAAAAGACATTGGTATATCTATGTATATTTCTATAATACCTAGAAACATTGTACCTATAGTTCTTAAGAAAGCAATAAGATATATCTCAATGATACAAGAATTTAGTTCTTATTATTTCAATATACATCCATAGTTAATTCGTAAATGTAATGCTTATTTCTGTATATATCACTGAATAGTCTAGTGATGGAATGGTACCAACATTTCTAACGATTCCGATAAGAATCCCGATACTGTTCTAAGCTTCCGATCACGATAAAAGATTAAAAGAAGTATTTCTTTCAAAAATATTTGTCTCCCAAACCTACTGCAGGGCATCCTAAAAATGACCATGAATTGTATCCAGGTATCCGAATCAAACTTGTATCGAAATCGGAAATTTATGGTAGTACACACACACACACACACACACACACACACACACACACACACACACACACACACACACACACACACACACACATATACACACACACACACACACACACACACACACACACACACACACACACACACACACACACATAAACACACACACACAGTATCTTTATGTGGATATTCAACACGTAAGTACATAGAATTTTTGTACTAAATGTTAGTTAAGAGTAATAACCAGACCCATCAATTTACTGTACACAAGTAGAATAGTTACACTTTAAAACAGAATAACTTTTTACAACAATATAAGATGACTTACAGTGTGATGTAATGATTCAAAGTTCTCCACTCCATTGTATAAACGTGATTAAAAAAAAACAATATATATTTCGTACTCACTAACTGTATCCCACCAAATGGCAGTACCAAAAAAAAAAAAAAAAAAAAAATCTGGTGTGAAGGTACAATAGGAACTCTAGTCGTGGACGACTTAATGGACTTGGCTTGTGGAAAAATAAGGCAAAAAGGTTTTATCAACATTGTGACAACCTTTGCTTCAATGTTGACATAAGCAATGTCGAGGCGAAAACTATATTCCGTGACAACCGAACTTGTTTGTTCGGCGTTGACAAAAGTCGCCCAGTAATTATTCCAGACAGGTTAAGGGAGCGTGGTGTACATGCGCACAGGCTGAGAATAAACTACAAACTAATTAAACTTAATCTCTGCCCTCCTACTAGACGTTGAGAGAAACAAATTATTCATAAATCAAAGGACAATAATCCAGGATTTCTTCCCAAAAGAAATTTACTGGAGGAACTGGGGACTACTGGTGGCGATTGTGGTATGTGTAGCCAAGCAACAAGAATAAACAGCACAAAGCAAAAAAGGATCTTGGCAGAGAAGTTAATTTGCAGTTGAAACAGACACTCATGCCCACATCTTTTTTTACTCTGATTAGATTTGCACGTACCAATACGTTGGGTTGAATGATCAACCCTGAGGAGTCTATAAGCACAAATTGTATTACTGAAGACAGTTCCTCTCCATTGCAGGGAAACCAAATGCAATTATGACTCAGGAGGGGGGAGTGTGAAGGCGGAAGGGCGGGGAGCCGGAGGACGAAAAAGGCGAGGGAGGAGAGGGAAATATGAAATGGTCATCTGTTTACACAAAATGGGTCAACAAACATTGTGCCTCATGGTGGAATGGTTCAGAAGACAATGGAAGAAGAGGCATTCGTTGACTGGAGACGTGTATTTAACTGTGATGTAGAAAGAGGAAAAGGACAAAAGGTAGGGAGGTGCTTAGAGTGAACTCTTTAAATGAAAAGGAAAAGGAGAAGGAGTACAAGAAGTTGAGGGAGGAGTGGGAGGGAGTGAAGGATAGAGTAGAGCTAGGAGTGGAGGAGGAATGGGGATGGTTCAAGGAGGGAGTCACAAAGTGTGCAAAGATGGTGTGTGGAACAAGAAGGTCAGAGGGAAATAGAAGAAAGGGTAGTGAATGGTGGGATGAGGAAACAAAGAAGGTTGTAGAAGAGAAGAAGCGAGCTTTCAGATTGGTTACAAAATAGGACGAGGGAGTCATATGAGAGGTACAAAGAAAAGAAAAGAGAAGTAAAGCACAAGGTAAAGGAGAGCAGATGTGAAATTGGGTAAGAGTATGACAGAAAAGTTTGAAAGAAATAAAAAGATGTTTTGGAAAGAAATTAAGAGAGGAAGAGGAGGCGAAATCAAGTAGAGAAGAAAAGGTAAAAGGTGCAGATGGAGAGATGATAATGGAAGAGAAGGCAGTAAGGGGAAGATGGGCAGAATATTTTAGGGAATTGCTAAATGTGAAGGAGGATAGGGAGGGAAAGATGGCTCCAGTGGAAAATGCGAAGAAAATGACCATGATTAGTGAGGAAAATGGAGGAGAAATAAGGAAGGATGAAGTGAAGGCAGTTGTTAAGATGATAAAAGCAGGTAAGGCACCTGGTTTGGATGGATGCCATGCAGAATGTCTAAAAAAAAAAGAAGGTACAGTGATGGAGGACTGGCTAGTGTGGTTATTAAATGTTTGCTGGAGAGAGGGTAGAGTGCCGGAAGACTGGAAGAGTGCCTGTATAGTTCCTCTTTACAAGGGAAAAGGGGACAAGTGTGAATGTAGTAGTTTCAGAGGGATTAGCTTATGAAACGACACCCCTAAGGACCAGATTCTCGCATCATTATTTCATAATCGGAAGGCTTATGGGAGGATCTTGGTTGAGAGGATTAGGAGAGGAACAGAGGGAGTAATTGGTGAGGAACAGTGTGGATTTAGGACGGGTAGAGGTTGTGTAGATCAGATTTTTGTGGTAAGACAGATATGTGAGAAAGCTATAGGAAAGGGGAAGGATGTTCTTCTGGTTTTTATGGATCTGGAAAAGGCTTAGGACAGGGTAGACAGGAGGACACTGTGGGAGGTTTTGCGGATATACGGGATAGGAGGTGAGGTAGTATGTGTGACCTAGATATGGACCAAAAGGTCTCCTGTCGGCATGCTCCGCCTTTGTAATCCTTTGAATCCCCTCGGGCTGTATGTCAGTTTATTGAGAACTCCTTGAAGCATCTTGTTGTCTGCGACGTCGCGTCGGGAGGCCGAAAGAGCCTTGACGCCTCCTCCGTGAAGGGCAGGTCGAGTGGACTCCTGAAAATGGAAAGGGAGATGTCTAAAGACGACAAAGAAAAAATACGATTTCAGAACGCCTCATCATGTTGATGGTAGTACGCTTAACATAAATATATTTTCAGAACTCCTCTGTCACTCTTTTTTGAGCATTCTTATTTATATTTACGTGTATTATACATGCACTAGTGCACCACGAAACATTTTATAAAAAAAAGATATAAATACAACTGTTTATTGCTTTAGAAAAGAAAAAAGGAGAGGAAGGAGGATAAGAAAGAGATGAGAAGGAAAATGGAACTGCCTTGTGTTTCCATAACACTGGTCATATGTTTCTTATATATTTTTACACGTTAAATCCAAATGTATTTTCGGAATATCTCTATCACTCAAATTCTTTTTTTTATTTCAATATACTAGTACATCATTACATAAACTTTGTAAAAAGCGGTTGTCATTCAAGAGTCTGCGAAGATTTTCTTGGAAATCACGGATCAGAAAACTACCGTGGCGTTGTAGGAGAATCCATTGACGACATAAATTCCCTGGAATGGAATAAAAGAAAAAAAAGAAAAGAAAAGAAATGAATAAAAAAACCTGAGTTTCCTAGAAAATCTTGAAGCGAAAGTTTTCAAAAGGGTGCTTTGAACGTAATAAAAAAAATATGCCAAGAAAAAAAGGACAGCTTCTATATTGGAAAATCACTGCCGGGCACTAAGGAAGAATGGTCCCAAAAATACACACACACACACAAAAAAATGATAATAATAATAATGATAATAATAATAATAATAATAGATAATAATAATAATAATAATAATAATAATAATAATAATAATAATAATAATAATAATAATAATAATGATAATAATAATAATGATAATAATAATCCACGGTTCTACATTTTAGAAGCAAGTTTTTAATTGTAATACAGTCTTTCTTTATATAAATGACTAATATATGTTGGCTTATAGATTTTATTTTTCAGTCGTTTAAAAGAAATGCCTGACAGAAGATTTCAGGAATATATCTAGATTTAGTGTAAAAGCTATTGCAAGATTCACCTGTTTTACTGTGGGAGGAAGGAAATAATGTGTATATGGAAAAACAAGTAAAAGAATAAATGAGTATATAGACAAATAAATAGGTAAATAAACAATGAAAATATATATGTAAGTAGATAGATAAATAACTAATAGATAGATTTATCAATCAATTAATAAACAGATAAATGATAAACGAATATGTAGATAAATAATCTACTTAATAAATAAGTAAATTGATTAGTGATATTTAACTATATATGGTGTGTGTGTGTGTGTGTGTGTGTGTGTGTGTGTGTGTGTGTGTGTGTGTGTGTGTGTGTGTGTGTGTGTGTGTGTGTGTGTGTGTGTGTGTGTGTGTGTGTGTGTGTATCTTATCTAAGATCCAATCTTATATTTTGTTTTGTTTTGTTTGTCTTCTAATTAATTTGATTTTCTTTTCTTTTATTTTATCCATTTGTTTCTTTTTCTATTTATTTCATTTATTTCTTTGTTTATTTATTTTTGTAATGTAATTTTTTGGCTTTTTAAGACCCTCCAGATCAGTAGTGTTCTTTAAGAATTTCTTAAAGACAAACTTTTTCAATTTGGCCGAGATTGTGCAGCCAGGCGTAACCATGGCAACCCGAGTGCCCTCCTTGCCATATTTACTCTCCCAAGTAACCGCTACTGAAAGACCTCTGGGCGTTTTCTTTGTAAGTATATGTGAATAGCTCCCTTGGTCTAGTCTGGCTTCGTTAGTGCATGTGAAAAGGGTCAGAGTGGAATAGGGTCAGTTGTAAAAAAAAATTATTCTGTTGGCTAGCGAGAGATAAGATATAAACAAAACGATAATGATAAAACCAACAAAAATAATAGGTGATTAGATAATTAAACAAATAAATAGATAAGTAAATAAGTAGATACATAATCATGTAATAGACAAATCAATGAATACATAAATTTATCAGTTCTGGATACCAAGAGCTTCTTCCTTCTTATAAGGAAGGTAGAAAAGTCAAAAGGTATGTGCCCATCATGTCAGAAGCAATGTAGCAAGACACAGCACATCCACAGTAAGGCCGCTTCACTTAATCGGTGACCTCGCGCCCTCTCCGTCCCCTCTATCGTAAAATTGAGAAGACGGGGATAAATTCCTTCGGATTGCGTCAAAATATCATTCTCACATAACTACTCTCTATTCTCTCCATTCCCAGTATCACCTATACATAGCCATTCTCCACTCACCCCTATCTTCTGTCCCCTCCCTCCCCTGCTCGACAGACATTCCCCTCCTACTCAAAGCCCCTTACACCCCATCTATCCATCTTATCCTTGGTCGTCCCTTAAGTTCACTCCATCCACCTCTGCCTTCCACACCTCTTTTGCTAATCTTCCTTCACTCGTGTACCTCAAACCAATCCCTCATTCTCTCCGTTTGCATACCTAACCTACAGGCTC
>NC_134807.1:2012292-2014792 GCF_046742065.1 Oratosquilla oratoria
GCCCCCAGGAGGAGCGCAAACCATTCTTGATCCAAGGCAAAAGCCGAATTTTTTTAATGTCGGAGACTTGGAAAGAGTTCCCATTACTCTTAAAAGATTTTCATAAAAACAGTCAAATCTTCGCAACCCCTTCTTGGACCTAAGTCAAAAACACAAGAAAGGGAAGGAATAGATTTTTGATCGCTAAGACCTGGAAAGGGTTCTTAATACTCTTAGAAGACTTTTATAAAAAGTAAAATCTTCGTCAGCCCTTCTTGATACCAGCGCCCAAGGAGTCTCCAATTATTTATAGGTCAAGATAAGGAAAGGAAAACCCGGCTACATCTAGAGCCCCACCGATCTCAATCGGTTCTTCAAGAAGACGTTTCTACTTCTTTGACTTCCGCTAAACGAGGGCCATCCCTCAGCTGAATAAAATGTCAAGACTTTGCCAGAATAAAGTTTACAAAGTGACTTCAGAGGCAGGAAGGAACTATTTATATATTTGTTTAGTGGGTGTGTGGGTGTCTTCATGATTTTCATGTGCGCGCGTACGGCGTGTGGTAATGATGTATATGCGTGTGGTTTTGTGCGTTAGTGTATATTTAGTGTGTGTGTGTGTGTGTGTGTGTGTGTGTGTGTGTGTGTGTGTGTGTGTGTGTGTGTGTGTGTGTGTGTGTGTGTGTGTGTGTGTGTGTGTGTGTGTGTGTGTGAATGTTTGTGTGTGTGTATGAGTGTGTGTCTGTGATCACGCACACATTATTACCAAACTACAAGAAATTCAAATTACGAGAATTTCAAATTACAAAAAATTGACATAATACAACAAGAAGAGAGCTACACTCATCATAATTTCTGCCTCTGTCAAAACTGATTCTTTGAAATTATTTTGGCTAAACCATTTCTTCATCTAGGTCCACAAATCGATCCAACTGTACGGAAAACCTATTGATATTCTTGAAACACATTTTCTTTTTTTTAGTTTATTTTCTTTACTCTTCGTTCATCTTCTGTCCCACACTCGGATATCTTTGTCGATTTTAACCAGTTATTGCTCTGAACGCTCTAATAGTGTTATTTATTAAACTAACGGGACCAGATCCATATGATACATTTATAAGTATAATATGAGTGATACGTTTCCAAAATATCGTGTATTTTCTCCTTAGTTAAACGTGAAATACAATTCTAATGTTCTACATATATAAATGCTTTTCATGAAGGTCCCAAATGTCCTGCATGTCCAATCGCATCGCATTTCGGACACGCGGCTCACAATTTACCTGTGTTTTCAATAGTATTTTTATTGTTCGTTATCATTTTTATTATTTCCATTATTATTATGTCTCCAGACTAGAAGCGGATGTTGGTCATCACTTATTACCTTGATCATGGGCGTGGTCTGTCGAGAAATTAGGAGAGAGGCGGGTGGGATTTAGGACCCATCCTGATCTAATATTACTAGTGTTGATGGGACGAAATCAACATACAGAGCGATTTCGACACCTTTCGATGATTTATAGTTCCTGGTTATTTTCAGGCCCTGTAGTTGGTTTGGGAAACAAATACTTCATGAACTGAAGTACATTTATTAATTAACCATTTATCGAAATCGGAAGTTTGGAGCAGTATCGGACGACTCGTATCGGAATCGTTACGATTTTTGCCATCGTCCCATCACTAATTATATATCACCCATTACTGGTTGGTCATGAGGAAAATAGAATTCAGAGATTTTGTAATTTTGTACTGAAGTATTTGTAAGGCCTAAACTGAGTGAACGAATTTAAGGATGTGTACTGGGATAGATTGGGGTGTATGGGAATGTATACAAAGTCAAAATGTGTGCGCATTGTTAAGTTGACTGTCAAAAAGTGAATATTTACTGACTGATAGTAAATGAAATTATAGCATCTCTGGTTCTCCGATAAAGTTAACATTACTCTTGATATCAAAGCTCTGATTATTCACTATGAACGTAGTTATCACAAATGCCACAAATGATGATATTTCAAATGTCATTTCACATTCGTCAAAATGGAGAAGTCTTCAAGTTTATTGTCGTTTCCCAAATGAATGGTTAACGAGTGGAATGGACTTAGTAACTATGTAGCAAACGCTAAAACTACTAGTTGTTTTAAGGGAAGATTACATAGCTTTCTGGATAGGGATGATAGGTGCTACTGGACATGGAACTGCCTAGTGTAGGCCTGTTGGTCTCTTGCAGTCTCGTTCATTCTTATGTTCTTAAGGGATTTCTCCCCGTCTTCTCCTTCTCTGCAAGAGGGGACGGAGAAGGGGGGGTCGCCGAATTTATGAAGCGGCCTTGCTGTGACGAGGAGAGGAAGAGAGGAAGAAAGAAAGAGAAGAAGAAAGGTAGAAGAGAGGTAGAAAGGAAGAGAGGAAGAGAGGAAAGAGGAAAAGAGGAAAAGAGGAGGAGAGAAAGAGAGGAAAAGAGAAGGAGAGGAAAAGAGAAGGAGAGGAAAAGAGGAAGACAGGAAGAGAGAAAAAAGAAGAGAAG
>NC_134807.1:2019792-2022292 GCF_046742065.1 Oratosquilla oratoria
ATGGAGGTCCCAAATCTCCTGCATGTCCAATCGCATCGCATTTCGGACACGCGCTCACAATTTACCTGTGTTTTCAATAGTATTTTTATTGTTCGTTATCATTTTTATTATTTCCATTACTATTACGTCTCCAGAGTAGAAGCGGATGTTGGTCATCACTTACCACCTTGATCATGGGCGTGGTCTGTCGAGAAATTAGGAGAGAAGCGGGTGGGATTTAGGATCCATCCTGATCTAATAGTGTTGATGGGACGAAATCAACATACAGAGCGATTCCGATACCTTTCGATGATTTGTAGTTCCTGGTTATTTTCAGGCCCTGTAGTTGGTTTGGGAAACAAATACTTCATGAACTGAAGTACATTTATTAATTAACCATTTATCGAAATCGGAAGTTTGGAGCAGTATCGGACGACTCGTATCGGAATCGTTACGATTTTTGCCATCGTCCCATCACTAATTAATTATCACCCATTACTGGTTGGTCATGAGGAAAATAGAATTCAGAGATTTTGTAATTTTGTACTGAAGTATTTGTAAGGCCTAAACTGAGTGAACGAATTTAAGGATGTGTACTGGGATAGATTGGGGTGTATGGGAATGTATACAAAGTCAAAATGTGTGCGCATTGTTAAGTTGACTGTCAAAAAGTGAATATTTACTGACTGATAGTAAATGAAATTATAGTATCTCTGGTTCCCTGATAAAGTTAACATTACTCTTGATATCAAAGCTCTGATTATTCACTATGAACGTAGTTATCACAAATGCCACAAATGATGATATTTCAAATGCAATTTCACATTCGTCAAAATGGAGAAGTCTTCAAGTATATTGTCCTGTTTCCCAAATGAATGGTTAACGAGTGGAATGGACTTAGTTACTATGTAGTAAACGCTAAAACTACTAGTTGTTTTAAGGGAAGATTACATAGCTTTCTGGATAGGGATGATAGGTGCTACTGGACATGGAACTGCCTAGTGTAGGCCTGTTGGTCTCTTGCAGTCTCCTTCATTCTTATGCTCTTAAGGGATTTCTCCCCGTCTTCTCCTTCTCTGCAAGAGGGGACGGAGAAGGGGGGGTCGCCGAATTTATGAAGCGGCCTTGCTGTGACGGGGAGAGGAAGAGAGGAAGAAAGAAAGAGAAGAAGAAAGGTAGAAGAGAGGTAGAAAGGAAGAGAGGAAGAGAGGAACGAGGAAAAGAGGAAAAGAGGAGGAGAGAAAGAGAGGAAAAGAGAAGGAGAGGAAAAGAGAAGGAGAGGAAAAGAGAAGGAGAGGAAAAGAGAAGGAGAGGAAAAGAGGAAGACAGGAAGAGAGAAAAAGAAGAGAAGAGGAAGAGAGGAAGAGATAGGAAAGAGAAAGAGAAGAAGACGATGGGTAAGGAAGGAGGAGGGGCACAGGAGTCAGGGTGAGTTAGGAGGATCACGATGGAGGAGGAGGAGGAGGAGGAGGAGGAGGAAGGAGATGGAGGAGAGAAGAGGAATGTAGTCGATACTGAAGGAGAGTTGGAAAGTGTGTGTGTGTGTATGTGTGTGTGTGTGTGTGTGTGTGTGTGTGTGTGTGTGTGTGTGTGTGTGTGTGTGTGTGTGTGTGTGTGAGAGAGAGAGAGAGAGAGAGAGAGAGAGAGAGAGAGAGAGAGAGAAAGAGAGAAAGAGAGAGAGAGAGAGAGAGAGAGAGAGAGAGAGAGAGAGAGAGAGAGAGAGAGAGAGAGAGAGAGAGAGAGAGAGAGAGAGAGAGAGAGAGAGAGAGAGAGAGGCATAATAGTAATGAACCAACAAGACTACAATAATAAAATGTTAAACTTACGAGAAAAAACATAATGGTTACGCAAAAATTGAAGGCCAAAAATTCACAACAAAGGCGAGAAAAATATTAAAGAAATCAGAGAAAGGGAAAAAACTATTAAACCTACTTCAAGAAGCACCTATACCACCAAGAATGCACGGCTTGCCTAAGATCCACAAAACAGGAATTCCTATGCGCCCCATTACTTCAGGAATCAATAGTGCACCTCATAAGTTAGCCAAATCTTTAGCTAAACCATTATCCAATACTTTAGGAACTATTAGTGATGCACATCTACGAAATTCTTCGGATCTAATTAACAGATTAAAAGTTTTACATTTCAATAACAAGAAACTAGCCAGCTACGATGTCACCTCTTTATATACTCGAGTATCAATAAAAGGCGCTCTAAACGAGTAGTAAATAATTTGGAAAATGAAGATCTACCCGTCCCCAAAAAAGATTACCTCGAATTAATCTCCCTTTGTATAGGATTTGGCGCTTTCACTTTTAATAATATCGAATACAGACAACATTCTGGCCTCGCCATGGGTAGTCCCCTTTCTGCAGTATTAGCAAATTTATACATGGAAATACTCGAAACAGAAGAATACATGACTATAATGGGTAGGAATAATAAATGGTTTAGGTATGTTGATGATATACTCGTAATTGTACCTAAAGATACAGACATTAACAACAAACTCAGGAGATTA
>NC_134807.1:2024792-2032292 GCF_046742065.1 Oratosquilla oratoria
CTGAGGCGATAAAACTCAAGCGCAAAGTCCACAAGGACCAAAAGACCTGAACGCACACTGCTGAAGGCAACATAGTCCTGCTTTGAATAACCCCCAGGAGGAGTGTAAAACATTCTTGATCCAAGGCAAAAGCCGAATTTTTTTAATGTCAGAGACTTGGAAAGAGTTCCCATTACTCTTAAAAGATTTTCATAAAAACAGTCAAATCTTCGCAAGCCCTTCTTGGACCTAAGTCAAAAACACAAGAAAGGGAAGGAATAGATTTTTGAGTGCCTAAGACCTGGAAAGGGTTCTTAATACTCTTAGAAGACTTTTATAAAAAGTAAAATCTTCGTCAGCCCTTCTTGATACCAGCGCCCACGGAGTCTCCAATTTTGGATCAAGATAAGGAAAGGAAAACCCGGCTACAATCTAGAGCCCCACCGATCTCAATCGGTTCTTCAAGAAGACGTTTCTACTTCTTTGACTTCCGCTAAACGAGGGCCATCCCTCAGCTGAATAAAATGTCAAGACTTTGCCAGAATAAAGTTTACAAAGTGACTTCAGAGGCAGGAAGGAACTATTTATATATTTGTTTAGTGGGTGTGTGGGTGTCTTCATGATTTTCATGTGCGCGCGTACGGCGTGTGGTAATGATGTATATGCGTGTGGTTTTGTGCGTTAGTGTATATTTAGTGTGTGTGTGTGTGTGTGTGTGTGTGTGTGTGTGTGTGTGTGTGTGTGTGTGTGTGTGTGTGTGTGTGTGTGTGTGTGTGTGTGTGTGTGTGTGAATGTTTGTGTGTGTGTATGAGTGTGTGTCTGTGATCACGCACACATTATTACCAAACTACAAGAAATTCAAATTACAAAAAATTGACATAATACAAGAAGAGAGCTACACTCATCATAATTTCTGCCTGTCAAAACTGATTCTTTGAAATTATTTTGGCTAAACCATTTCTTCATCTAGGTCCACAAATCGATCCAACTGTACGGAAAACCTATTGATATTCTTGAAACACATTTTTTTTTCTTTAGTTTATTTTCTTTACTCTTCGTTCATCTTCTGTCCCACACTCGGATATCTTTGTCGATTTTAACCAGTTATTGCTCTGAACGCTCTAATAGTGTTATTTTTTAAACTAACGGGACCAGATCCATATTATACATTTATAAGTATAATATGAGTGATACGTTTCTAAAATATCGTGTATTTTCTCCTTAGTTAAACGTGAAATACAATTCTAATGTTCTACATGTATAAATGCTTTCGATGGAGGTCCCAAATCTCCTGCATGTCCAATCGCATCGCATTTCGGACACGCGGCTCACAATTTACCTGTGTTTTCAATAGTATTTTTATTGTTCGTTATCATTTTTATTATTTTCATTACTATTACGTCTCCAGAGTAGAAGCGGATGTTGGTCATCACTTATCACCTTGATCATGGGCGTGGTCTGTCGAGAAATTAGGAGAGAAGCGGGTGGGATTTAGGACCCATCCTGATCTAATATTACTAGTGTTGATGGGACGAAATCAACATACAGAGCGATTTCGACACCTTTCGATGATTTATAGTTCCTGGTTATTTTCAGGCCCTGTAGTTGGTTTGGGAAACAAATACTTCATGAACTGAAGTACATTTATTAACCATTTATCGAAATCGGAAGTTTGGAGCAGTATCGGACGACTCGTATCGGAATCGTTACGATTTTTGCCATCGTCCCATCACTAATTAATTATCACCCATTACTGGTTGGTCATGAGGAAAATAGAATTCAGAGATTTTGTAATTTTGTACTGATGCATTTGTAAGGCCTAAACTGAGTGAACGAATTTAAGGATGTGTACTGGGATAGATTGGGGTGTATGGGAATGTATACAAAGTCAAAATGTGTGCGCATTGTTAAGTTGACTGTCAAAAAGTAAATATTTACTGACTGATAGTAAATGAAATTATAGCATCTCTGGTTCCCTGATAAAGTTAACATTACTCTTGATATCAAAGCTCTGATTATTCACTATGAACGTAGTTATCACAAATGCCACAAATGATGATATTTCAAATGTCATTTCACATTCGTCAAAATGGAGAAGTCTTCAAGTATATTGTCCTGTTTCCCAAATGAATGGTTAACGAGTGGAATGGACTTAGTAACTATGTTTTAAGAGAAGATTACATAGCTTTCTGGATAGGGATGATAGGTGCTACTGGACATGGAACTGCCTAGTGTAGGCCTGATGGTCTCTTGCAGTCTCGTTCATTCTTATGTTCTTAAGGGATTTCTCCCCGTCTTCTCCTTCTCTGCAAATGGGGACGGAGAAGGGGGGGGTCGCCGAATTTATGAAACGGCCTTCCTGTGACGAGGAGAGGAAGAGAGGAAGAAAGAAAGAGAAGAAGAAAGGTAGAAGAGAGGTAGAAAGGAAGAGAGGAAGAGAGGAAGAAAGAAAGAGAAAAAGAAAGGTAGAAGAGAGGTAGAAAGGAAGAGAGGAAGAGAGGAAAGAGGAAAAGAGGAGGAGAGAAAGAGAGGAAAAGAGAAGGAGAGGAAAAGAGAAGGAGAGGAAAAGAGGAAGACAGGAAGAGAGAAAAAAGAAGAGAAGAGGAAGAGAGGAAGAGATAGGAAAGAGAAAGAGAAGAAAACGATGGGTAAGGAAGGAGGAGGGGCACAGGAGTCAGGGTGCGTTAGGAGGATCACGATGGAGGAGAAGGAGGAGGAAGATATGACGAAGGAGATGGAGGAGAGGAAAGGAATGTAGTCGATACTGGAAGAGAGTTGGAGAGAAGGTGTGTGTGTGTGTGTGTGTGTGTGTGTGTGTGTGTGTGTGTGTGTGTGTGTGTGCGTGTGTGTGTGTGTGTGTGTGTGTGTGTGTGTGTGTGTGTGTGTGTGTGTGTGTGTGTGTGTGTGTGTGTGTGTGTGTGTGTGTGTGTGTGTGTGTGTGTGTGTGTGTGTGTGTATGTGTATGTGTGTGTGAGTGAGAGAGAGAGAGAGAGAGAGAGAGAGAGAGAGAGAGAGAGAGAGAGAGAGAGAGAGAGAGAGAGAGAGAGAGAGAGAGAGAGAGAGAGAGAGAGAGAGAGAGAGAGAGAGAGAGAGAGAGAGAGAGAGAGAGAGAGAGAGGCATAATAGTAATGAACCAACAAGACTACAATAATAAAATGTTAAATTTACTCAGTGACAGTGAAACTTACGAGAAAAAACATAATGGTTACGCAAAAATTGAAGGCCAAAAATTCACAACAAAAGCGAGAAAAATATTAAAGAAATCAGAGAAAGGGAAAAAACTATTAAACCTACTTGAAGAAGCACCTATACCACCAAGAATGCACGGCTTGCCTAAGATCCACAAAACAGGAATTCCTATGCGCCCCATTACTTCAGGAATCAATAGTGCACCTCATAAGTTAGCCAAATCTTTAGCTAAACCATTATCCAATACTTTAGGAACTATTAGTGATGCACATCTACGAAATTCTTCGGATCTAATTAACAGATTAAAAGTTTTAGATTTCAATAACAAGAAACTAGCCAGCTACGATGTCACCTCTTTATATACTCGAGTATCAATAAAAGGCGCTCTAAATGCTGTTGAACGAGTAGTAAATCATTTGAAAAATGAAGATCTACCCGTCCCCAAAAAAGATTACCTCGAATTAATCTCCCTTTGTGTAGGATTTGGCGCTTTCACTTTTAATAATATCGAATACAGACAACATTCTGGCCTCGCCATGGGTAGTCCCCTTTCTGCAGTATTAGCAAATTTATACATGGAAATACTCGAAACAGAAGAATACATGACTATAATGGGTAGGAATAGTAAATGGTTTAGGTATGTTGATGATATACTCGTAATTGTACCTAAAGATACAGACATTAACAACAAACTCAGGAGATTAAACAATGTCAATGAAAATATACAATTTACTGCACAAAATGAAAATAACGGAAAATTACCTTTCTTACACACAATTATCCATAGAATAGATAAAAATGTGAAATTTTCAGTATACCGAAAAACCACCAATAAAGAAGACTATATTCACTTCTACTCAGGACATGATGACAGAACCAAAACAGGTATTATAATAGCTTTCTTCCTCAGAGCATTTCGTATATGCAGTCAAGAATTTCTAGATCATGAATTACAACATATTACTGAGACTTTCATAAAACTCAAATACCCAAAAGGTCTCTTATGTAGGTTAAAAAAGAAAGCCAAAGAAATAATTAACAAAAGTAAAGATGAAAATACAAATAAGAATGAAACCAGATATATCACAGTACCAAACTGTAATCTTAATTCATACCTAGACACTTTTCTCCTAAAAGCGGGCATCAAAATAGCCAGGACGTCAGGTAGCAAAGTAGGACATTTGATAACACGTAGCGCCAATAATCCCACTAACGAAAACAGCGTTCTTTATAAAATCCCGTGTAAAAGCTGTCCCTCTTCATATTTTGGTGAATCTGGTCGCGGACTTAATAAAAGGATAAATGAACATAAAAATGACGTAAAAGCCCATAGGACATCTAACTCCATGGTAATGCATGTGGATAAACATGGTCACCTTCCAGACTGGAACAAGGCAACCATATTAAACAAAGGATCATCCAAGAAACTAAGGAAGACAATTGAGGCAGCTTATATCAACACTGATAACAACATTAACCATAGAGAAGGCTTTATATGTTTAGCAAAAGCCACAAGCTTATTAGTAACAAAAGAATACGCAAATAAAATAGCAAGCTCTCTGAAGCGTCCCGTAAGATGACCCGTCCGTGTATAAAACATCCTGTTACGTTTGAGTTGTTAGCTTTGTGATCAAGACCCTGCGGGTCGAAACGTTAAGGCGTAAATTCTCCCATATCTCCTCATCAACTTCTTTCACTTTCAATCTTATATATATATATATATATATATATGTATATATATACATATATATGAAATATATATATATATATTAGTACACATACATGCGCGCGCACACTCACACACACACACACGTACACACACACACACACACACACACACACACACACACGTACACACACACACACGTACATGTATATATATATACACACACACACGCATATATATATATATATATATTTATATATATGCATATATATTTATATATATATATATGTATATATACATATATATATATATGTTCGTGTGTGTGTGTACATATACATATATACGCACACACACACACACACACACACACACACACACACACACACACACACACACCACACATATATATATTATATATATATATATATATATATATATATATATGTGTATATATATATATACATATAGATATAGATATATATACTATATAAATATATATATATATATGTATGTATATATATATATATACACATGTCTTTGTGTGCGTCACATTAATTCAGTAAACCTTTTATTGTTATTATTATTATTATTATTATTATTATTATTATTATTATTATTATTATTATTATTATTATTATTATTATTATTATTATTATTATTATTATTATTATTATTATTATTATTATTATTATACAGGAACACACACACACACACACACACACACACACACACACACACACACACACACACACACACACACGTAAACCAACAACACAAAATCTACCTCGTTCGTCTTCTTTGTTCGCACGGCTCCACCTCGCCAGAGAGATCCACAGAATTTGTCACCCGGCTGACGAGTAAAATGAGGAATCATCAAAGCAGAAGACAGAGAGCCCGAGGAGGCAACTCTAGAAGAATCGTCGCCCTTTCTTCGACAAAGTTCGTCTCCCAGGCTGCTATTTCCCACCTGATCGAGAACTTCTTCAGGTGTGGAAACAAAAAGGTCTTCCTCGTTGGGCCCGAAGACCTCGAGGAGGAAAGACCTTTCTCCGTTCAGGGCGGATCCTGCACCTACTCCGAACCGATGCAGGTCAAACCTGTTCCCCCTCAAGTTCAAGCGATGGAAATCACCTCTCTTCCGCTTGAAAATCATGCCATGGAGGTCGCCCATCTTCCATTTGAAGATGAAGGCATGGAAGTGACCCATCTTCCCCACGAAAATAATGACATGGAAGTCTCCCATCTTCCATTTGTAGAGGAAGCCATGGAAGTCGCCGCCCACCTTCCATTTAAGGATCAAGGCATGGAAGTCACTCATCTTCCATTTGAGGATCAAGCCATGGAAGTCGCCGTTCTTCCATTTGATGACCAAGCCATGGAAGTCGCCAATCTTCCTCCGCAAGATCAATCCATGGAAGTCATCTCTCCTCCTTCTCTTGAGGAATTCATGGACTCCAGCGGCTGAGGCGATAAAACTCAAGCGCAAAGTCCACAAGGACCAAAAGACCTGAACGCACACTGGTGAAGGCAACATAGTCCTGCTTTGAATAGCCCCCAGGAGGAGTGCAAACCATTCTTGATCCAAGGCAAAAGCCGATTCTTTTAATGTCGGAGACTTGGAAAGAGTTCCCATTACTCTTAAAAGATTTTCATAAAAACAGTCAAATCTTCGCAAGCCCTTCTTGGACCTAAGTCAAAAACACAAGAAAGGGAAGGAATAGATTTTTGAGTGCCTAAGACCTGGAAAGGGTTCTTAATACTCTTAGAAGACTTTTATAAAAAGTAAAATCCTCGTCAGCCCTTCTTGATACCAGCGCCCGCGGAGTCTCCAATTATAGGTCAAGATAAGGAAACGAAAACCCGGATACATTTAGAGCCCCCACCGATCTCAATCGGTTCTTTAAGAAGACGTTTCTACTTCTTTGACTTCCGCTAAAGAAGGGCATTCCCTCAGCTGAATAAAATGTCAAGACTTTGCCAGAATAAAGTTTACAAAGTGACTTCAGAGGCAGGAAGGAACTATTTATAGATTTGTTTAGTGGGTGTGTGGGTGTCTTCATGATTTTCATGTGCGCGCGTACGGCGTGTGGAAATGATGTATATGCGTGTGGTTTTGTGCGTTAGTGTATATTTAGTGTGTGTGTGTGTGTGTGTGTGTGTGTGTGTGTGTGTGTGTGTGTGTGTGTGTGTGTGTGTGTGTGTGTGTGTGTGAGTGTGTGTGAGTGTGTGTCTGTGTCTGTGATCACGCACACATTATTACCAAACTACAAGAAATTCAAATTACGAGAATTTCAAATTACAAAACATTGACATAATACAAGAAGAGAGCTACACTCATCATAATTTCTGCCTCGGTCAAAACTGATTCTTTGAAATTATTTTGGCTAAACCATTTCTTCATCTAGGTCCACAAATCGATCCAACTGTACGGAAAACCTATTGATATTCTTGAAACACATTTTTTTTCTTTAGTTTATTTTCTTTACTCTTCGTTCATCTTCTGTCCCACACTCGGATATCTTTGTCGATTTTAACCAGTTATTGCTCTGAACGCTCTAATAGTGTTATTTTTTAAACTAACGGGACCAGATCCATATTATACATTTATAAGTATAATATGAGTGATACGTTTCTAAAATATCGTGTATTTTCTCCTTAGTTAAACG
>NC_134807.1:2047292-2049792 GCF_046742065.1 Oratosquilla oratoria
GATTCTTTGAAATTACTTTGGCTAAACCATTTCTTCATCTAGGTCCACAAATCGATCCAACTGTACGGAAAACCTATTGATATTCTTGAAGCACATTTTTTTTTTCTTTTGTTTATTTTCTTTACTCTTCGTTCATCTTCTGTCCCACACTCGGATATCTTTGACGATTTTAAGCAGAGCTCTGAACGCTCTAATAGTTTTATTTTTTAAACTAACGGGACCAGATCCATATTATACATTTATAAGTATAATATGAGTGATACGTTTCTAAAATATCGTGTATTTTCTCCTTAGTTAAACGTGAAATACAATTCTAATGTTCTACATGTATAAATGCTTTCGATGGAGGTCCCAAATGTCCTGCATGTCCAATCGCATCGCATTTCGGACACGCGCTCACAATTTACCTGTGTTTTCAATAGTATTTTTATTGTTCGTTATCATTTTTATTATTTCCATTACTATTACGTCTCCAGAGTAGAAGCGGATGTTGGTCATCACTTATCACCTTGATCATGGGCGTGGTCTGTCGAGAAATTAGGAGAGAAGCGGGTGGGATTTAGGACCCATCCTGATCTAATATTACTAGTGTTGATGGGACGAAATCAACATACAGAGCGATTTCGACACCTTTCGATGATTTATAGTTCCTGGTTATTTTCAGGCCCTGTAGTTGGTTTGGGAAACAAATACTTCATGAACTGAAGTACATTTATTAATTAACCATTTATCGAAATCGGAAGTTTGGAGCAGTATCGAGACTCTTATAGGAATCGTTACGATTTTTGCCATCGTCCCATCACTAATTAACTATCACCCATTACTGCTTGGTCATGAGGAAAATAGAATTCAGAGATTTTGTAATTTTGTACTGAAGTATTTGTAAGGCCTAAACTGAGTGAACGAACTTAAGTATGTGTACTGGGATAGATTGGGGTGTATGGGAATGTATACAAAGTCAAAATGTGTGCGCATTGTTAAGTTGACTGTCAAAAAGTAAATATTTACTGACTGATAGTAAATGAAATTATAGTATCTCTGGTTCCCTGATAAAGTTAACATTACTCTTGATATCAAAGCTCTGATTATTGACTATGAACGTAGTTATCACAAATGCCACAAATGATGATATTTCAAATGTCATTTCACATTCGTCAAAATGGAGAAGTCTTCAAGTATATTGTCCTGTTTCCCAAATGAATGGTTAACGAGTGGAATAGACTTAGTAACTATGTAGTAAACGCTAAAACTAGTTTTAAGAGAAGATTACATAGCTTTTCTGGATAGGGATGATAGGTGCTACTGGACATGGAACTGCCTAGTGTAGGCCTTTTGGTCTCTTGCAGTCTCCTTCATTCTTATGTTCTTATGTTCTTAAGGGATTTCTCCCCGTCTTCTCCTTCTCTGCAAGAGGGGACGGAGAAGGGGGGGTCGCCGAATTTATGAAGCGGCCTTGCTGTGACGAGGAGAGGAAGAGAGAAAGAAAGAAAGAGAGGAAAAGAGGAGGAGAGAAAGAGAGGAAAAGAGAAGGAGAGGAAAAGAGGAAGACAGGAAGAGAGAAAAAAGAAGAGAAGAGGAAGAGAGGAAGAGATAGGAAAGAGAAAGAGAAGAAGACGATGGGTAAGGAAGGAGGAGGGGCACAGGAGTCAGGGTGAGTTAGGAGGATCACGATGGAGGAGGAGGAGGAGGAGGAAGATATGACGAAGGAGATGGTGGAGAGGAGAGGAATGTAGTCGATACTGGAAGAGAGTTGGAGAGAAAGTGTGTGTGTGTGTGTGTGTGTGTGTGTGTGTGTGTGTGTGTGTGTGTGTGTGTGTGTGTATTCACTTTGGTCTTTGGATCACGTGTTGGACTCGTGATCGACAGCTATTTCCCTCCTGGAAGAGAGCTCAGAGCTCGTAGGTCCGATCTATGGGTAATGCTATGACCTTGCACACACACACACACCCCCAACTCCCCGCCCACGAGAGTTAGAGTACGACCCGAGGCACAGTGATACCGAAATAATTTCGGCCCTGGGCAGGATTCGAACTGGGTACAGGAGCACTTCTACTTCCCATTCCAGCGCTCTACCAACTGTACCACCGAGTCGGTGTGTGTGTGTGTGTGTGTGTGTGTGAGAGAGAGAGAGAAAGAGAGAGAGAGAGAGAGAGAGAGAGAGAGAGAGAGAGAGAGAGAGAGAGAGAGAGAGAGAGAGAGAGCAAAGGAAGGAAGGAAAACTGAAGAAAAGGAAGGAAGGAAACAAGAAAAAAAGAAAGGCAAGTAAGGAAAGAGGAAAAAGGGAAGATGGTAGGAGAGAAATAAGGAAGAAATGAAGACGGAAAGGGAAGGGAGAAGGTAGAAAGGAATGAAGAAGGAAGAAAGGAAGAAAGGATGTATGTAAGAAAGAATAAAAGGCAGAGAAGAAGAAAGGTAGGAAAATGGAGAAGAATTGTAGAAAGAAGAAAGACTCAACAAAGAAAGAAATAAAGAAATGAATTAGAAAAATGAGAGAAAGAAA
>NC_134807.1:2054792-2057292 GCF_046742065.1 Oratosquilla oratoria
TAGGAGGATCACGATGGAGGAGGAGGAGGAGGAGGAGGAGGAGGAGGAGGAGGAAGATATGACGAAGGAGATGGAGGAGAGGAGAGGAATGTAGTCGATACTGGAAGAGAGTTGGAGAGAAAGTGTGTGTGTGTGTGTGTGTGTGTGTGTGTGTGTGTGTGTGTGTGTGTGTGTGTGTGTGTGTGTGTGTGTGTGTGTGTGTGTGTGTGTGTGTGTGTGATAGAGAGAGAGAGAGAGAGAGAGAGAGAGAGAGAGAGAGAGAGAGAGAGAGAGAGAGAGACAGACAAAAACAGACAGAACAGACAGAAACAACAACCAGACAGACAGACAGAGAAACAACAGACACGGGCAGACAGACAAACAGACAGACAAGCAGAGATATGCAAAGAGACAGACAGATAGATAGACAGACAAGAAGAGAGACAGGCAAAGAGGCGGATAGTCAGAGAGGGAAGAGATGTACGTGGCGTGTATGCGAGATTGGGATGAAGAGAAATGATAAAGGAGTGAGAAAGAGAGAGAGAGAGAGAGAGAGAGAGAGAGAGAGAGAGAGAGAGAGAGAGAGAGAGAGAGAGAGAGAGAGAGAGAGAGAGAGAGAGAGAGAGAGAGAGAGAGAGAGAGAGATTGTGGATGAGAGGAATGGAGGTGGGAGAGAGAGAGAGGGTGACGAGGACTCGTGGAGGGAGGCCGTTTTGTGGAGGAGAGATGTGGAGGAAGAAGAAGAGCAGATTCTGAACAAGAACCTCCATCACGTATCTTACACTCTCCTCCTTCGGCCGTGCTGGTCTCCCATTCGCTCAGTCGTGGGTTCGAATCCCGCACTCCTCTCCGATTCCCAACAGTGACGGTTACCTACCCCAGCAATCCTTAAAGCGCATGTAGTGCCTAGGACACAGGTGACGGCTTCAGCCGGAAGTACTACTCAGCGCCTCCTGGCGTAGGAGGCTCCCCACCTTCTTCAGCCAACTTTTTTTTTTTTTTCTTCGGGTGAGAAAAGAGCCCCAACTTCATAACGACTTCCGAGTTAGGTCAGGTCAGGTCGGGTCAGGTTGGTCCAAGTTCGGTTAGATGATGCAAGGTCAGTTGTTAACTTGATTCAGGACATATGAGTGGATTATGGCTGAAGAAGACGAAGGAGAAGGGCAGAGTATGTTAATCCTAAGTTTCAGCTTGACAGCTCTCTACAAGAAATACCTTACAATCTGTTAGATAATTCTTGTAGATGGCGACTAAACAGAAACGTATAAATCAGATACTCTTGTGAAATCATATACCTATTTACAGCAAAATCCACTCAGTTTAGGCTCGATTAAGATCATTTAGATCTTCTTAGCTGGGCATAAGATATTTTGTTCTGGTTAAGTCACTTTACTTCAAGTTCGGTTTGATGATGCTAGGTCGGCCTAGGTTGGATTAAGATAGTCTAACCTTTTTAGCCGAGTCTTTGCTATCTTGATCTAGGTTGAGATTAGACACGGGTGGATAAGTTTAGTTAGAATGTCATAGTTTGTTAGCGTAACCTAATCTAACCAAATCTGAATAGTAAAACTTAGATTAACCCAATTTTTTATATGCTAAACATAGCTAGCATAACACAGCTTAACCAGCCCTACTTGATATCATAACTTAGCCAAATTCAACTAAATATATCCCAGATTAATTCAAGATAATCCAGCCTAATCCAAATCAAACCAATATAAATCCATTATAAAGCAACTTAAGTGAACCTAGCCCAACCTAATCCAAATTAACCCAGCCTATCAAAGCCTAACCCAACATAACCCAATCTAGCCCAACCTAGCCTAAAATAACCAAAATTAACCCAACCTGACCCAACCTGACCCAACCTAACCCAGTATAATCCGATGGTCAGCCTAAGGAGGCGTTGCGTGCCATTGGGAGGGAAGATAAGCAGGAGATCGGCGACTTCAAAACTTACTTTTGGACTTCTTCTTCTTCAAGAAATTTTCTTCGAAATATGTTTTCCTTCCTCGAAGGAAGATTTTTCTCATTCAGTAAATCTTTGGCTTTCTGAAAGAGCCTCCTCCTTTGGATTTTCTTCTCTCCAGACTTCCCCCCCTCCTCTCCCTCTCCCTCTCTTCCTCCTCTCTCCCTCACTCTTTTTTCCCTCTCTCCTTCTCTCCCCCTCTCTTCCTCTCTTTCTCTTCCTCTCTCTCTCCTTTCTGTCTGCCTCTCTTCCTCCCTTTCTCTCCCCCCTCTCTCTCTCTCTTTCCTTTCTCTCTCTCTCTCTCTCTCCCTCCTTTTTCTCTCTCCCTCTCTTCCTCTCTCTCTTTTAAAACTCGTCTAGGTCAAACACGATATTTTAGATCTTGGCTTCGATGGTATTTACATCATCAAATCATTTTTATACCTAGATCTTACTTCTATGAACCACACTACCACGGTAGCGTTCAAAGCACCACCATCCAGCACTAAGGCAGTGCCAACACAGACTAAGGCCACAGAATCTGCTCTAAATGCAATCGACACACGGAGGACA
>NC_134807.1:2062292-2064792 GCF_046742065.1 Oratosquilla oratoria
TTCGAGTTTATTTTCTTTACGCTTCGTTCATCTTTTGTCCCACACTCGGATATCTTTGTCGATTTTAACCAGTTATTGCCCTGAACGCTCTAATAGTGTTATTTTTTAAACTAACGGGACCAGATCCATATTATACATTTATAAGTATAATATGAGTGATACGTTTCTGAAATATCGTGTATTTTCTCCTTAGTTAAACGTGAAATACAATTTTGATGTTCTAAATATATATAAATGCTTTTGATGAAGGTCCCAAATCTCCTGCATGTCCAATCGCATCGCATTTCGGACACGCGGCTCACAATTTACCTGTGTTTTCAATAGTATTTTTATTGTTCGTTATCATTTTTATTATTTCCATTACTATTACGTCTCCAGAGTAGAAGAGGATGTTGGTCATCATTTATCACCTTGATCATGGGCGTGGTCTGTCGAGAAATTAGGAGAGAAGCGGGTGGGATTTAGGATCCATCCTGATCTAATATTACTAGTGTTGATGGGACGAAATCAACATACAGAGCGATTTCGACACCTTTCGATGATTTATTATTTTCAGGCCCTGTAGTTGGTTTGGGAAACAAATACTTCATGAACTAAAGTACATTTATTAATTAACCATTTATCGAAATCGGAAGTTTGGAGCAGTATCGAGACTCGTATCGGAATCGTTACGATTTTTGCCATCGTCCCATCACTAATTAATTATCACCCATTACTGGTTGGTCATGAGGAAAATAGAATTCAGAGATTTTGTAATTTTGTACTGATGCATTTGTAAGGCCTAAACTGAGTGAACGAATTTAAGGATGTGTACTGGGATAGATTGGGGTGTATGGGAATGTATACAAAGTCAAAATGTGTGCGCATTGTTAAGTTGACTGTAAAAAATTAAATATTTACTGACTGATAGTAAATGAAATTATAGCATCTCTGGTTCTCCGATATAGTTAACATTACTCTTGATATCAAAGCTCTGATTATTCACTATGAACGTAGTTATCACAAATGCCACAAATGAGGATATTTCAAATGCAATTTCACATTCGTCAAAATGGAGAAGTCTTCAAGTATATTGTCCTGTTTCCCAAATGAATGGTTAACGAGTGGAATGGACTTAGTAACTATGTAGTAAACGCTAAAACTAGTTTTAAGAGAAGATTACATAGCTTTTCTGGATAGGGATGATAGGTGCTACTGGACATGGAACTGCCTAGTGTAGGCCTGTTGGTCTCTTGCAGTCTCCTTCATTCTTATGTTCTTAAGGGATTTCTCCCCGTCTTCTCCTTCTCTGCAAGAGGGGACGGAGAAGGGGGGGTCGCCGAATTTATGAAGCGGCCTTGCTGTGACGAGGAGAGGAAGAGAGGAAGAAAGAAAGAGAAGAAGAAAGGTAGAAGAGAGGTAGAAAGGAAGAGAGGAAGAGAGGAAGAAAGAAAGAGAAGAAGAAAGGTAGAAGAGAGGTAGAAAGGAAGAGAGGAAGAGAGGAAAAGAGGAGGAGAGAAAGAGAGGAAAAGAGAAGGAGAGGAAAAGAGGAAGACAGGAAGAGAGAAAAAAGAAGAGAAGAGGAAGAGAGGAAGAGATAGGAAAGAGAAAGAGAAGAAGACGATGGGTAAGGAAGGAGGAGGGGCACAGGAGTCAGGGTGAGTTAGGAGGATCACGATGGAGGAGGAGGAGGAGGAGGAGGAGGAGGAAGATATGACGAAGGAGATGGAGGAGAGGAGAGGAATGTAGTCGATACTGGAAGAGAGTTGGAGAGAAAGTGTGTGTGTGTGTGTGTGTGTGTGTGTGTGTGTGTGTGTGTGTGTGTGTGTGTGTGTGTGTGTGTGTGTGTGAGAGAGAGAGAGAGAGAGAGAGAGAGAGAGAGAGAGAGAGAGAGAGAGAGAGAGAGAGAGAGAGAGAGAGAGAGAGAGAGAGAGAGAGAGAGAGAGAGAGAGAGAGAGAGAGAGAGAGAGAGGCATAATAGTAATGAACCAACAAGACTACAATAATAAAATGTTAAATTTACTCAGTGACAGTGAAACTTACGAGAAAAAACATAATGGTTACGCAAAAATTGAAGGCGAAAAATTCACAACAAAAGCGAGAAAAATATTAAAGAAATCAGAGAAAGGGAAAAAACTATTAAACCTACTTGAAGAAGCACCTATACCACCAAGAATGCACGGCTTGCCTAAGATCCACAAAACAGGAATTCCTATGCGCCCCATTACTTCAGGAATCAATAGTGCACCTCATAAGTTAGCCAAATGTTTAGCTAAACCATTATCCAATACTTTAGGAACTATTAGTGATGCACATCTACGAAATTCTTCGGATCTAATTAACAGATTAAAAGTTTTAGATTTCAATAACAAGAAACTAGCCAGCTACCATGTCACCTCTTTATATACTCGAGTATCAATAAAAGGCGCTCTAAATGCTGTTGAACGAGTAGTAAATCATTTGAAAAATGAAGATCTACCCATACCCAAAAAAGATTACCTCGAATTAATCTCCCTTTGTG
>NC_134807.1:2073610-2083610 GCF_046742065.1 Oratosquilla oratoria
CGTCTTCATCTCACAAACACTGGCAATTCAGTGGATTAAAGCATAATTTCGAACATTTTATGCAACTTAAACACTTATCATCAATGTATAATGTCATATACTTTCACTTTATGTTTAAAACAGATACTTCTTCTCGTGATAGTTTCGACGCATGTTCAGACATGCAATTTTGTTCATTAATACATTCTTTCGAACATTTTGGTTAGCCTAAACACCCATTATACATATATATTGTCATATACTTTGACTAAATGTTTAAAACAGGTACCTCTTTTCGTGATAGTTCAAATGTTGGTCCGCAATTAAACTTCCACATCTCGCAGACATTTGCAATTCAATGTACCTCCCTCACGCGCGAATTAGACCTGTCCAAATAAACTAGTCTCGATTTATGACCGTATTACTGTGCCACTCTGCTTAGTCCTGGTCGTCAGAGCCAGTGTAAGTCCAGGTTCTTCAGTCGACTAAATCACATCGATCTGAGATGACTCGGACTGTGTGACAGATACGATCCTCTGAGAGGTGACATTTTTGGTCGCAGTTTCAAAACCTTTCAACCACCCTGGTGAGCGCTTTCGAGCACTAGAAAGCAGTATTTTACTAGCTTTATTGGCGGTACTTATGAAGAATGACCGGTATAATTTTTAGATGACCTTATAAGCTAGAAAAGAAATGCAACACCTTTCTCCAAACTTATTGAACGCTTTCGATCACTAGAATGTAGAATTTTACTAGCCACATTGGCTGAACTTACTGAAAATAACTGGTAGATTTTATAATTGACCTCATAAGCTAATAAATTGGAAAACCAGGTGAAAATCTACTTTCTAGTGTTAGAAAGCACTTGCCAAGGTTGACGAAAGGTTCAAAAGTGCGACCCTTTGCTCTTAGGGTGAGAACCTATGTCTCTGACGTCACTTCCTCTCCATAGACCTTTGATGAATAATTAATGCATTGCCACCAGAAAAGGGAGGAGCCGCAATGTTTCCATCGGTGTGGAAAATATCCTGAAGATTGTTGAAAGAGGGCAGATGGGAGGGCCCGGACATGTGAAAAGAATATCAACAAGTATTCAAGACAATTTCATGATTTGAGAACGGACGGAGCAAGACCTATGGGAGGACCCCAGCGTGAGTTGGGGGGGGGGGGATAACATCAAGAGCGCACTGGAAGCCCCCCCGGGGGGTGGGGGTGAAGAACCTTGAAGACGATGACAGTCAGCATCAGCATGAAGATCAGCATGAAGACAGGAGCAGATGGAGGGGCTTCGCGACTCAGAAGGACTGACAAGCATTTTGCTTTACAGAAGTCTAGTGAGAAAGGTGAGAACATTGCCAATGGTACGGAAGTGAAGACAATATATCTAGGTTGGAGAACGTAAGAATGGAGAAGACTGCAAGATACCATAAGTCCTACACTTTGCAGACCCATCCATAAAGTTATTTAACATCCTCTTAAAACAACCAATAGCTTCAGCGTTCATTAAGTTAACCACTATATTTCCTATTTTCTGCCTAAATCTAAATTTGTCCAATTCAAATCAATTACTGAGAATCCATCGCTGCTCTCTACATCACCCTTGTTAAAGCCCTGGACCCATTTGAATACCTATTGGTCATCCCGCACTCTACGTCTTTTCAGAGACGCTTTCATCACAAGACCCTGCTCCTATCTGAACAAAACCATGTGGCTTTCATCAGAACAAAGTTGGTAAGGTTTACCATCATAGCTAAGGGCCATTAGGGCAGTGCTATTTCCCTGAGCATAAGGCACCACCCAAATCTGAATAGAAATCAATATGAGCATAAGAACATAAGAATGAAGGAGACTGCAAGAGACCAACAGACCTACACTAGGCAGTTCCTTGTCCAGTAGCACCTATCATCCCTATCCAGAAAAGCTATGTAACCTTCTCTTAAAACTAGTTTTAGCGTTTACTACATAGTTACTAAGTCCATTCCACTCGTTAACCATTCATTTGGGAAACAGGACAATATACTTCAAGACTTCTCCATTTTGACGAATGTGAAATGACATTTGAAATATCATCATTTGTGGCATTTGTGATAACTACGTTCATAGTCAATAATCAGAGCTTTGATATCAAGAGTAATGTTAACTTTATCAGGGAACCAGAGATGCTATAATTTCATTTACTATCAGTCAGTAAATATTTACTTTTTGACAGTCAACTTAACAATGCGCACACATTTTGACTTTGTATACATTCCCATACACCCCAATCTATCCCAGTACACATACTTAAGTTCGTTCACTCAGTTTAGGCCTTACAAATACTTCAGTACAAAATTACAAAATCTCTGAATTCTATTTTCCTCATGACCAACCAGTAATGGGTGATAATTAATTAGTGATGGGACGATGGCAAAAATCGTAACGATTCCGATACGAGTCGTCCGATACTGCCCCAAATTTCAGATTTCGATAAATGGTTAATAAATGTACTTCAGTTCATGAAGTATTTGTTTCCCAAACCAACTACAGGGCCTGAAAATAACCAGGAACTATAAATCATCGAAAGGTGTCGAAATCGCTCTATATGTTGATTTCGTCCCATCAACACTAGTAATATTAGATCAGGATGGATCCTAAATCCCACCCGCTTCTCTCCTAATTTCTCGACAGACCACGCCCATGATCAAGGTGGTAAGTGATGACAAACATCCGCTTCTACTCTGGAGACGTAATACTAATGATAATAATAAAAATGATAAAGAGCAATAAAAATACTATTGAAAACACAGGTAAATTGTGAGCGCGTGTCCGAAATGCGATGCGATTGGACATGCAGGAGATTTGGGACATCCCTCAAAAGCATTTATATATATTCAGAACATCAAAATTGTATTTCAAGTTTAACTAAGGAGAAAATATATGACATTTTAGAACTGTATCACTTATATTATACTTATAAATGTATAATATGGGCCTGGTCCCATTACTTTAAAAATAACATTATTAGAGCTTTCAGAGCAATAACTGGTTAAAATCGACAAAGATATCTGAGTGTGGGACAGAAGATGAACAAATAGTAAAGAAAATAAACTAAAGAGAAAAAAATGTGTTTCAAGAATATCAATAGGTTTTCCGTACAGTTGGATCGATTTGTGGACCTAGAAGGCAGAAATTATGATGAGTGTAGCTCTCTTCTTGTTGTATTATGTCAATTTTTTGTAATTTGAAATTCTCGTAATTTGAATGTCTTGTAGTTTGGTAATAATGTGTGCGTGATCACAGACACAGACACATACACTCACACACACACATACACACACATACATGTGCATGCACACAAGCATAAATGTACATACGCACGTATACACAAAAACAACACACACAAACACACGAACATGACCAAACAAATGGTAAAGCTACACTTGATATATAAAGAAGATGTAAACATAGGAATTGTAAGACTTGGTCCAAAACCTATGCAAATAACACAACTATAATTGTACTTCATGAATATAAAAAATCAAGATTAAGAAAGGAGAATAGAGTGAACAGGTCATTGTCACCCTAAATATCCTAAGCTTTATAGAGATCTGCAGAGCGGTCGTTTGTAGATGAACAAGTTGATAGTCCCTGACAGTGCTAATTAGGGACTAATAACCCGCAGTAAACATAAAAGCAACCTGTGAAGTTGGTGAGAATTATGTTGGACTCTTCGGTCGTGGGCTGAGGACATTTGGTTCACCAGTGAAAGGAAAAAGTTCCTCTTGTGGAGAAGAAAGTCAGGAGCCTACTGCTACGCCAGGAGGCGCTGAGTAGCTGCGACCGAAGCCGTCACCTTCGCCCTATGTTGTAGTTTGGATACTCTTGGGGGTAGGACACCGACAGGTGATGCTGGGACTCGGTGAGGCGTGCGGGATTCGAACCCAGCATTAAGCGAATGCAAGATCTGCACGCTTCCGTTGACGTCACCAGCACACATGAATGTCTAATGAACGCCTAACATTTGACCATAAAACATGATTGCACAAACCCTTGGCTTCCTTGGGGATGATTAATGCTGCAAATAAGCCCTTTCTACTTCTAAGCTTTTTCATATTATGCATTTTTATGGATACTTTGACTCCTCCCCCATTCTGACAATACATAAATTTAGATCCCAAAAAAGGATGGGAAAATCTTGTGAAAAATATAATGTGCTGAGTATTCCACGTGTGTGCGCGCGCGCGTGTGTTTCTGTGTGTGTGTGTGTGTGTGTGTGTGTGTGTGTGTGTGTGTGTGTGTGTGTGTGTGTGTGTGTGTGTGTGTGTGTGTGTGTGTGTGTGTGTGTGTGTGTGTGTGTGTGTGTGTGTGTGTGTGTGTGTGTGTGTGTGTGTGCGTGTGTGTGTGTGCAGCTATGTACGTATGTCTATACTCATAAGAATATCTTATACCTAAGGATTGTCTACATAATAAAATCCAGAACCAAATAGATCCAAGACTCTTGTGTAAATTTCCTCCGGATCTCCCGGACTTTATCGACTTGGCAAAGATCATTCCCCTCCCCGCCCCTCTTACCCCTCCCTCCCCCCCTCCTCCCAAGGTCTTCTTGTTCCTTCGGGTTCCAACTTGCCTGTATCCAGCCGGTTCCAGCTCTTGTGAAGCAGACATTTCCTCCAACAAATTTATCTTGGCCATCTCTCTCTCTCTCTCTCTCTCTCGCGGGTGTGGGTGTCATCATAGCAGACCTTTTTTGCCTCCTCCTCCTCCTCCTCCTCCTTGGAAGGACCTTCGGACATTTGACACCAGAGGTACGCCGATGCAAGGACACCCGGAGTCATATATGTCTTGCTCACGCACACATGAACGCACGCGACTACGTACACATGCATACCTGGGCTCGCACTGTATGTATATACATATGCATACACATACTTACGCACATACATGCACATACACATATACACACATATATATTTACACAAACATACATACACATGCACACACACACATACACACACATACAACACAAACATAAACACAATCACATACACAAACACGCACCCACATATACAACACAAACATAAACACACACACACACACACACAAATTGTTTAGATAAAATGAGAAATGAAGACGGGACCCCACGAGCATAGCTCCCCTTCCCGTAATATACAACTAGGTAAATACAACTAGGTAAATACACACACGCAACACAATCACAAACATTAACACACACATATACGCGCGCACACAACACACACTCAAACTCGGTGGCGCGGTTGATAGAGTACTGGACTGTCAGTACGGAGGTGCCCACAGTACCTGGTTCGAATCCTGCCCAGGGCCGAAATTATTTCGGTATCGCTGCGCTTCGGGTCGTTACTCCCACTCTCGTGGGCGGGGAGTTGTGTGTGTGTGTGTGTGTGTGTGTGTGTGTGTGTGTGTGTGTGTGTGTGTGTGTGTGTGTGTGTGTGTGTGTGTGTGTGTGTGTGTGTGTGTGTAAGGTCATAGCATTACCCATAGATCGGTCATACGAGCTCTGAGCTCTCTTCCGGGAGGGAAATAGCTGTCGATCACGAGTCCAACACGTGATCCAAAGACCAAGGTGAATACACACACGACCCGATGGCGCGGTTGGTAGAATTCCTGGCTGCCACTACGGCGGTCCGGGTTCAAATCCCATCCTGGGCTGAAATAATTTCAGTATCGCTGTGCTGCAGGTCGTTACTCCAACTTTTATGGGCGGGGAGTTGGGGGTCTATGTGTGTGTGTAAGGTCAAAGCATTACCCATAGATTGGTCATATAAGAGCTCTGAGCTCTCGTCCGGGAGGGAAACAGCTGTCGATCACGAGTCCAACACGTGATCCAAGACCATGGTAAATTACATACACACACACATACATACACAAACACACACACAAACACACACACACACAGAAATAGACACACAAACACGCACACACAAAGAAATGGACACACAAGCACACAGGCACACACACACACACATACACACACACACACACTACACACACGCAGAAAAAACACACACACGCACGCACACACACACACACACACACACACACACACAAAAACACACACATACGCACTCACACACACACACACACACACACACACACACACACACACACACACAGAAAACACATACACACACAATGGAAAAATGGAATCTACGTTCACAGTCTTCCCGACTCGTTGTGATCCCTTGCCTGGGGCTTGGCCAATGAATTTTGTCTTCGAGATCGAAAGAATGGTGAACCTTCGACGCCGAGGAAGACGAAGAACCCGAGAGGAAGAAGAGAGTTCGCCAACGGAAAACGTCGTCTACGTCCCCAGCGAAGGCTCCATCTCCAGCCAGGCCATTGCCCACCTCCTGGAGAATTACTTCGGCTGCGGGAAAGGGAAAAAGTTCCTCGTCGGCCTCGAGCTGGGCACTAAGGAGGAGAGGCTCGTCGACCGGGTCTGCACCGGCTGCGAGCCTATGGAGGCCGACTTCCAGTGCTCTAACGTCGACAGAACCGCCATGGACTGGAGCTCCAGAGGCGACGTAAACGCCATGGACTGGAACTCCAGAGGCGATGTGAACGCCATGGACTGGAACTCCAGAGGCGACGTGAACGCCATGGACTGGAACTCCAGAGGCGACGTAAACGTCATGGAATGGAACTCCAGAGGCGACGAAAACGCCATGGACTGGAGCTCCAGAGGCGACGTAGACACCATGGACTGGAACTCCAGAGTCGACGAAAACGCCATGGAAGTCTCCAAAGTCGACATAAATGCCATGGACTGGAGCCCCAGAGTCAACGTTAATACCATGGACTGGAGCTCCAGAGTTGAAGTAAATGCCATGGACTGGAGCTCCAGAGTCGACGTAGACACTATGGACTGGAACAAGTGATTGAGGCACCGCGACTACCCTCGACCCGTGTCAGGTTACGTGACCTAAGAGCACTGTAGGTCCTCGAGGCTCCATCTTGACCCACCATCGCCTGCACGGAGGCCCTACATGTCGCCCCTTTTTTCAAAGTCGTTGGAACGGAGTAAAACTTTCGGCCCATACAGACACATGAGGTCTTTGTAAGTGCTCCAGACAACTTTATAGTTCCTGCTGCCCTTTGTCGTTGTTCAGCAAGGAAAATAGGTGTGCCTCTGCACAATTCCCTCATGAGGAGAGTATCCGAGAAATGTCGCCCAGTTTCGGGTCCATAACGGCACAAACTAAACCGAAGTACATTTCCGTCATTAATTAACGCGCATCGAAACCGAACAGAAACCTGAACCATAAAGAGCACGGCGTGGATGAACGCACCGACTCCTCCGTCGTTGCAAACATTTCTTGGCTGAGAAATGACCATAAATCCAAGTTAAACATTTAATGATGCTAATGTCGTCATCCTAAGTCAACTGAAGAGGCAATCTCTCTCCCTAACCTGAATTCGAGGTTACCTTAATCCAGACGGTCTTGTCTTGGCAACAATTAATCGTACCAGTTATTCTCTCTAGCTGCAGATGTTTTGCAAAATAGTTTAATAATTGGTTCATATTAGAAATTTCACTTGCATACGTGAGGGACAACTAGGTTACCTAACCGAACAACAAATGTGACATAGATTAGGTTTACAGGTGTTGAACAAAAATGAATAATAAATGAATTAGTAAAGAGATAGACAAATAAGAATAAATAGATAAGGAAATAAAGGAACAAAATGATTAAATAAGTTAATGAATAATTTAATAAATAAATCGTTAAATAAATGAATAAATATGAATAAATAAATCAAAAATAGATAAAGAATTAACCAATAAATCAATAAGTAAATACATAACAGATAAATACATCAATATGCTAATGAACAGATGAATAAGTTAACAAGTGAAGAGGTAAGCGGGCATAGGAATAAATGAATGATGAATAAACTATAAAAAGAAAATTCAAATATAAAAAATAATAAGAAATACAAATGACAACCGTAATCTATAGTTTCATTACATAGATGACACATGTCCATCAAGAAATAAATTGAAGCCTGATTTTCAAAAATAAATAATCAAATGAAATTAATTAGAAACAGAAATTCTAGAATCCATTGCTCAGGTAACGCAGCAAAGTATTTAGATTCTATTGCGTCACTAGAAGACCAATATTGCGAACGGCACCGATAAAATTCATTTCTGGTAAATTATTTGATGATATATCATGCTTCATGTAGTCTTCCTTCACATTCTTCATGTCTGCTGTTCCTGCTGCTGCTGCATATTTGCTGCTGAGCTTTCATCACATTCACCGGAAAAGATGCCAGCAGCAGCAGCAACAGGCAACCTCCACTTAGATTTCTAATCACAAAAAAATATTTTCCAAATCACCTGTGGTAATAGATTAATGTGCGCATTTAATTATAAAGCTCGAATAATATATCTAGTGAATCAAATACAATACGCTAAGTGATTCACCTAGAAAATGACTTGAAAAAGAGAAAATATTCTTATCTGATGACATACAGCAGGAGGGAGCTCATACTAGGTCAACTTGTGACCTGACCTCCTGTGCACCCAACCCTTACACCTTTGTACGACGCCCACCGTCTCTCTCTCTCTCTCTGTTCCAAGCCCTCCCTTTGCCTCCAACAAGAAAGAGACAGAAACAAAATGTTCTTTAAAAGTCTTCAAAGACATCATAGGGCGCGTGCGTAGTGAGAGAGAGAGAGAGAGAGAGAGAGAGAGAGAGAGAGAGAGAGAGAGAGAGAGAGAGAGAGAGAGAGAGAGAGAGAGAGAGAGAGAGAGAGAGAGAGAGAGAGAGAGAGAGAGAGAGAGAGAGAGAGAGAGAGAGAGAGAGACATAGGTATGTTTATTCTGGGGTTCATACACAAACAACAATACGTACATACATACATACACCCACACCCACATACGTACACGACTCGGTGGCGCGGTTGTTAGAGTCCCCGACTGCCACTACGGCGGTCCGGCTTCGAATCCTGCCCAGGGCTGAAATGATTTCAGTATCGCTGCGCTTCGAGTCGTTACTCCAACTCTCACGGGCAGGGAGTTGGGTGTGTGTGTGTGCGTGTAGGGTCATAGCACTACCCATAGATCGGTCATACGAGCTCTGAGCTCTCTTCCGGGAGGGAAATGGTTGTCGATCACGAGTCCAACACGTGATCTAAAAGACCATGGCTAATCACACACGCACACACACACTCACACACACACACACACATACGACTCGCTGGAGTAGCGGTCAGTGTCTCGATCTCCCTTCATCATAACGTGAGAAACTTTATATAGGTTGAAAAACGCCAAAGTCGCCTTTCAGCAAGGAAAAGTGCCTGTGACTGTGAGTGCGCGCGCGCGCGCGTGTGTGTGTGTGTGTGTGTGTGTGTGTGTGTGTGTGTGTGTGTGTGTGTGTGTGTGTGTGTGTGTGTGTGTGTGTGTGTGTGTGTGTGTGTGTGTGTGTGTGTGTGCGTGTGTGTGTGTGTGTGTGTGTGTGTGTGTGTGTGTGTGTGTGTGTGTGTGTGTGTGTGTGTGTGTGTGTGTGTGTATGTGTGTGTGTGTGTGTGTGTGTGTGTGTGTGTGTGTGTGTGTGTGTGTGTGTGTGTGTGTGTGTGTGTGTGTGTGTGTGTGTGTGTGTGTGTGTGTGTGTGTGTGTGTGTGTGTGTGCGTGTGTGTGTGTGTGTGTGTGTGTGTGTGTGTGTGCGTGTGTGTGTGCGCGCGCGCGCCTGTGCTAACTCTAGAAGACCCTTCCCGACAGCTTCAACGTCGAAACAAAATATTCCCTTTCTTTCTTTTCCACAATTCACGGACACCTGTTCTTGTTTTATTTATTTGTTTATTTTTGGGGGGTGGGGGGATCCTCGAAAAGGCAAGAACAAGTTCCCTCCTGTCCTGCCAGAACAGAAGACGACCTCTTCTGTGAACGAGATGATGATGGGGGGGGGGGGGTTCTTGGCTCTGCATTATTATCACCACCAAGGAGGAGAAGACCCCAAGCAAGACCTCTCGGAGGCTCGCTGGCCGAGCAGCGGG
>NC_134807.1:2086110-2103107 GCF_046742065.1 Oratosquilla oratoria
GTGTGTGTGTGTGTGTGTGTGTGTGTGTGTGTGTGTGTGTGTGTGTGTGTGTGTGTGTAATAAGGAAGGATCTTATTATATAATTTTATGAATACAAATGCCCAAGGCCAGTTCTCCCCCATCCCATACCCCACCCCCAATATTACATATATATATATATATATATATATATATATATATATATATATATATATATATATATATATATATATATATATATATATCCTACCCTCCACTCCCACTAACTCGTGTAAAAGAGTGTCAGAAATGTAAATTGAAGAGAGAATTGTGTACGATCATGCAGCCTATTGCCCGAATCAAGCCCTTCAATAATTGCTAATTAGCCTTTTGGGTGCTTCTATGCAACTATGAATATTGAAACGACCTTTACTGCATTGCCTTGACCCATGTGGGGTGGCTGGCTGGCTGGCAAGGAAAGCCCCCTCACGCACAATATTCCGAGGCCAGAGTAGTCTTAAAGAGCTTCTTATTGTTGTGTATCAAATGGGAGTGTCTCTCGACTTGGCCATCCCCTAATGGGGACGAGATGTACTTTGGTACATATAGAATAACGTACTAATGTGTATATTTAGAGACGTGAATCCTGTGCACAACATATACAAATTAAGTTTTTGTATACATGCACGCGCGCGCACACACACACACACACAAACACACACACACACACACACACCTCTCTTGTAAAATATATTGGCAAAACATATAAAGGAGAGGAAGATCCTGGTAGATTAATTCAAATTTACATATTCATATAAAATAACTAAAGTTGTCTTAAAGGAATTTAGTTTATCAAATGTTGTTGACTGTATTATGTTTATGTGAGAGTAACAAGAAAACCACTGACATCCTTGTCAAAATGTGTAGACTTCGCAAATGGCTAACCTATGATAATAATCTAACAAAAAACTGACACAAAGAAATTATAAGAATTAATTTAATGTAACTCGTAAGAGTATCACGTTGTCAGATGACAGAAAAAAATTGTGAGAAAACGGACTTCTATATTTTGGCTGCCAACTTCAGCCCTCTTCAGAAAAATGTTTCCCTGAAGAGGGCTGCTGTTGGCAGCCGAAATATAGAAGTCAGCTTTCTCACAATTTTTTTCTTTCACTCCGACAATGGGTTCTCTGTGAGATACTCTTACGAGTTATATTAAATCCATTTCTTATCAATTCTTTATCTGTCAGGTTTTGCTTTGGTTTACAAATGTGCTATTACAATTTTCGCCATTGGTAAGAGTATATCTAATGGAGGGCTTCACAAAGCGGTGTTACGTGGGTTGAGAACAGGTCCTGACCTACTGATTATATACTGATCAGTACGAGTATTCAACAAAAGAAAACTATAACTTACTGGAATTTCACATTTTCAACCTTATCTATTTTCATCAATACAACAAAACAATTAAAACATTTGAGGTGAAAAATCTTGCATGACCTTTTAATCTCATTAATATCATATCTAATACAATGAGGAAGTTCAGTTACCTTGACAAAATCACCCCGGGCGACAGCAGCCACAATTTGATCTAACGACAACCACCATCCCCCCCCCCCACCCCACCCAGCGCACACGGATGGATGGATGGATGGATGGAAGTGTGCGAGTAGAGTGCAACCTGGCGATAACCTGAACAAAAACAACAAAGTCTGTACAGCGAAGGTCGTTGCTACCAACCTAGGACTGATAACGACCAGTTCCACTTCTTCTCCCTCAACCGTCCAATTGAGGGTCCAATTGCAGCAGCAGCAGCAGCAGCAGAAAATGGTGTTCCAAAGTACGTTTACGTGTGAATACGGCAACGAATACAAATCCGCAGTAGAAGGATCAAGCCTGGAATCTCACCTAAACTGCCCATCCCGTTCGCACGATATGGGAAGTGAAAAACCCCTGTCAGTTGCGGCAGGCCAAGGCTTCTTCTTTGGCCGATGGCTGGGTCGCCTCCCCGCCTGGCATGCAGCGCTGTCGGGAACCAACACAAGAAGCAGGCAGCGGGCCCCGGGAATCGTACTCACCACCACCTGCTCATGAGCTCGACACGGCATCCACTGGGCTACTACCGCGCGGCCTCATCCGTGCAATCATGGTCGATAACTGTCATAAATCAAGTAAAATGTTTTTTTGTCGCTCTGGACGATTCTTAATCAATCTCTCACAATTGCGAAATGAATTCATTGCCTTTCCAATGGTCCCAAAGATTAAGGAATCATTATCTTGACCAATAGAAACTGTTTATCAATCAACATTGGTTAAAGAACGCAAGATCAAAAATCGAGAGTTGTGGACCCGCTTTTTTGCCATTGGCCTTCCTTAGGGAATTCGACCCTGTCATTGGAAACCTTGTCGATCGGTTTGATTTAAAATGAGCCTTAGGTTTCCATTAGCCTTAGAACGGCAACTGATTCCTTGATTTGCACTTGAGGAAGTTTTTGCAGAATCTGAGACTCCTTAATAGCTTATGATAATGTGTTTGTGTAATTGAAAGTCTTTCAATCAGCGGAATTCTTTGAGTAGTGCAAGATGTGTTTGTAAAGTGTTAAGTCCTTTGATTTGCAGAATACTTTAGAATCATCTACGACTTATGGATAGATAGTTCCTCTACAATAATGTGTTTGTATAATATCAATTCCTTCAATTTGCAGAACTCTTTTAAAAAATCTGAGAATTATTCAACAAATTTCGGATTATCACTGGATTACCGGGTTTAATTAGTTTAACTTTTGGAATATCCTAAATGAAGAAATATAAAAGTGGAACACAAATCAAGGGTTAGGTATTTTAGTTCTGATATTTCATATATTGTTTCTTGCAGCTTTTGTAACTGTCCTCATCTCTTAGTGACTACACATCTGCTAAAGATATCAGAATTCAAGGCAGAAGTATTGCTATATACACACGCGGAAAAAGACAAGTGCGCAGATAACAATCCTTTATGTGTTGAACACTAAACCCAAATTTTTCTAGGTTCAAATTTATAGTATTTACAACCTGTCTACTAATTTTTTCTATACATCTGAATAAATTTCCTTTTTTGAAGAATATATTTACTGAAATTGAGATTTCACTTTCACTTTGCCTTGGTAGCGCCTTTCACTCTCACCCATATATATATATATATATATATATATATATATATATATATATATATATTATATATATATATATACATATATATAATATATATATAATATATATATAATATATACTATATATATATATATATATATATATATATCGCCATTGATGTTGTTGCTATTGATGTCGTTGTTACTAGCTGGCGGCAAACACGTTATTCCACAGTGCTGGTGTATCTCTCTGCGTTTACTTGTTTTTGTTTTGGGAACTTCTGCCCTATATAGACATTTTACTTTCTTTCTTCTTTTTCTTTTTATTGTTTTGTCGTTCGCTCAAAGATATGGATTTTCTTTTTCTCTTTACGCGTATCAAGAACTGTTTTTCTAAGCTTACTTCAGGTCAAGGTCTATAATCAAATTGACCGAAATTACCTGAAGTTAGCTAAAGTAATATACTGATCTTAAATAGTTATCGAGAAAGAGCTTTAAACAGCATGATGACTACCAGAACAAAATCAATAAAGTTTACCACAAGGTCAAGGAGATCAAGTTGGCTTCTATATTCCATTTAGTAAACAATTTCAATATTAAAATGAATGTCATTTTGGATTTAGCCATGATATGATTCCTTACAAACAACTTATACTTTCAACAGAGGGCTTATTTTGAAATTCCTAGCTTCTGATTCACTTGATTTTTTTTTTACGTTCACTTGTTAAATGTCAAACACCTGTTACCAGCTAGCCACCACTCCCCAGGCTCACAATTCTATTTTTGCTTTTTATCCTGTCTGTCTCCAAGTTCTCACAGAAACACAACCGGATTGGTTAGAATGAAAAAAAACTCTAGTAATGTAAGAAGATATCTAAATGGGTGCAGAGGTCGATGCGTACATAGCCAGGTTAAGTAGATGAGTAAAGATTAGGTTAGATTGGATTCGCTAAACTGCAAGCTCGACAAACTTTGATTAATTTATTTTATTAATGTAGTTTAACCTAACCATTTCTGACGCGCACACACATACACACACAAACCCCTCATACACACAACCCCTCCACACAAACACTCCACACACACACACACACACACACACACACACACACACACACACAAATACCCCCACACACACATACACACAAACCCACACACACACACATACACGAACACATTTCTGACCAGTTGTGGACATTGGGTTCTGCCCCTCCATTCATCCCCTTCTCGGTCTTCCATTGTCTCTTCCCCCATCCACCTCCATTCCCATCACTCTCCTCCCACGTACCTTTCACGTACCCCTCACGACATGCCCCTACCATGTCAGCCGTCTTTCTACTTTCTCTGAAAACGATTCTACTTTTACTGTCCCTCTGGTTACTTTCCTGATCTTATCCATATCTGTAGCTCTACATGTCCATCTGAGTGTCTTCAGCTTTTCTACATCGAACAGCCTACCGAGAACACCGATATTCTTGAAGGAAAATGGAAAGAGGAGCAATTTACAGAGAAGAGAAATGGCAAGGTATTCGAGATTACAGGCGAGAGTATAATAAGACTGAGCCCTCTAAATTCAATCCTCTCAGTTAAAGGTATAGAGAAGGGGTCTCACCATATATGGATGCAAAATGAACTCAAAGCACGGGCGAACAAGTAAGTCTTTTACATGTCATGATAAAAATGATCCAGAGTCGGGAAAAAAAGAGGAGGCGGCGAACGACATTTGAATGATATCCCCAACTTACAGGGAGGTATCCAATGGCATTTGTTTTTATGTCCCAAGACGCGATGGGGGTTTTGATCGTGGGCTTTTTGTGTGTGTGTGTTCAATTTCCAAGACGTTTTGGTAGACTTTACTTCACTCTTACCTTCTTTCAGGTTCTTTTACCTCAGCCAGCCCGTGACCCACTTCTATGCTATCTTATCTTTCCCCCATTTCTGCAACAATGCTTGTAGTTATTATAACAAATCATTCGCAACGGCATTTTCTTGTTTGCTTTTTTTCCTCGCCTTCATGATCGAGTGTCTTCAAACTCGATGAGAGATGACAGTCATGCATCATTCACATCTAGATATATCTGTCCAATGTACTTTTTTGTACCTTATTTGGGGACTCTCCTCTCAAATAGCGTCAACACCAGTGCCACTTTGTCTCTTGAATTTTCATCATCGTGATAATTTATGTGATAATAAGCTGCATTGGACATCTTTGTTTTGCCGAGGAAGAAAGCAATACCTTCAGGATGAATAATGTTCATTCGTGGTTCGTTGAACAAAATGAACGATATGAACAGAGTTATGCCTTTGCCCCCAGTTATAGAACCCACAGATTTATTCTAAAACTTTAACATTTTATATATGAGGCGTCCAGAAACAGAGGGGCATCCCCGTCACTTTAACTGGTTTCGAGTTAAGCAGAGATAATACGATAAAATGGAAAAACTTTTTTTTTCTTTTCTTTTTTTTCTTTTTTAATTACACTTTGGCTGGGATGCCCCTCTAATTCTGGACGCTTCATATTTGACATGGAGTTTCCTTAAACAGGATTCTAATCTGTCATTTGCCAGAATCTATCATTTCCCGTGTATTTATGTACACGAGTAGTGCCAGTATTTGTACTGTATGCCATAATGAGAGGTGTTTAAGAAGTCTGGCTGAGGTTACGAGGGTGGATCGAGTGAGAAATGAGAAGGTGAGGAAGAGAGCGAGTGTGAAAAGAGACGTGACAGACAGACAGACAGACAGGTTTGCTGAGACTAAATAATAATGTCATACATTGGACACATGGCAAGGATAAATGAAGAAAGGCAAGCGAAAAGATTGTGGATGGCCAAAGGTGGATGGAGTGAACCGGAGAGGAAGACTGAGAATGGGATGGGGGGATAGGGAAAAAGGGGGGTCTTGGGTACAAGGCAAATGCCTGTCGAGCAGGAAAAAGAAGGGGTAAGAGACAGGTGTGGGTGGAGAGGGGTTGCCAATGGATGATAAACTGACGGGGCTCAAATTCATTTCATCTTGTCCACCCCGTCAATTCTAGGGGAGGGTCGCCATGTAATGCAGTGGTGGGGGTACACCATGTTCGGCTGTCAGGCTGTGGGTGCTGTGCCTTGCCGCATTGCTTCCGACCCGAACGGTGTGGCCGGGAACTGGGATGACACTTCACCCACAGGGAGCGAAGATGGGAGGGGCAACAAACGTGGGTTGGATGGGTGTAGGATGGGTGAGGGGTGAGTGCATCCACTGGTTATGCCGTTCCCTTATAAGGGGGTACATGTACATGTACATGTATAAGTGTATGTACATGTAAATGCATATGTACATGTATATGCATATGTAAATGTATATATGTATAAACCATAAATTTGCATCAAAGTTACTGTATATCAACTCTGTGTCTGCAACATCAATCAACTCGGTCCGCAATTTCGTTGATATTATCTATCGATTGTCGAGTGTCCATCCGGTGACAGTTTGGTGCTCCAAGTAAAACGAATCCATTTTCTCATGATTTACTTTTTTTCGTTAAATGGAACATTTGATTTGATTTTTGCTTATTTATCTACCTACTATTTATCAATCAGTTTATCTTTATTCATTTCTCATTTTTCATTTGTTTATCTATTGATCTATCCATTTATTCACTTGTTTGTATGTACTTATTGATGTTTTAATATGTTTACTTATTCAATAACGTTTCTGTTTTTACTTTATACATACATACACATATATATATGAATTCTTATTATACTATATTTTTCTTCCTTGGTGATAACTCTTAAGTTTTTTAGCCACTCACACCTTTTGTCACGGTGCGAATATATATTTTTAGACAACCTGATTTACTTCAAGAATCACTCTGCATCTTCTTAGTCATACGTCTTCCACTCACTTTCGGTGACAAGCCAGTTGTCCTTGCCTAAATAGGAGACTGGGTTGGTCCCCCCCTCCCTCTTTTTTTTATTTTTTCTTCAAGAAATTTTGGTTTTTCGGTCAGCGTCCGAGCTGGACCCAGAGAAGACCACACCCAAGGCTAAAACCAGCTTAGCTAGTTTCTAGTCTAAATGAAAGATACGTCATTATTTACCCATTTAGAATCAAAATAATATAAGATTCATTGTTGATATGTCTTATTAGATATGTGCTAACCATAAATGGACGCTGATTTGAAAAGTCTAACTATTATATTCAATTGCCTTGGTTGGAAATTGAATTAGGTGACAACAAGCGGCAGTATTGTTTATGAAGAAGAAATAACTAAACTATTGTAACAATCATCTATCTATTTGCTCATAACTGGAATTTACATAAAATGGAATTAAACTCTTCAGAAAGTGTACAGTCCCCTCAGCCCAATAGAATCTTTTGACGTTCGCCAGAAAGAAATATACAAAGGGAGTTGCCACAGCGGCGTGACCCTTTTAACCCGTGGCTCTGCTCTCAGCTAGAGGAAATCGACTGGCATTCTAGAAATGGCTTATTATTTGTTCCTGTATCTATATACCTGTTTATCAAGTTGTTTATTTACTTATTGATAGATTGAGTACTTGGCCGATTTATCTGTTTATTTATGTATTTACTTACACACACACACACACACACTATATATATATATATATGTGTGTGTGTGTGTGTGTGTGTGTGTGTGTGTGTGTGTGTGTGTGTGTGTGTGTGTGTGTGTGTGTGTGTGTGTGTGTGTGTGTGTGTGTGTGTGTGTGTGTGTGTGTGTGTGTGTATGTATATGTATTTCTGTTTATTTATTCATATGTTTATTTATTTACCGATTTATTTATTTACGCTTGTTTGTTTGTTTGTTTGTTTGTTTTTGTTTTCATTCTTTCTTTGCTGTTTATTCGCATCTATCTATATCTTGCCTTACCTTACCTTACCGGAGTGCCGTATCGACTTGGGCATTGGCCACCATGGAGCTCCATTCATGTGTGCACAACAAGGCTCTTCTTAACAATATGGCATTTGCTATTTCTTTCTTCTCCTTCAGATGTCCTTAACCTGTCTACATATTTTCTGCGTGGTCTTCCTCCCCTTGCCCTCTTTCCTTCTATTTTTCCCGTTATTTACGTATGTTCTAATTGTTGTTTCCTCATGACGTGTCCTACAAAGTGTAACTGTCTTTTCCTGATAGTTGCTATTATTTCCTTCTGTGTTCCTATTTGCCGCAGTATTTCTTCCTTTGTTTTTACTTTTGTCCATGAAATTTTCAGCATTCTTCGCAAAATCCACATTTCTACTGCTTTTATCCAGTCCCACATTTGTTTACTAATTGTCAAAGTTTCACATCCATATGATAATACTGACCAAGTGTAACATTTAACAAATCTTTTTTCCTGTTCTCATGTTGATTTTATTGTTAGTTACTAAGTATTTAATTTTGTTGAAATGATTTTTTGTTATGGCCATCCTTCTCTTTATCTCTTCGTCGCTTTTCCCATCCCAAGTTAACATGATTCCGAGGTAACTGAATTGGTCCACCTGTGTATATTCTTCCTATGTATATCTATATATCTATATCTCTCTATATTTCTCTATATCTCTCTTTATCTTTCTTTATCTCTCTTTATCTTTATCTATCTTTATCTCCCTGTATCTCTCTCCAATGACTCGCTTTCTACTCAATGTGTACAGTACAGAATGACGCCAGTTCCCTGACTCTAACTGTTTATTATGATTGGTTTATTTTATGATTATCATTGCTACATTTAACCATTATGATTATTATCATTAATTACTCTATGATCAATTGTTTCATGAGTTTTACTAGCATGATTAGTTATCAATATGATTTATCATTATGATTAATAGTTTTGATTATTCATCATGATTCATTATTGTTATGATTAATTACAATGATTATTTATTATTACCATTTCTAAAAATAACTTCTGTCTGATATTAGACGATTTAATTCGGTGGAAGGCAGGACATTGTACTAAATGGTATCATAGTTTTGGAACTCGGGGGACTCTCGGGACTCGGGGGACTCGGGGCACTCGGGGCACTCGAGGGACACGGGGTACTCGGGGAACTCGGGGGACTCGGGGGAACTCGGGGTACTCAGAGCACTCGAGGGACACGGGGCACTCGGGGAACTCAGAGCACTCGGGGGGCACGGGGCACTCGGGGGACTCGGGGCACTCGGGGGACTCGGGGCACACGGGGGACTCGGGGAACTCGAGGGACACGGGGCACTCGGGGGAACTCGGGTGGCACGGGGCACTCGGGGGGCACGGGGCACTCGGGGCACACGGGGGACTCGGGGCACACGGGGGACTCGGGGGACTCGAGGCACTCGGGGAACTCGGGGAACTCGGGGCACTCAAGGCACTCGGGGGACTCGGCGACTCAAAATAGCTTTGTGTTATCGAATAGGTGTGAAGTCACTCTCCAAATTCCTGCATTAGGGCAATACATATTCATCGAAACGCCTTCTGTTGTAATGCTGCCACTAAGGTATAGAAAGATGCACTGTATTTTAATCCAGGGAAGTTTTAATTGCATTGTTATTAATGAAGGTGGATCCATCTGTGAGTTGAATTTAGTGTCTTGGTTAAATTAGTAATATTAACATTATTCCGTACCGTTCCTGTAATTATGAAAAGAGTGTCACGATCTAATTCTTCGTTTTCCATTTGTTTCAGAATCAGATAAGTGAGTCTACGGTGAGATATTACCTTGTTTAACGAATAAATTATCCCGTAACAATTTGAAACATTGGCTGACCGACTGACTGGTTGACTGACTACCTTGTCGGCTAACCAAGTGACCAGCTGACCAACAGACTGATTGACTGGCCGACTGACTGGAAGCCTAACTTGATGGACGGGTGGTTGATTGACTAACTCATTAAATGACTCACAGACTCATTGCATGCTGATTCAATATCATGCTGAGTGAACCAACAGAGCATTTTGAAATAGCACGATAGACATGATACTCTTTTGTTTTGTTTTCATTTCTTCCTTGAAAGTGATTAACAAAATATCGTCATATTTTCAGAAATTTACAAATAAGATGCACTTGTAGAGAGGTACCTTTTTTATCGTTTTCCCAAATGATTATTATCATTATCAATTTTTTTTTTAAGTTCGACACGTTATCCAGCGGGCTACCGCGCGGCCCAAATGCAAATACTGTAATACCAAATAATAGAACCCATTCAATGGATGGACCAGAGTATGAAGAAGATCTTGCTTGATCGGGTCCCCATCAGGTCAAAGGTTTACCTTTCATCCGACTAAGAGCTTCTGGTATTTGCTATTACAGTGTCACAGTATTGAGGGAACTGTTGGGCAAAGAGACCGGACGTTCAGGAGAGGAAGAAAGTACTTAACTACGTGTAAGACTCATATTTCCCTATTCTAAAACCCCCACCGCCATAATAGATATCTAAGAACTACAAAGCCCTCGAAAAGGGTTTTTAATTTCAAAGAACCCTACACAATTGTTGTTGATTTACGAATGTCTCAGAAACCCAACAGGCTTAGGCACCTTAATTTCACTCTCTGTTGAGAGGAAGAGTGCGGGGTGATCTAATAGAGGTATTAAAATGAGCCAAGGGCTTTAACAGGGGTGATACAGGCAAGGTCATCGTGTTAAGACAGCAGGGTAGGACTCTTAGTAATGAATTTAAGTTGGACAAATTTATGTTCAGGAAGGAAATAGGCAAGAACTGGTTAATCAAGAGACTGGTTAACGAATGGAATAGACTTAGTAACCACGTGGCGAGTGTTGAAACAGTTGGTTGTTTTTAGAGAAAATGAGATAACTTTAAGGATAGGGATGACAGGCGGTTAGGGACAAGGAACTCCCTGGAATAGGCCTTATGGTCTCGTGCAGTCTCCTCTATTATGTTCTTATGTAATATAATGTTATCATATGCCCTTTAACATATTCTAATATTGCTGAATACAGTTTGTATAGGAAAGAGTCAATAAAATTAGTTAGGTAACTACCAGTGTCTTCAGGAGTGAAAAGATTTTGGTTAATATCTATTGAATTAAAACACTCACAACATCTATGAATGGGATCATGACGTCAGGACATGGCCATGAAAGAATCAAAAAATTAATGAGTGAAGATAAAAACTAGATATGGTAATATCCAGACTTCGCCCCCCCCCCCGAAAAAAAAACTGCTACATTGCGAAAGAAGAGGAACATGACAGCCCAAATTTCTTGAAGACCAAACAAAGAATCATTCGAGACTAAATAGAAAGAAAAATTCTCCTTGTTTAGAAAAAGATCTAAACGTCTTCCCGATGTTTGTAGAGGATTTCTGTAAATAAAATCATGAAACGATTTTTTTTCTTTTTTTTTTTTGCCAAGGAATCTATCATTGCTTACGTGTTTTTTTCTTCTTCTTGCGACACCCCACACCCTGTTGCGCATGCCACTCTTCCTTTCAATTCGTGTCTTCATCCGAGACTCCACTGTAGCCGCTTCTCCTCCTCCTCCTCTTCTCACCCTCCTCACTCACTTCCTCCTAACTCTCATCCTCATCCTTACTCCCCTCTCCCCACTCTCCTCCTCCCTGCTCCCCTCCTCCCTCTCCTCCTCGTCCCTCTCTCCTTCTTCTCCCCACTCTACCACCCTCTCCTCACTCTCCCCCTCTTCCTCCTCCTCCCTCCCCTTCCTCTCCCTACCTCTTCTCCTCCTCCTCTAACCTTCATCATCCTTCTTCTCCTCATCCTACCCCACCTTCCTGCCCCTCCCTTTCTTCCTCCTCTCACCCTATTTCCCCTCCTCCTTCATTTCCTCCTCCTCCTTCTGCAACCCTCCTCCACCTTCTAACCGTTCTCCCCCACCTCTTCCCCCTCCCCCTCTTCTGCCTCCTTCTTCCCTCGTCCACCCTCTCCCTCTCCTCTTCTTACTCTCCCTTCTCCTCTTCATCTTTGTAGCACTTTGTCTTGCTGTTGTTCCCGATTCTTTGACCCTTTGACCTATTTTCCCTCTTCAAATCCGGCTACATTTTCCTCTTCCGTCAATCTCTATCCTCCTCTTTTTCTTTCCCATCCTCTTTCTCCTCCTCCACCTCTTCCTCTCATTCTTTTTCACCATCCTCTTCCTTTTCCTCCTCTTCCTCTTCCTTCTACTCTTTCTCTTCCTCCCTTTCTTCCCTGTTCTTTTTTTCCTTCCTATTTTCCTCCTGTTTTTACCTTTTTATCATTGTTTAATATAAATCCTGTGTACCTTGGTCTTGACTGGTAGGTTACAGTCATACAGGATCTGTTCGCGGTCGCTCAAAGGTCCGTGAAGATCTAGAAAATAATGCCAATATTTCAGGAGAGAATAATGAATTTTCTGTACAAATAGATTAATATAATCAATAATTAAACTTTCTTAACATACCTATCTTTTTATTATACTGACAAATCTTTTGATGCCATTTTACTCTATCAAGTCACCAACTGCCTACACTGGCGGCACGTGCCTGCTCCTTACTCATCCACGAACCGCAGTACAAATCTGTGCCCACCTCCCGCCTTGACCTCCTTTACCACACTGCCTATGTAGACGTTGAACAACCACGGTGACATCACACGCCCGCCGCTTACACCACTTACCCTTTCCATTATCGAGCCTAGGCTACATGCCCTGCTGCTACTCATGAACAAAGCACCGACAGACTTCTCCCTGCCCCTATAGATCCACCATACATTTTGCAATGCCACCCTGTCATATGCCTTCTTCAAATACGTGACATCCTAAAAGATTTCCTTTTACTAACCATTTGTACATCTGTCTCTCTACAAACGCTTGGCTTCTCTTTACCTCTTCTAAACTCGCACTGCTCTTCCCCAATTCCTCCCTTTGTTCCCTTCCTGATCCTTTCAATCAATTCACGATCGTTGACCGGATCGACCACACTAAAAAAAACTCGTCCATCTAAATCTAGTTCATTCATACTTGTCTCCTTTCCCTTTGTATAGCGAAACTGTATATCTGCTCATCCAATCCACTGGCACACTCCCTTTCCTTAAACACACATTAAGCAATCTCACAAGCCATTTCACTATAAGTGCTTCAATATCTATCAGATATTCCGCATGACCGCCATCCAACCCAGGTGCTTTCCTAGCTTTCAATTATTTTAACTCAACATAGATTTCTTCTTTTTTACGACCAGAATTCTTCCTTCTCTCTCTCTCTCTCTCTCTCTCTCTTTCTCTCTCTCTTTAAGGGGAGGGACATCGAAACCCACTCGAAAATCTTCTCACCCACCACCCTGGCCCACGGAAACTTAGGTACACCTTTCTTCTTGACGATGTTTCCTATCGCCACTTCCCTTTTCAATACACATCCTAAGCCTCCCGCTCCATATCATACCTTCCTGTTCCTCCACCTTATGGCGGCCTACTCTAGCACTGAGATCGCCCAACACCACAACATTTATATTCCGTCCAAAAGTCTCTCCATCTTCATTTAAACAAACCCAAAGAACCTCCTTCTCCTTTCCAGGACGGTACGTACTCACAAACTCACATCTCTCATCATTCCAATTTCACCTTCACCCACATCATCCTCGTAGACACTCCCATCCATTCCACCACGCACTTAACTAGTTTGTTATTTAGCAGTAGAACTACTCCTTCCTTCGCCCCCTCGTTACTCCTGACTCCCAGTTCACCACGGTTCCAAACTCCAACTCACGCTGCCCTTTCAATTTAGCTTCATGAATTCATTTTTCTTCTCACAGACGCACTACAGCCATCTCTTCCCTTTCTCTCTCATTTTTACTACAACATCCACGCACACGTAATGACCCAATTACTCAGGCTCTGGTTAGACTTCGCCTCCCAGACCTCGTTATGCCTTGAATTTTCGTGGAGGAAATAGACAGAATGAGGGTTCCGATCCTCCTTTCACTCCGTCCCACTTCGTTGCCTCCTCCTACGATACGCAGCAGCATAGGGTGGCACCATTAACCCCCCCACCACCACTTCCCCCGACCCCAACTACCAACAAGAGGGAATCAGGAAGAGAAAGAATCATAAAAAAGTGGTAAAGGACAGGTTCAAGAAGAGAGAATAAAGGAAGTACAGCAGTAGTATCAAAGTATCATCATTCTTTTATGAGTAAAAATTTTAGATTCAGAGGAGAATCATGTGCGAGTCTTGTCCGCAGAGGGGTCCCAAAAAAGTCTATAAACTATTATATGTGTTTACGATGATGATGATAATGATAATCATCATAAAGATGATGATGATGGTGATGATAGTGATAGGGGTAGGGGGTGTTGTTGTTGGTGGCGGTGGTGTAAAATGACAATAATGATGATAACATTAATACCGAAACAATAACATTCTTCTCCTTTTCATTCTCTCCCTTCCTGTAGGTCCTCTCCACCTCTAACCCCCCCTATCTCCATCTCCACTTACACCACCACCTCCTCCTTCTCCCCCTTCACCTTCTCCTCACCCTCTCCACCTTCATCCTCCCCCTCCTCCCATCCCTTCCCCCTCCTCCCCCTTCCTCCTACTTCCTTACTCTTCCTCTTACTTCTCATTCACCTTCTCTTCTTCCTTCTTCTCCCCCTCCTCCTACTCCTCCTTTACCTTCTCCTCACCCTCTCCTCTTTAATCTCATTCCTCCTCTTCCCCTCCTCCTCCTACTCCCCTCTTCCTCCTCCTCCCACTCCTCCACTAGGAGTAGTGTCTCTCCCTCCGTCCCCGGGCTGGCTGGCTGGCCAGGGACGGGTCCCGCGCGCCGACTCGCCCAGGCAGCTTGAGTCGACGCGCGGGACCGGATGGCTTTGCCCTTGAGTCTAGCGGCGGCGGCGGCGGTGGCGGAGGCGGCGGCGGTTGTGGTACTTTCCCTTTCAGCCATCGGTGGGCTAAGCCCCGTTCCTGATCACTCTCGGTTTCACTTAGCATTGAAACTCCTTGTCCCGCTCTCAGTTTTCTATGTAAATGGACGGCGGAGGAGGGAGGGGAAACTCGTAAAAAACGAGATAGTCCTCTTAACGTTATCTGCCCTGAACGCAAGGGAAGGACTCGCGATTTTTTTAAGGGGGGAGGGGGGGTAGGATGGGTGGGGGAGGGAGGGAGGGAGATGAAAAGGTGAAATCCCCCCCCCCTTTTTTTTTAAACCTAACCATATAAGAACAAGTTCTGACCTTTCGTACAATGACTGTCTCAATAGAGACCGTAGTTTTTTTTTTTCGTAGAGTGTCACCGTGTTTGTTCCTTGCTGCCGCTCTACAGGGCATCGGTAGTGTCAGGATTCCCCCCTTTTGCTCTTAATTAAGGCCTCGCCCTCCTCCAGTGGGTCAGACAAGGTTTGATCTCAGACCTGGAGGTACTTGCGGGGCTAAAATATCTGCCATGGATATACTACATGTCAATCATAGAAATAGTGACGTAAATCAATAAGTAAATAAGCGAACAAATGAATAATTTAACGAATAGATAAACAAATAAATGAATAAATTAATTAATCATTTAAAATCATAAATGAAAATATAAAAAATTAGATAACTGATAAATAGAAATGTAAACATAAATGAATAACAAATGAATTGATAAATAAAAAATAGATAAATGAAAAGAATTAATCGATAGATAAATCAATATCTTAATAAATGGATAAATACGTAGGTAAATAAGTAAATAAACAAATAAATAGATTAATAAACAAAGGAATAAGTATATAGATAAATGAATGAATAAATAGATACATGAAAAAATACATAGATATAAGAATAGATAGGTAAAAGATTAAATTAAATGAATAAATTAAAAAATAAATGGATAAATAAATAAATAAACAAATAAAAACATCAAAGAATTGAATCATGATCCGGAAGACCACAAAAAAATGGAGACTTGGATCATATTTCATCAATCAAAAATAAATAAAAATAATAATAATAAAAATACGTTCTACCAAGAAAAGAGGAAGATCGACGAACACAATCGAAAATACAACCTCCACCATCACTTCGTTTATTACAAGAGAACATTAAAGATAAATAATGAAAAGGGACTCTCCTTAACCTATTCGGAGTTAAGGTGACACTCAAGTAAGAACGAACATTCATAGGATTGCACGCCGCCTTAACCTTCCTTCCTTCCTTCCTTCCTTCCACTCATCATCACACATTTGCCTTCCAGAGCAACAAGTCTTCCTTTATATATATGTGTGTATATATATATATATATATATATATATATATATATATATATATATATATATATATATATATATATACTCGTATATGTATAGTTTAGTTTTTATCTTTATTCGCCAGTGGTTTCTTTTCCTCAATTTATTATTCAACAACCAATAGAAGTTGTTTAATTCAGACCTTAGCATTTTCCCAAGGACAGATTATATATCGTTATTTTTAGTTTGTATATAACTCTGTCCACAGTGACAGATGAACAAAATGTCTCTTCACTGGTGCCACACGCTTTGGAATCACGTCGCCCTAAGTCAAGTCACAAACTTTGACGTTAAACAAGTCCCAGCCCAGATGGTCACGACACAGCCAACCACAGGATTTCTTAAAGAGCTATTTTTCTTCGTCGGATATGATGCAAAACAAAATTTAAAATGAATGGACAGCTTTTCTTACATTTTGTGTATGTATGTATGATATATATATATATATATATAATATATATTATATATATATATATATATATATATAATATATATGTATATATATATAAATATATACATATATATATAAATATTTATATATACATAATATATATATAATTATATATAATATATATATATTATATATATGTGTGTGTGTGTGTCGTGTGTATATTATATTTATACTACATATATATTTATAAATATATATATATAATAGTACAGAATAATATATAATATTATACTATAATACAATAAAAGACAATTAAACATTTTATCTTACATCACGACTATA